>NC_033801.1:111418638-111466964 GCF_001876935.1 Asparagus officinalis
TCTTCTGGCGGACGGTTCGGAGTTCGTCGATGTGCGGTGGGTCGACAGCTGCAGGCGATGTGTTGGCCTTCTTGTTTTGATGATGTTTAACAAATAATTTATCACTAATGTTGTTTGTCTAGTATTTGTGTTTTCTTATTTATTATAGACAAACAACGTTGTTGGAGGATGGATGGAATGAAGCTTCAACGATCATATCCAAAGGAGGTTGGCGGAATGTCGGTGAAGCTTATGTAATTCAAGTTGAAGATCCAAGTTCAAGCTTCATCCGCACAATGTACCAAGTTGAGCTTTAATGAAGATCAAGATCAAGCTTGGGTAAATCTTAGTTTAGGTTTTATATTATGTGTGTTAGTACCTTAAGCTCAATTATCTATACACACACATTTATTGGTTTTTTCGTATATATATATAGTCTTATATATATACATAAGTTTTGGTTTCTATGCATATATATAGTTATATATATACATACATGTGTTTTGGGTTTTTATGTTTATATTTATGAAATTACATATTTCATAATCTATTGTGTTTTTGAAAACATTACATAGAATATGCAATTTTGTAAAAATATTGTCTTATTAGTTTATAGACTTTAATATCATTTTATACATGTTTTACTAAGTTTATAAAAATATTTCACAAAGTTTCAAAAGTTGGTTTATGTCAAAACATCAAAATTCAAGTATCTCATATTTTCATGTTTTGGACTATTTTGTAAAATAATGATATTTTTCATTTGGGAAGTCTTTTTTGATAACCAGTCATTGTAGCATGTTTATTATCATGTCTACAATCATTCCCCAAAGTTTTACATTTTTTTGGAATTTATTTGATATTTTTAAACAGTGTTTTAAAATCAGAAAAACAGCTTTCAGAACCAGTTTTCTATTATATCAGTTTTCGGTCGACCGCACCGGTTGATCGCTCAATTGTTCATTTGTTTCTGGACAGTAGAGAGTTTGTCGGTCGACCGCACCGGTCGATCGAGAGCTCAAAATTTTCATCGGTCGACCGCACCGGTCGACCAACGAAGTTCTGCTCGTATTCTCAGTTTCAGACCTGGATTTCAGACCTGGATAGCGGTCGACCGTGAGAATTTTCGGTCGACCGCCGCTCTGCCAATATGACCGTTGCTTTCCCAACGGCTATTTCCTGAGCTGATTTTTCTAGGGCTTTTTGGACTTTTGCTTGAGGGTTTTGGCTGAGATTTTGAGTGGGTATAAATACCCTATTGCTGTTCTCTTTCAAGTTATCAAAGAAGTTTTTAAACAAGGTTTTAAACAAGGGTTTAAGCTTGTTTAGTTTTGGTTTAAGTTTGTTTTGGGTTTGCTTTTACAAAGAGGAGTTTACATCAACTATTGAAGAGTTCATCTTCAACATTTCATCATCCTCTCTTTGCGCTTATAGAGAAGTTTCCTTAACTCTATTTCCTAGCATTTCTACTATTGTATTTCATATCAATCTTATTGCTAGTTCTTATTGAGTTAAGTTTTTATTGAATCTCATTGTTACACACACCCACATGAGCTTATTGTATTTGCATTCATAATATATTTGGGGTTGTGAGAGTTGTAACATTGAGTGTGAGCTTTCATTGTGTTCTCATCCATAGTTGAGAACAATCAATTATTGTTATTGTGCTTAATTGTGAGATACACTTTGTAATACACTTGTACACCGAGAGAAGTGTGTGGCGAGAGTCGGGGATCGTCCCAAGAGGAGTGGCGTCGGTTGATGAACCTAAGGAGAGGTTGTAACCGAGCACTTGAGGGAGACACGTCTAGTTCAACACTTAGTGGGTGTAGAGTGGGTTTACAATAGTGTATTGTTGTAAAGTTTTCGGTTAGCTAGAAAACCGAGTGTGAGGTGTAAACGTTATTCGGGTAAACGTAAAAAACCCGGTTGTGATAGTGGAGATCTCCTCGAGGTGAGGAGCGGAGACGTAGGTCAAGTGGTTAGACCGAACTCCGTGATCATATCGTTTTGTTTGTGATTGCATTGGCATTCTTATTCTTATTTTCATATCTTATATCGCCTTTGTGTATTGCTCATCATATTGCCCTATCACTTGTATAGATTGTTTATTTCCCCCTTGTGTTTGTTTACATATCCTCACATATATCATATTGTATATCTCTTTGGTAGGATATATCATCTTGTGTTAGTTTATATATCCTTGCATATATATTTTATCATATAGGATATATCTCATTGTATACATTACTTATCCTAGCTCATATATATTGTGGTATTTCATACTTGCTAGGATAACTTGTTAATTAATTTTAATTAGAATATAATCGGATTAGATTAGCACAAGACCCTAATCACCCCCCCTCTAGGGTCTAACACGATGAACGGAGGAGGTGGGTGTTGTTGGCCTTCTTATTTTGATGATGTTTAACAAACAATTTACCACTAATGTTATTTGTCTAGTATTTGTATTTTCTTATTTATAGACAAACAACGTAGTTGGAGGATGGATGGATTGCGCCATAACGATGATATCAAATGGAGGTTGGCGGAATTGTGGAGTGAAGCAACATACAATTCAAGTTAAATATCAAGTTCAAGCTTCATCCACAAAGTGTACCAAGTCAAGCTTATTGAAGATCAAGATCGGCTTAGGTAATCAAGTATAGGTTATATATTATGTGTGTTAGATACTCTAAGCTCAATATCATATACACACATATTTATTGGTTTCTTCGTGTATATATATATATATATATATAGATATATACTATATATATATATATATATATATAATAATATATATATAAGAATATATTATATATATATATAATATTATATATATATATGATTATATATATATATATATATATATTATATATATATATATATATATATATATATATATATATATATATAATATATATATAGTAATATTATATCACATAAGTTTGGTTTCTATGCAATATATAATGTTATATAGATACATACATGTTTTTAATTTTCATGTTTATAATATGAATTCACATGTTTCATATTTATTATTGTTGTTTTAGTATATATTGCATAGAATATGCAATTTTTGTGAAAATATTTTTCTTAGTTTTGGACTTAACAATAATCATATACATATTTATTAAGTCACAAAATCATTGTGCAAATGTTTCAAACATGGTTTAGCCAAAATAATCAAAATTCACATGTTTTACTTTTCGCATCACTGTGTTTGAATTATTTTGCGTAATAATGATTTTCACAATAGAGAAATGCAATTTTGGAAAATTCTTGTTTTTAAATGTTCATCTTACATGTTTATAATACATTTCCCAAAATTTATTAATTTTTGGACTCATTGTTATTTTTAAGCTATTTTCAAAGTCTCAAACATCAAGCTCTAAAACCTGGTTTTACTGTGTATCAGGATTTCGGTCGACCGCACCGGTCGTCCGCTCATATGTTCAGTCGATAGTGGACAGCAGAGAGTTTTTCGGTTGACCGGTGAGGTCGACCGAGAGCTCGAAATTTCTATCGGTCGACCGCACCGGTCGACCGAATAAGTCTCTGTGCGTTTTCTCCGTTTGGAACTTGGATCGCGGTCGACCGCGAGAATTTCCGGTCGACCGCCGCTCTGCCAATGTGACCGTTGGTTTCCTAACGGCTATTTTCTGATCTGATTTTTCTGGGACTTTTTGGATTTTTACTTAGGGGTTTTGGCTGAGAATTTGAATGGGTATAAATACCCCATTGCTGTTCTCTATCAAGATATCTAAGAAGTTTTTAAACAATGTTTTAAACAAGGGTTTAAGCTTGTTTAGTTTTGGTTTAAGTTTGTTTTGGGTTTGTTGTTACAAAGTTCATCTTCAACATTTCATCATCCTCTCTTTGTGTTTTTAGAGAAGTTTCCTTAACTCTATTTCCTAGCATTTCTACTATTGTATTTCATATCAATATTATTGGTAGTTCTTATTGAGTTAAGTTTTTATTGAATCTCATTGTTACACACACCCACATGAGCTTATTGTATTTACATACATAGTATATTAGGGTTGTTGTAGGCGTATAAAAATACCTATAGATATGAATATTCCTATCTAAGTTAGAGGAAATCATCCAAAGCCAAAAGAAGCAAAGGAACATGTGAAACAACATAGAAGAACAATATGAACACCCACGATAAGAAACACTGACGCGCATTTGCGCAATAGTGGAAGGTGTTGTGCACACAAACAGAGTGATATTCCTATGGGAATTTGTAGATCTCTTCGATATCTTTCCAACGCATCTTGGATCACCTCATTCCGACATCGGACGAGGAAGTTAGAGCCAAAATACCCGAGAGGTCGCAAACTACATCGAAGGTGCGCGGCAGTGTACACTGCCGCGGCAACAGCGCGACAGTACAAGGTATCGCGCAAATAAACATAGTGAAGTTCCAATGGGAAGTTGTAGAGATCTTCGATAGCTTTCCAACGCATCTTGGATCACCTTATTCCGACATCGGACGAGGAAGTTAGAGCCAAAATACCCGAGAGGTCGCAAACTACATCGAAGGTGCGCGGCAGTGTACACTGCCGCGGCAACAGCGCGACAGTACAAGGTGCCGCACAAATAAACATAGTGAAGCGGTAATGGGAAGTTGTAGAGCTCTTCGATAGCTTTCCAACGCATCTTGGATCACCTCATTCCGACATCGGACGAGGAAGTTAGAGCTAAAATACCCGAGAGGTCGCAAACTGCATCGGAGGTGCGCGGCAGTGTATACTGCCACGGTAATATATTGCACATTTAAGCCATGATATGATCCAAATATGAAGAAGCTCAAAAGACAAAAGTTGTAGATCTCTTCATCAGCTTTCCAATGCATCTTGGATCACCTCATTCCGACATCGGACGAGGAAGTTAGAGCCAAAATACTCGAGAGGTACGTGGCAGTGGTAACTGCCGCGGCAATCGCGACACCATGTACTGTCGCGGCCACTGGGAAGCTGAACACGTCATTTTTGACAGTTTTCTCGAGTTTTGTGCAGCCCACATGGCTTATTAACTGCTGGGGGTCACTTATGAACGTGGGGGAAGCAGTTACAAGCGAAAATCATGCCCACTAACCTCATAAAAAGATGGTATTTAAGTAGTGGGACGACGGTTACAAAAGAGGGCTGATTAGAGAGCATCCAAGAGGGCTGATGAGAGAGTAGCCAAGAGGACTGATGAGAGAGCATTTTGGAGCAGAAGAGGCTTGAGCTTTCAGTGATTTTGAAGAAGAGAGAGAACTTTCACCCTTTGACAAACATCATTCGGTGATTCCTAGAGATCTAAGCTTAGACTTGATCTTTGGAAGAACGGACATCTTACATCGATAAGATATTCGTTTTCAAATCTTTACTTCGATAAACGAAGGAAAGATCCCCAAACCTCTCACGGCCTTAAACACCCTCACGATCTTTGAATCGGTGGTCAACGAGCCAAAGCACTCACGGCACAGGCAAAGTCCCACAAAGCAGGAGTTGATAAACAATTTCTGTGTTATTTTCTCGAGAGTTGTAATTTTTGTTTAGTTTCATGTAATTCTTTGTAAACGATCGAAGTTTTAATGGAATCTGCAATGGAAACAACTTTCGCTGAAAACAAACTGGCGACCACAGTGGGAGCCAGCGGCCTCGCTGCCGAGGCCGCAGTGTCGCAGCCGATTAAGATCATCGTCACCGAAGAGATCGAATATGAATTCGATCAGGCAAAATACGAGGAGTATATGTCATCCTCGTCATCAAAATCCTCCTCACCCCGCAAGTGCAGGAAGATTTCTTCTCCCAAGAAAGTTCCCGAGTCTTCAGTTCCAATGAAGACCGCAGGTAGAGATTCTTGCCAAGTCATTGCAAAAGAATCAACCTGCGACATCTCTGTTCCGAATGACCCTTCACCAGTTCAAGGGTCCTTAAACCAAGATGCTCCGGTATTGACAAAGAGAGCTCGTCAGAGACAACGTCAACGCCGCGCTCGTCAATTGGCTAAGGCCATGCAACAGACCGACGGGGTCCATTATTACACGGACCTAAAGTCGAGGAATCAAAAGATGGTTCAGTTGCCCCAAAGGCAAAATAATCACATCTCTGCACAGCTTACGACAGAGGAATGGACTCTGGTCAAAAGAGCCCGTTCTACCCTGAAGGAGCGTATACAAAGGCGTCAAGCAAAAGCTGCTCACGCTCGTGCCCTTCGTCAACAAGTGCAGGAAAACAAAAAGGAAGTGGTAGATGGAAAACCACAAAAGAACTGTAGAGTTTGGGTTCCCAAAAACGAGAACACCCAAAGAATACAGAGGAAGTCAGTCTTCAACCGCGGCAGCACAGACTGTCGCGGCTCATCATATAACCGCGGCAGCACGTACTGCCGCGGCTCATCATATAACCGCGGCAGCCCATACTGCCGCGGCCCATCAAACAACCGCGACAGTTATGGCTGCCGCGGCAAAGAGAAGGTCAATGAAGACCCCATTTCAACTCCTTCAGCATCCGTCCCAAGCCCGTCTGCTGCGTCACCAGTGAAGATTCAGGACAAGCCGGACATATTGAAAGTCAAACTCACAGAATTAGATCTCCTTAGTTTGGCATTTGATAATCAGGGCAAAGCCCCAACCAAAGAGCAGTCAAACCCAGCAAGTAAACCCTTAGTGGTTTCTTATACAGGGGGTCGTAAACATCCTCCTGTCAGAACTGCACAAGTCCAGAACGAGAGAATACCAGTTCATTCTCGTCTAGGACCGATGATGACACCATTCCCGCAAGGGGGTGGATTTAAAAATCCAACCTTGGATCGCTCAGAAGCGACAACAAGTCGTCCTGCGCACGTTAACAAGGTTCAGAAGAAAGAGATAGGTTGCTCAAATCGTAACAACGATGAGCTGTACTATCAGAAAAATAACTCAAGAAAAAGAGTTGTACAAGAAAACGAGTCTCACTGCTCCTGTGAGAGACTCATCAAGGCAGTGCTGACAGAATGCGGATGCTCTAAAGCGAATTCAACAAGAGTCTCCGTATTTCAAAGACTTTCAAGTGAAACGTCAAGACCCAAGATGAGACGTTTCAACAAGAAGAAACCGGCAGTCCGACAAGATGAGTTCCCTGAGGTCACTATTAATATGACCAACAAAGGGAAGCAAAAGTCAGTCAATCCCGACCCTGATTTCTCTCCAGGGGGGAGAGTTGAGCGGGGTCTTTCTCAAAGGATGGCGCGGTTACAAAGAAGAGCCAACCTACGACGAGACTACAGGAAAATGCACGAGGGGCTATCTTCAGATGAAGAAATGTCAGATACTTGTTCAGCCATTGCATCGGACGATACCGCATCCAGTGTTGGACAAGCCAGAGAATCATTTGCAATTACGCCAGACCAATTGGCTCACATGCTGCAAGAAGCATTGGCTAAACAACGCGAAGAAATCAGAGCTGAGTTCAAGACTGAGATGGAGTTGACTATGCAGCAAATGCGGGATTTGCAGGTTCAGCAACACCAACCGGAATCAAGCCAAAGAGCGGAATCCAGTCGGCGTAATGAAGAGGATGAGACGATATTTGAAGATCATCCTCTAGATAAAGACAACTCCGGAAGCGATCCGACCAAGTCAGCCACTCAACCTCCACAGATCTATTTGAAGAAAAGCGAGGAAGAGGACAAGAAGATGCACGATCTTGAGAGCAAAGTCAACGCTTTGATGACGGCTCAAGAAGTGAAGAAAACGGGCATTCCATACCCGTACCCAAGGGAGTGGGACCTGATTCCTTACCCCCAGAAATTTAATTTGATTAACTTTACTCCTTTTGATGGCAGGGGTTCACCAGAGGAGTTCATCCTGCAAACATGCCACAATAACCTCTCCATCGATGTCCTGGAAGCTCTGGGGGTCGTGCCATCCACAACTTGGAAGGAGTTAAAATCTCGGGGTGAACAAGCTGAGCACTTTCTTAAAAGAAAGAAAGCTGAGAGAGGCCAACCAATGACATCTGCAATCGTTGAGTATGCGACTCTCGATCCGAAGTTTCAAAAGGAATATTCTTTCGAAGATGATGAAGCTCCAGCCATCTTGGAATACCTCCTCGCCAATGACAAAATCGAGCTACCACCTATTAAAGATCAGGAGGGTGCTAAGATTTGCTTTGGACTCAAAAAACAAGATCCAAGCCCTAATTGACTCCGGCGTCATAACGACGAAAGAAGTCGAGTAAAGACGACCATCCAACTCCAGTGGGTGCACGAGTATAAACTGTTTCCCCACACTCCAAAGAGCATATGAGTATAAACTGCTTCTCGATTATCCAACTGAGTACAATGTTAAACCCGGTTTCGCAAAGGAAGCTGGGGGTGGATAAATCATATAACGGGAAGTTCCAGCTGGGGGTGGATGATTTATGGGAAGTTCCTAGAGAATCTTTATTCTTAAGGATAACCCGAACATGCGACTGAGGATAACGTACTCCTAGTTACACCCAGTTTTGTAAAGGAAGCTGGGGGTGGATAGTTCATGTAACGGGAAGTTCTCGAAAGAATGCTATATGTAATTTTCTTAGGGATAACGATCATTACAAACAAAGTGATAAACACTGCATCCCCACGGTGATTTCTGAAAACAAAGTGATAAACACTACATCCCCACGGTGATTTCTGAATACTCTAACAGTTAGGATCGTCTCAAATTCCCATCTTGGTCAAACCTTTAAACAGTTAGGACCAAAGCCAAAATCCCCTCTCGATTCGTTCCATGAACGAGAGGTCCACAAATTGAACGATCAAACCTTTAAACAGTTAGGATCGTCTCAAATTCCCATCTTGGTCAAACCTTTAAACAGTTAGGACCAAAGCCAAAATCCCCTCTCGATTCCTTCCATGAACGAGAGGTCCACAAATTGAACGATCAAACATTTAAACAGTTAGGATCATCTCAAATCCCTATTTGGTCAAACCTTTAAACAGTTAGGACCAAAGCTAAAATCTCCTCTCGATTCCTTCCATGAACGAGAGGTCCACAAATTGAACGATCAAATCTTTAAACAGTTAGGATCGTCTCAAATTCCTATTTGGTCAAACCTTTAAACAGTTAGGACCAAAGCCAAAATCCCCTCTCGATTCCTTCCATAAACGAGAGGTCCACAAATTGAACGATCAAACCTTTAAACAGTTAGGATCGTCTCAAAACTCCAACTTGGTCAAACCTTACTACAGTTAGGACCACAACCAAAATCTCCTTTCGATTCATTTTTTGCGAACGAAAGGTTTACTTTTGAATTGAGTAATCAAACCTTATGACAGTTAGGGTTATTCAAACCAACCTATTTTCTCTAAGTGGAGATTCCACTGTGAGTTTCCTTTTCATCAGGAGATAGAATATAAAATTCTCCCTCTCCGATTCTGGGTTTATCTCTACCAACAAACAAGAGACCAGGAGATAGAATATAAAATTCTTCCTCTCCGATTCTGGGTTCATCTCTACCAACAAACAAGAGACCAGGAGATAGAATATAAAATTCTTCCTCTCCAATTCTGGGTTTATCTCTACCAACAAACAAGAGACCAGGAGATAGAATATAAAATTCTTCCTCTCCATCATCGGGTTCATCTCTACCAACAAACAAGAGACCAGGAGATAGAATATAAAATTCTTCCTCTCCAATTCTGGGTTTATCTCTACCAACAAACAAGAGACCAGGAGATAGAATATAAAATTCTTCCTCTCCAAAGGTCCACAAATTGGACGATCAAACCTTTAAACAGTTAGGATCGTCTCAAGTCCCTATTTGGTCAAACCTTTAAACAGTTAGGACCAAAGCTAAAATCCCCTCTCGATCAAACCTTTAAACAGTTAGGATCAATTGGACGATCAAACCTTTAAACAGTTAGGATCGTCTCAAATCCCTATTTGGTCAAACCTTTAAATAATTAGGACCAAAGCTAAAATCCCCTCTCGATTCCTTCCACGAACGAGAGGTCCACAAATTGAACGATCAAACCTTTAAACAGTTAGGATCGTCTCAAATTCCCATCTTGGTCAAACCTTTAAACAGTTAGGACCAAAGCCAAAATCCCCTCTCGATTCGTTCCATGAACGAGAGGTCCACAAATTGAACGATCAAACCTTTAAACAGTTAGGATCGTCTCAAATTCCCATCTTGGTCAAACCTTTAAACAGTTAGGACCAAAGCCAAAATCCCCTCTCGATTCGTTCCATGAACGAGAGGTCCACAAATTGAACGATCAAACCTTTAAACAGTTAGGATCGTATCAAATTCCCATCTTGGTCAAACCTTTAAACAGTTAGGACCAAAGCCAAAATCCCCTCTCGATTCGTTCCATGAACGAGAGGTCCACAAATTGAACGATCAAACCTTTAAACAGTTAGGATCGTCTCAAATTCCCATCTTGGTCAAACCTTTAAACAGTTAGGACCAAAGCCAAAATCCCCTCTCGATTCGTTCCATGAACGAGAGGTCCACAAATTGAACGATCAAACCTTTAAACAGTTAGGATCGTCTCAAATTCCCATCTTGGTCAAACCTTTAAACAGTTAGGACCAAAGCCAAAATCCCCTCTCGATTCGTTCCATGAACGAGAGGTCCACAAATTGAACGATCAAACCTTTAAACAGTTAGGATCGTCTCAAAACTCCCACTTGGTCAAACCCTACTACAGTTAAGACCACAACCAAAATCTCCTTTCGATTCATTTTTTGCGAACGAAGGGTCCACTTTTGAATTGAGTAATCAAACCTTATGACAGTTAGGATTATTCAAACCAATCCAGATTCTCTAAGTGGAGATCCCACTTTGAGTTTCTTTACTCCAGGAGATAGAATATAAAATTCTTCCTCTCCATCATCGGGTTCATCTCTACCAACAAACAAGAGACCAGGAGATAGAATATAAAATTCTTCCTCTCCGATTTTGGGTTCATCTCTACCAACAAACAAGAGACCAGGAGATAGAATATAAAATTCTTCCTCTCCGATTTTGGGTTCATCTCTACCAACAAACAAGAGACTAGGAGATAAAATATAAAATTCTTTCTTTCCGATTTTGGGTTTATCTCTACCAACAAACAAGAGATCAGGAGATAGAATATAAAATTCTTCCTCTTTGATTTTGGGTTCATCTCTACCAACAAACAAGAGATTGAAAGATAGAATACCTAATTCTTTCATTAGGCAAAAATCCATGTTGTTCAAGCATGGGGGACGTTATCTCGATCCCTTATTAGAGATAAGCCTACATCTAACACATGTAGCCTACATATTCAATATTGTAGCTTAAAGTCTAAAAGAGTTTAATTCTTTTAGCAAAACGTTATATGTGAAACGGATTTAGATAATTCACATACTAGCCCGATTCAAACGGTAATCGGTAAAGGTATATCAAATCCGTTGATGGCTGAGGATTTGCCAAAAATCCTATAAGTATTATGGTTATTTATTCTAAACAAGAATGAGTAATCATAATAAAAACCTCAATGAGCAAAAGGATTCAATATATTGACCAAAAGTGTTTAAACAAAACTACAAAAAATATATGTTCTCCAATTACAAAAGTTTATATTGACTAATCTGATCTTCAAGTTTTGAAAGCTCACGAGGATAAACTGTGTTAACGCCTGTCAACGCGTCAATGATTTTCGCCAAAATAAAGCTAAGGAAAAAAGTCCAATGGATGATCTCAGGGGATTCAATTGCGATCCAGATATGAATTCCTAGTGAAGACAATCAGTTCAACATCAGTTCAACAACAAGAGCTAATTCACAAATCAAAACATCAGTTTCAGTTCAAGACTTTGACAATGGTCAAGCGAAAAACGTAGCACCAGAAGAATTTTAGCTATTCTACAAAGCACTGAGTAGACTAAAAGATGAAGAAGTTAAGAGTTAAAGCCATTCATAGGTCCTTCTACACGATCTCCTCAACTAAGTACTGAAGGGATTGTAAGTAAGACTCATCTTATCCAAAGTGTCCCAGACTCCTCTATAAAAGAATAAGTCTGAGATACTTTGGAGGGGATATCTGTAGGCGTATAAAAATGCCTATAGATATGAATATCCCTATCTAAGTTAGAGGAAATCATCCAAAGCCAAAAGAAGCAAAGGAACATGTGAAACAACATAGAAGAACAATATGAACACCCACGATAAGAAACACTGACGCGCATTTGCACGATAGTGGAAGGTGTTGTGCACACAAACAGAGTGATATTCCTATGGGAATTTGTAGATATCTTCGATAGCTTTCCAACGCATCTTGGATCACCTCATTCCGACATCGGACGAGGAAGTTAGAGCCAAAATACCCGAGAGGTCGCAAACTACATCGAAGGTGCACGGCAGTGTACACTGCCGCGGCAACAGCGCGACAGTACAAGGTGTCACGCAAATAAACATAGTGAAGCGCCAATAGAAAGTTGTAGAGCTCTTCGATAGCTTTCCAACGCATCTTGGATCACCTCATTCCGACATCGGACGAGGAAGTTAGAGCCAAAATACCCGAGAGGTCGCAAACTACATCGAAGGTGCGCGGCAGTGTACACTGCCACGGTAATATATTGCACATTTAAGCCATGATATGATCCAAATCTGAAGAATCTCAAAAGACAAAGGTTGTATGCGGCAGTGTACACTGCCGCGGCAACAGCGCGACAGTACAAGGTGTCGCACAAATAAACATAGTGAAGCGGCAATGGGAAGTTGTAGAGCTCTTCGATAGCTTTCCAACACATCTTGGATCACCTCATTCCGACATCGGACGAGGAAGTTAGAGCCAAAATACCCGAGAGGTCGCAAACTGCATCGGAGGTGAGCGGCAGTGTATACTGCCACGGTAATATATTGCACATTTAAGCCATGATATGATCCAAATCTGAAGAATCTCAAAAGACAAAGGTTGTAGATCTCTTCGTCAGCTTTCCAACGCATCTTGGATCACCTCATTCCGACATCGGACGAGGAAGTTAGAGCCAAAATACTCGAGAGGTGCGTGGCAGTGGTAACTGCCGCGGCAATGCGCGACACCACGTACTGTCGCGGCCACTGGGAAGCTGAACACGTCATTTTTGACAGTTTTCTCGAGTTTTGTGCAGCCCACATGGCTTATTAACTGCTGGGGGTCACTTATGAACGTGGGGGAAGCAGTTACAAGCGAAAATCATGCCCACTAACCTCATTTCAAATCTTTACTTCGATAAACGAAGGAGAGATCCTTAAACACCCTCACGATCTTTGAATTGGTGGTCAACGAGCCAAAGCACTCACGGCACAGGCAAAGTCCCACAAAGCAGGAGTTGATAAACAATTTCTGTGTTATTTTCTCGAGAGTTGTAATTTTTGTTTAGTTTCATTGTAATTTCTTGTAAACAAATCAAAGTTTAATGGAATCGACAATAGAGTCAACTTTCGCTGAAAACAGTTGTGAGAGATTGTAACATTGAGTTATGCTTAATTGAGTTCTCATCCATTATAGAGAACAAATTTATATTTGTTACATTGTGAGTGTTGTAGGTTTCGGTGAGCTAGAAAACCGAGTGTGTTGTGAAGTTTTCGGTGAACTAGAAAACCGAGTATGAGGAGTGAACGTTGTTCGGTGAGCGTTGAAAACCGACACTGTGAGGTGTACATGTTATTCGGGTGAGCGTAGAAAACCCGATTGTGATAGTGAATTTCTCCCCGGGAGTGGGGAGCGGAGACGTAGGACGGAATGTCCGAACTCCGTGATCATATAGTGTGTTTGAGTGTGCCTTGGCGTTCATTTATATTTATGTTCATATCTTATATCGTCTTTGTCCATAGTTCATTATTTATATGATCCACTATCTAGTTCATTTTGTTTACCCTTGTGTTAGTTTACATATCCTTGCATATATCATATTGTATATCTCTTTGGTAGGATATATCACCTTGTGTTAGTTTTATATATATCATATTGTATATCTCTTTGGTAGGATATATCACCTTGTGTTAGTTTTATATCCTTGCACATACATTTCCTATATCTCTTTGTTAGGATATATCTTGTTATTCATATTGTTTATCCTAGTTCATATAACTTGTTGTATTTCACACTTGCTAGGATAACTTGTTAATTATTTTTAATTAGAATAAAATCGGATTAGATTAGCACAAGACCCTAATCACCCCCCTCTAGGGTATATATATATATATATATATAATTATACTATATATATATATATAATATATATATATATATATATATTATATAGTATATATATATTATATATATATATTAATATATATATATATATATATATATATAATATATATATTATATATATATATATATATATATATATACAATAGTTTTGGTCTATGGCATATATTATAGTTATATATATACATACATGTGTTTTAAGTTTTCATGTTTATAAATATGAAATCACATGTTTCATAATTTATTATTTGTTTTAGTATATATGCCATAGAATATGGCAATTTTTGTTGAAAATATTGTCTTAGTTTGGACTTAACAATAATCATATAGCATATTTTATTAAGTCTACAAAATCATTAGTGCAAAGTTTCAAAACATCGGTTTAGCCAAAATATCAAAATTCACATGTTTACTTTTCGTGTTTTGAATTATTTTGCTAAATAATGATTTTTCACAAATGAGAAAGCAATTGAAAATTCTTTTTGTAATATGTTTCATTAGCATGTTTATATACATTTCCGCAAAGGTTTTCTATTATTTTGACTTCATTTGTTATTTTTAACATATTCTTCAAAGTCTCAAAAAATCAGCTCTAAAACCTGTTTTGACTGTGTATCAGGATTCGGTCAACTGCACCGAGTCGACCGGGGGGCTCATATGTTCAGTCGGGCAGGGCAGCAGAGAGTTTGTCGTCGTCGACCGGTGCGCTCGACCGGTGTGGTCGACCGAGAGCTCGGAAATTTTCCATCGCTCGACGCCCACCGGTCGACGCGAATAAGTCTCTGTGTGTTTCTCATTTTGAAACTTGGATCACGGTCGACGCGCGAGAATTTCGCGGTCGACCGCGCTCTGCCCAATGTTGACTGTTGGTTCCTAACGACTATTTCTGATCTGATTTTTTCTGAGACGTTTTTGACTTTTACTTAGGGATTTTGGCTGAGATTTTGAATGGAGTATAATACCCCATTGCTGTTTCTTTCAAGATTATCTAAGAAGTTTCTAAACAAGGTTTAAACAAGGGTTTAAGCTTGTTTAGTTTTGGTTTAAGTTAATATTTTGGGTGCTGCTTTACAAACGAGAGTTCACATCAACTATTGAAGAGTTCATACTTCAAACATTTCATCATCCTGCTCTTTTGTGTTTTTAGAGAAGTTTCTCTTAACTCTAATTTCCTAGCATTTCTACTAATTGATTTCATAATCAATCTTATTGGTAGCTTCTTATTTGAGTTAAGTTTTTATTGAATCTGCATTGTTACACACACCCCCATGAGCTTATTGTATTTACATACATAGTAATATTAGGCTCTTAGTATATAAGTATAGTATATTACAACGGCTACTTCTTCCCCATTGGCCCAACGGGCAATGGCTACTTATGCGATTTTTTCTCTCTCAAGTTATAGATTATAAATATATATAATATATTTATATATAATATATGTATATATAATATATATAATATATGTATATAATATATAGTTACATAATAATTTATAAGTATATACTAATACATAATTATATAAAATATAATAAATTTAAACTAATTTTTAGCATTTTTTATAAAAAAAAAGAAAAGAAAAAAATTAAAAAAATCCGGGCCGACCCGGAGCCCTGCCCGATTGGGCCCGGGCCCGGGCCCGGATTTCCGGGCCGGGCCGGGCCGACCCGGATGGACATGCCTAATCTTGTACACTTACACATTCACATGCTCATTCTCAAAAAGTTCATCATAAGCATGCTAGTGTGTTCAAGTGTGATCATTGTGATCGTTTTGGTCATTTGGCCAAATATTGCTTTGATTTGAAAAGAAAATCTCATTTGACAAATGTTTCCAATAGACCACATGTTTTAAAATATGATGTTTGTGGTAGATATGGCCACTTAGGAAAGTTTTGTTTTGATAATATTTCACATTTGCAAAATAATCTTAAAAGAAAATCTTCATTTGCAAATGTTCCACGTGCACCTTTTAATGGTCAACATAAGCAAATGCTTCCTTTCCATTGTACATATTGCAATCGGAAGGGTCATTTGAGTGATTATTGCTATGACCGATCCCGTGCACCACATGCGCCTAAAAGGGTTCATAACCCTAGGGCCTTGAGCTTAAATGATAGGGGTCATGTCCCTAAATCTTTTGGTACCAAGAGTTCTTGGGTACCAAAACTGTTTTTATCTTTCTTTTTCTTGGTTTTGAAAATTATGCCTTAAAATCTTTTGGTTATGAAAACAATTTCTCTTGTATCAAATCTTTTGTTTTCATGATTATTATTTTTGTTTTGATGAGAGGACTATGTTTATATAACCCTCCGGAGTTATTGGGTGTTTATTCCCAAACATTGTTTACCGGGTGCTAAAAATGTTTATATGGGTTATTATTAGCTCAAGTGCTAGATATGGTTGTCTCTCTTGATCTTTTAAAATCAATGATGATTTGGTTTTATGTTCTTAAATGATTTACTTGTGATTTATGATTTCATTGGTTGATTTGTTTTCATTTGAAAACATTTTTACATGATTTTCATGTTCCTTTTCTTTTGATTTCATAAATCTATTTTTGATCTTTATGTTTTTGTTAATGAGACACTATTTTCATATTGACATATTTATATGTGTTCTCGTTATCTTTTTGTATGTGAGTGATATTTAGCATATTCATGTATGCTTACTTACACGTTTTGCCTTGATCTTTATTGCATATATTTTATTTGGCTTTTTGATAGGGGAAGCAATCCCTATATCTTTCTATATGTTATACTCACCTATGCTTATTGATAGGGGGAACTTTCGCTCTCTTAATTCTTTTGTCCCCTTTTTGATGTTGTCAAAAGGGGAGAAATATTATGAGTATATCATTTCTTGCTTATATGCATGATATATTATAAATTATATATTCATTTCCTTCATGCATACATTTCTTTTTGTAAATTGTTTGTCATCATCAAAAAGGGGGAGATTGTTGGCCTTCTTATTTTGATGATATTTAACAAACAATTTACCACTAATATTGTTTGTCTAGTATTTATGTTTTTTTATTTATAGACAAACAACGTAGTTGGAGGATGGATGGATTGCACCATAATGACGATATCAAATGGAGGTTGGTGGAATTATGGAGTGAAGCAACATACAATTCAAGTTAAAGATCAAGTTCAAGCTTCATCCGCAAAGTGTACCAAGTTAAGCTTATTGAAGATCAAGATCGGCTTAGGTAATCAAGTATAGGTTTTTATATTATGTGTGTTAGATACTCTAAGCTCAATATCATATACACACACATTTATTGGTTTCTTCGTATATATATATATATAGTTAGAAATTCAATTTGAAAAATTCTTTTTCTAACATGTTTGTTTTCATGTTTATAAACATTTCGTAAAGTTTCATCAAGTTTGGAATTGATTTGTTATGTTTAATGGAATTTACAAAATCATGTTTTTGTTCGTGCACATGTTCGTGCATGTTTTACAAAACTGATGAGTTTTCACAAATAGGAAGTGATATTTAAGAAATTCTTTCTTTAACATATTTATCTACATGTTTAGAAATTTTTCTCAAAATTTTACTATTTTTGGAGTTGATTTACTGTGCCCAATTGATTTTACAAAATCGTGTATGTCAGCAGTTTTTCAGAAACTGTAAATTTGTGTTCAAATATTTATTTCTCTCAACTGGGAAAAGATTTTTCAGAAATTCTTTGTCTGACATGTTATTCTACATGTCTAGAACATTCTCACAAAATTTCATAATTTTTGGAGTTCATTTACTATTTTAAATTGATTTTACAAAATATCTGCGCACTGCTACAGTAATCCAGTTTTTTAAATTGTCTCTGGACGTTGGTTACTGTAGCTAACGGCTATAATTCCCAGATTTTGTTATATCCGTTTTTTTGTCTTTTTGCTTGGTTTTCTTGGGTTTTTGGGCTTGTTTCATGAGCCTATATATACTCCATGCCCTCATACTTCTAAGGGTACTCAAGAAATGTTTTAAACAAGTTTAAAGAGTTTTAAACAAGGGTTTAAGTGTGTTTTAGTGTTTGTTTGGTTTGAAGATTGTTTTCACAAGTGGAGGAGATCATCTTCTTGTTTGGGCTCCAATCTCCATCTCTCCATCTTGTCATCTATTGGAGAAGTTTTCTAAACTCTATCTAGCTTTACATTTGCTTAGTTATTTGATTATCATTTTTTAAAGCTAGTTTTTATATTGAGTTTAGATTTGATTATATTATCTCATTGTTACACACACCCACTTGAGCTTATTGTATTTGCATACATAGTATATTAGGGTTGTGAGAGATTGTAATATTGAATTGTGCTTCATTGATTTCTCATCTATTGTAGAGAACAAATTTATATTTGTTACACATTGTGAGTGTTGTAGGTTTCGGTGAGCTAGAAAACCGAGTGTGTTGTGAAGTTTTCGGTGAACTAGAAAACCGAGTGTGAGGAGTGAACATTGTTCGGTGAGCGTTGAAAACCGACACTGTGAGGTGTACACATTATTCGGGTGAGCGTAGAAAACCCGGTTCTGATAGTGAATTTCTCCCCGGGAGTGGGGAGTGGAGACGTAGGACGGAAGGTCCGAACTCCGTGATCATATAGTGTGTTTGAGTGTGCCTTGGCGTTCATTTATATTTATGTTCATATCTTATATCGCCTTTGTCCATAGCTCATTATTTATATGATCCATTATCTAGTTCATTTTGTTTACTCTTGTGTTAGTTTACATATCCTTGCATATATCATATTGTATATCTCTTTGGTAGGATATATCACCTTGTGTTAGTTTTATATCCTTGCACATACATTGCCTATATCTCTTTGTTAGGATATATCTTGTTGTTCATATTGCTTATCCTAGCTCATATAACTTGTTGTATTTCATACTTGCTAGGATAACTTGTTAATTATTTTTAATTGGAATAAAATCGGATTAGATTAGCACAAGACCCTAATCACCCCCCTCTAGGGTGTAACAGGTGTGGGTCTGGGCACGACGAGCGGCGGCACAGGGGAGGATGAAGGGAGAGAGGTTGAGGAGAATGGGTGGCGGCGGGTGTGGGATCTTGAGGATACAGAGAGGAGGACGGCGGGGGCTGATGATGTGATTGGTGGCCCGCGGTGTGAATGGAGTAGTGGATTCGGTTGCGGGTGGTGGGGGGTCCGTCGTGTGTGCGGCGCCGGTGGCGAGGTTGGGCTGATCGTCCGGGGTGTGGCGTCGGGGGTCAGGTACGACGACGTCGGAGCGGACGCGCGGCAGCTCAGGCGGCGGCGGCTTGCGGAGTGGGTGATCGACGCAGGTATGAGAGAGACGGAGGTGTGAGCGCAGATTCTTGGCGACGGCAGGAGTGTCGACGTCGGTCGTGGTCGGGTGATGGCGTGTGTGATGGGTTGCGCCTGCGACGGCCGCAGGCTGGGTGTGCGTCGGCGGCGGGTGTCGGTCGAGCCAATGTTGGGGTTCTGAGAACAAAAAGTGCGGGCCATGCTCCGCGGTTGGCGGTTCGCTGGGAAGGAGAAGAAAAAGGAGAGAGAAGGAAAAGAAAATAATTATTATATATATATAGAGAGAATTAGGGTTTTGAAAAAATATAAAAAATAATAATAAATTACGAAAAAAATTAAATAATTATGTGAAAATTATCTACGCATCAAAACGTACCAGATGTGGTATTATAACCGAAAATATGCAATAGTAGAAATAATACAAGAAATTGTACAATTAAACAAGAATAATTAATAAAAAATATAATTTCTTATATTTAAAATTAAATATTTATGGGATAATTATCCACACAGTAAAACATACTAGTTATATTAATACGACAGATAATATTAATAGCAGAATTAATACAATATATTATACAAAATAATACGTAATAATAATACAACGTATTATATGAAATAATATGTATTAATAATAATAATACATCGTATTATTCAAAATAATACGTAATAGTATCGGTAACACAACGAATAAATTCTAGAAATATTTACTGCACTAAATAAATTTATAAATATTTAAATCATTGGAATAAATACAAAACTTAGACTTTAAATCATAGAAAATTATAGAAATTCAAGATAAATACAAATACTCATTTGAAAATAATAATTAAATATTTTAAATTATCAGAAAATGATTTTAACTAGTATCAAAATTCTTGGTCCTTACACATGTGGTGAGTATAGGATGTTGTTAGGGTTGTAAGAGGCGAGTGTAAATCTAAATCATCAAATGAGTGAATTTATATAGGTTGCAAGTAAGGGCTATTATGATAAAAAAAAAAGCAAGCTCTTTGGATTCCGTAACAGTCAAATGTAATTGCCTCTTAAATAAAAACTACAATTGAAAATGTAACTCTCATTTTAAGTATGCATGAATGCATGCACTAATGACATTTTAAGTTGACACTTTGTTTGCAAATTGAAACGTATATTATTAGTGTGTTATATGTGCGTTTTAAGTGGAGGAGTTACAAAAAATAGAAGTTAATATTAGTGGACAATTAATAGAAGAGTTATGCCATTATTAAGAATTTTTGCATATATATGTATGCAAGTATGTGTTTTATGGATGCATGTATGTGGTTTGAAGAGCATTTTTGGAAGGAATGTTTCAACATACCAACACATTTTTATAATAGTATTAGATATTAGATATAATAAGAATAATCTAAAATTTAAGGAACTTTTTGAAAAAAAAACAAATTAAAAAAACAGCCCTGCTTGGAGCCGCACTCATTTGGTCCGGACTAGGAGCCGGGTCAGGATCGGGGCTAAGCATTTTGCCGGGTCTGGATCCGGAAATTCGGGCTAGGCCGGCCCGTTTAGATAGACCTACTTCTCTGTCGGTATTTTCTAACACCATCTACTGTCGCTGTTCATTAGAAGCAAGAGCCTAGAGTTAATTTGGGCCGGCCCAATATGTCAATTGAAAGGTCCATTCCGAGTTTTTAAACCATGGACTTAATTGGCCCAAAGTAAAGCCTTAAGCACAAGACCAAAGGGTCTCTAAATAATCGTAGTTTATGTGGTGCCCACAGTTGACGAAAGAGACGGGCCGGCTACAAGATCCAGCTACCGAGCGTGACCATCTGGGTCCCACGCATCCATAACAGCAATAACGATTTATAATACGGCTTTTTGAACAAATTCAAGGACAAAATTTGAAAACAAACTCATTTTGAAACTTATTTATAAAAAACGATATATTTTTAACTTATTTATCAAAATTGACACAATTTCAGTCATCTCGTTAAAATTAGGTCGGTTTTGACAAAAAAAATATCAAACTTCACGGGTGAAGTTTTTTACATAACAAAATTTCACGGGACTTGAAGTCCCGTGAAGTTTCGGACAACTTTTCGTCAAAACCGACACAGTTTCAGTTAGATGACTAAAACTAGATCTATTTTGACAAATAAGATGCAAATAAATCGGTTTTATAATTAAGAACCAAAAGAGTTTGTTTTCAAAATTTGTCCTAAATTTGAGGACCGGGTTGCTCGTCCACTGTCATTCGGGGGACCTCAAAAGGAGTAGGGAGGTCTAAGAGCCTGTTTGGATTTGTAGAGGGTGAAGGGAAGTTAAGGGAAACTAGGTGAGAGAATGGAAGGGAAGGGAAGGGAGTTCCTTTCCCCTTGGTTACACCCCAATTTGGGGGGTAACAAATTTTATACTATTAGGGGGTGAATTAAGAAAAACTAGAGTGAATAATTTTACCCCCTAAAATGTTCTCAAACAAAATGAATGGAGATGAATGGTTCCCCTAACTTCTCTTCACCCTTATTCCCCTCAATCCAAACAAGCCCTGAAATAATCCAAAATTTACGTCCTTATCTGCAAAATTGTCTCCCTCCTCTCCACTCCCCCTCAACGCCCGTACACACCGAATTCAAAAAACCCTAGAACTTGCCTTTCTCTCTCTCGCCTTCCGATGCCACGTCACCAGCGACGATGAGGAAAAAGAAGTCAGCCATGGACGCGGCGTCGGAGGAGCTCGAGAGGCGGAGCAGGTACCTGAGCTCTCTGATCCAGAGAACCAAGCTCAATGCCGAAGAAGAAGAGGAGGAGGAGGAAGAGGTTAAGGAGGAGGGGGATGGTGATCCACAGGAGCAGCAGAACGTGAAGGTGAGGGCGGCAGACATGGCGCCGGCGATGCAGCGGAAGGCGTTCCGGTGCGCCGGCGAGGTGATGAAGGGGATGAGGAAAGTCGATGGCAAAAAGATTGCTCTTGCCCTCAAAAAGGTCATTTATTTTTCTACATTAGACCCCAAATCTTCATATTCCTCGATTATACCCAACATTTTTCTTTACACCCTCAAATCTATGAAGTTGTTCTAAGTGAGACCCCCATTTCGAACAAATATGAAATTGGGGGTTGGGGGTCGAATTTCTAATTTAGAAAGGTGGAGAGGGTTTGTTACAGAAGCAACAAAGATTTCGGCTTTTATTATGTTTTACAAAACTGCAATGAATTTTCAGATAAAGTCGATAAATTATCATGAGCTTTAGTACTACCAGGATATAACTAAGTTAGTTTTGCAATGGTTGCAAAAAACGTATTATGAAATGAAATAGAACCATTCGATGTGTTTAACTTGGTATGCATCTTAAAGGTCTATCAATGAGATATCATGTGTTTAGAGATATGTTATCCATGAACTTCATCCATTTATCATGATCTACATGTCTTTAAAACATCTGTAATGAATTTTGATGTTTTTGAGACTTCTAACTCATGTTTCGTATTGTCTCTTTAGCTGTATTGGTATAAAGCTGGTATGTTCAGAACCACTTGATGCATCATGCATGAGTAATTAGAAGATGGGATACTTCCAGTACCCCCCTTGGAGCACCTAAGCAACTTCCAAAATGTTTTTTTGTGCAGGTTTTTCAAAATTTTTTGGCGATTTGCTAAGATATCGCTTCCATTCGTCGAAAATTGTGTGGGTTTAAATGGATTACCACTTAAGGAAACTATAGTCAAAGGAAATAGACAGATAACTTGTAACTAGGGGGTAGAAGGATGCGATATGAATCAGTTTTCCTGGCCGTTAGGTATGTGAAAATAAGGTCATATTGAGGCTCTTAGACAGGTTTGCAACACTATAGAATCACGTGACATTCCTCATGTCTTGAAGGTATCGGAAGGATAAAAGTTTTTATTGACTTTCCTTAGATTGCTTAAATGCCTTGCACTTTGATCTTTGTTTATTCTCCTGATCTAGCTTTATGATCTATAACTCTTGGATTACATGGGCTAGTCATGAGATTCTTGGAGTCAGAGTTCTGACAGATTTATATGCTTAAAATATATAGCCAATTATTCTCAGTTGCCTAATATGATTAGAATATATGCTATTAACTGTGTAAAATGCCATAATTCAGTGTTTTGAGCGGTTAGGACACGCCCAAGTTATGCATAAACCATAAAACTTTGACCCATAATATATAACTGGAGTATTCAAGAATTTTTTGAATGGTGGGAAGTTGTTTTTCGTAACTACTGATGAAATGACTCCCTAACTGTGTTCATCTCCAGTTATGGGCTAGTTGGATGCTACCACATGACTTGTGCCTATGTAGCCAACATACTCACCTCAAAATAGGCAAGTGGAACTTATTAGTATTCTTGGAAATTATTGCGGACGCCTACTTTAGGCCGACAACTAGCCACTAGATCTGCCTAAACTTACCATCTAGTAGATGCATCTGTGACCAAGTATGGGCTTAGGAATGCAGGAAGCTCTCTTTCAGTAGACGCTTTCAAAGAGCTTAGATGGCCTGTATAAGCTCCTATTTTAGCAGAATAACAATATTTATCGGTGTTCTCTTTCCTGTTTGACATTTAATATTGGCTATTTACCTCATGTTCTAGTTTTGTGATTCTTATCTGTACTTCACTAAGTTCAGAAGTCTTTTATATAAAGATCTATATGCAATACTCTCTTGTTTCTAAGACTATTGATTTAGTAAACAGGACCACTTTTGCATGTGTGTACTTATTTGCCTTGTTGTACGGAACTTGTTAGCTCTTCCTCTTCCATCTGAGCTGGTCTCCATTTGATTTATGTTCTTGCATTAAAAGATCTCTATCAATTTAGTAAACAGGAACACTCTTGCATGGGTGTACTCATTTGCCTTATTGTGTGGCATTTGTGGAATGTTCGCCTTCCATCGGAGTTGGTCCATTTGATGTAACATTTTTGCATCTTATGGCGTAAATACTGTTACTTCATATCTTGTCCTCCAAATAAACTTGCAGTAGACTGTAGATAAGAAGTTAGGTAACAAATCATGTTATACTTTTAAATTCATTTCTTGATTTCAACAAAACATCTGAATTAGAAGATACATCAACTTAAGTTAGGCAATTTAATGATTAGCATTGGAATATAACAAATGGTTTTAAATGAATGATTTTTGGAGTGAAATTACCTATTAAAGAATCAGCAGGGAGTTGCAGCTAGCTGAATGAATATATTTAAGGGTGTGTTTGGTAATCAAGGTGATTTTCTTGTTGTGTTTTTTTAGAAAATCACCATGCCATGGTGTTTTTTTTTTCAAAAGTGTTTTGTAAACACCATTTTGAAAGTTTCAAACATATGTGTTGATCATATATCATTATGTTCATGGGAACTATTAAATTTGAAAAAATTGTAATATTTTCCTTTGCAGAGCTCAGATGCAATTTAACAAAAATGTTATAAAAGTTGACAAAACAGAGATTTAATAACAGAAATTGAACTAAAAAACCGAAAACAATAAATTTACCTGAATTGAAGGTGTCCGGAGGTGAGGATTTGGGGAGGACAAACAAGTTAGGGTTTGGGCTCGGGTATTGTTTGGGGGAGGAGAGAGAGCTGGGGAGGAGAAGAGGAGGGGTTTCGGCGGTGGAGATTAGACGAGGAGGGCCTTCGGCTCCGGCGATCGAGGAAGAGGGGGGTCGGGTTTGGAACTTTGGTGGTGAAAGAAGAGGAGAAAACACAAAAGAGGGAGAGAGAAAAGAGTGCTGGAGACGTGGAGGCGGCAACGGCGACTCGGAGAGTCACGGGAACTCAAAACACCTTTTTGGTTTTTTGAGAAAACTGTTTATTTTTGGGATTTTTAATGAGCCAGGTAAAAAAAAAACACCACATTCACCAAACACGTTTCATTTTTTTTGAAAAAATAAATGGAAACGACATAAATGCCCCCAGTTGCCAAACGCTCCCTAAAAGATCTGTACATGGACGTGCCATAATGCCATTATTTATCGGTTGAATATGATTATGCTAAGGACTCTTAACAAATTTTGACTTGTTTCTCAATAGCATGAACTTTATTAAAAAAAAAATACCCAATATCAACACCAATCTGTGCGGGAATCCAAGATATAGTAAAATGAAACCATTGGAGCCTTCGAGGAGACATGATGAAAAGCTTAGCAGCTGCAGTCCCAGAAGGATAGGTCCTGCTAAGTTTTTGCTCCTAACAAATTAGGGAAGTTCTGTTGCTAGACTTGCTCAGATCCATTCGACATTATACTCCCTACCTACAAGATGATATGCAACTGTGTTCCATTTATTGTCTGTCCTGAATTTTACATAGCCTAGAACTGTATTAGTATAATACGTAGCCTAGTATGGATGGGACTTCCTTCAAGAAGCCCAAGTTGTTTCCTGACGGTCTCCCTAAACTAAGGGTCTAACCTGAAACAAAGATAATATACTATGTTTGAGGTCATTGCAGACTGTGAAGCTCTATTTGCTGATGATTTCTGTCTACAATCTTTTTAAGTCTGCAAGGATAGGCCCTTCTTGTTCATCACAAAGCAGGAAGCAAATCATGATAGCATGTAAGTTAATGAGGTTTAGCTTGAGCCAACCAACACATTGGCCCTCATTTGATCCACTTTCTCTCTTGCACTGATCTCATCGAATGGGGCCAAAATTTTCGCACATATGCATCTTGATCAAGCTTACAGAATTTGGACTATCAATAAATGGAATTAAAGTTTGGTCATTTCTGTTTACAGGAATTTGATTCATCATATGGGCCAGCATGGCATTGCATTGTGGGGACAAGCTTTGGTTCTTATGTCACACATTCCGTTGGAGGCTTCTTGTATTTCTCTATTGACAAAGTTTACATTCTCCTGTTTAGGACAGCAGTGGAGCCATTGGACCATACATAATCTTAGAGCTCACAACTCAAGCTCGGGCTGTTGTAAGTGAATATAGACATGCTTGAAACTTAGCAAGATATTAACCTATATGGCATCTATATGTAAAAATGTGATGCACCCACTAGACATGAGTCAATATTTGAAACAACATATGCTGGAAATACTGGCAGATATTGTTGAACGGATCACTGTGAAATCCGTATCTGTTACCAGTTTCTGTTTTGTTCACCATATTTTATCAAAATGTGGTGTTTTGTTATCATGAATTGTACGTTAATCCTGATTTGAAGATTCCTATTTGGCATACATCTATTATGTTCTCTTTAGAGAGAATATCTCCAGTCTTTCAATATTTTAAGTAATGAGAGCAATTGTATTCTATATTTTCTTACAGATTTATTGACAGTATTTTTTTTTTTAACATTATGAAACTTCAAATCCCTTGGCCTAAAATTTCTCAGAGACAAGTGTATTCTTGTCAAGGAGACAATCCTTGCTTGGCACCAAAGAGATAGACAAGTATTAGGATTTCAGTTTCTAGTTTCACCAACTTCCTTGTTTCCCATATTTTTATCTGGTCAACATATTATCTCTCTGGTTTCTTCTTTGTTGAAGGTGCTATCAATGAGATAGTTTGGTGGGTGTAAACCGTATGATAACAACAAAAACAAAGAAGTATATAGTTGTGCAGCTTGAGCTACATATTTGTTCATAGACGTACTTGGTTTTATAAACAAGGGTTGGTAGTGGATACAGTTTATGTGCTATAAAGGGTTAGTAACTTATTATTGTCAAAATTTGCTATAAGCACCAAGACTGTCTCGCGCACAAATGATAGTCATGTTCCCATGTGGTTGTCACATAATCATATTTCCAAGTGGTTGTCACGTAACTTTAATGTGTTGTAACTTTAATGTGTTGTAAAGAGATCCTTTAAACGTTCTACTATATAGAGACACTCTTATTCTTTTATAGATATTGACCATATTATCCCCTACGATATATGCACGAATAACTAAGAAATAACTCCGATTATATACCAAGGAGTCTTAAGTATTAGTATTAAAAAAGAAAAATGCTAAGTGTACTACTCATTTGGTACTCCCATGTACAAAAGAGTAAGGTCATGATGACTCACCACATAAAAATTATAATGATGAGTCTTCATGGTCCTACTTTTTTGTGAGTAAGAGTATCAAATAAGTGCAATGAGAGTAGTACATTTATCACTTCCCATTAAAAACGTGTAGGAATAAATGGATCTGTGGTGATCCTCGTCCCTATGGGTATATCTTAACTTGGACTCTGGTTACGGATTGCTCTTATCTATGATGTACTTATTGTTTGAAGTCTACTCTACCGATGTATTTATTGTCTAACATCTAAATTTGATTTTGTGATACTTATATTTAGTTTTAAAAGAGCTAAATACAAGAAAGGGTCAATTACGCCTTCTTCAGTCTTCACAAATGAGAAGAAGGAATATGCAGTCTAGCGAGTGGGCCAACTTGGTCCCTCGCAGCCAAAAGTTTACTGCACTTCAAGGGAAGTCTTAGCCAACATCTTGAATTAGTAATTGACCGGCAACTTGGTCCCTCGCAGCCAAAAGTTTACTGCACTTCAAGGGAAGTCTTAGCCAACATCTTGAATTCACCAAACAGCCCCTTAGTAATTGACCGGCAACATTCACCTAAAAAAACGTCGATCGCGAGCCTTGGCACGGTCGACCGGCAACGTGCACGCCTTAGTACATATTCTGGATTTTTAGCCGGTCGACCGTGACAATTTCGGCGGTCGACCGCCAGACACTGTAATTGAATTTTGGGTTCTGTCGTTTTGTCTGGTCGACCGCGACGTCAAATGCGGTCGACCGCGATTCAGGTTTGGGTCTTATTTCGTTTTCCTGTTTAGTTTAGGTTTGCTGTTTGATATAAATTCAAACACACGTTTTAGGATTTTTTTGGAGCAGTAAGAGTTTGTTTTGAGCATAGAAAAGAGAGATCTTTCTGAGCTATTGGTTAGGGTTATTGTTTGAGAGATTGAGAGCTTTGTTGGTGAGATTAGTTGGTTTGTTTTGAGTGATTTGTAATCTCAGTTTATACTCTCCTTCTCTATTAGTGAAAACCCATCCCCTTCTTGCCCTGTGGACGTAGGCAACTTGCCGACTACGTAAAAATTGGTTGTTTGTATTTGTGCTGTTAGTTTGCATTGTTTGGTTTTCTCTCTCGGCGTTTGGTTTGGTTCCTCAAAGCATAAAGATTGGTGGCTTCCGTGCACAGCAAGTGGTATCAGAGCTCGGGCTACGCTTGGGCTAGTTAGAGGAGTAGATCACTTTGAAAGTTCGTCTAGGGCTTCAGTTGATGATAAATGTGGGATTTTTATTATTGTGGATATTGTCTACTGTCGTGTGGGGGTGAGATTTTTTGGAGGCCCTTGTTAGGGTTTCAGTTGGAGGTAAAAATCTCTCTTTTTTAGTTTGGATCTATTCTTCGTTTGTCTCACATTAGTTTGTTGGTGCTTTGAGAAAAATGACTGAGAAAGAAGGAGTTGTGGTGGGTACTTCCGGCATGAAGACCGTCCAAAGTTTGAATATCTACTCTATGAAGATAGACGTGGAGAAGTTTAACACACTAATAATTTTGGTCTTTGGAGATGTGAAATATTGGATGCGCTCAACGCGCAAAATTTGGAAGATACGTTGGAGTTGGACGGGAAACCGAACGACATTGAGGAAAAGGTTTAGAAGAAGATGAATAGAACGACGTGTGGTGTAATTAGATCTTGTTTGACTCAAGATTTAAAACATGATGTGATCAATGAGACTTCGGCAAAGAAGATTTGGAAGATCCTAGAGAGCAAGTATTTAACCAAGAGTGTGGAAAATCGTTTGCATTTGAAGATGAAGCTTTACCGATTCCAATAGAAGAAAGGAACCTCCATTGGTGATCACATGAATCACTACACGAAGCTTCTTGCGGATTTGACGAATGTAGATGTTATGGTTGAAGATGAGGACAAGACGTTGCTATTGTTGAGTTCCTTGCCTGACGAGGAATATGAGACATTCGTTCTTACTCTGATTAATAGGAAAACATCTCTTTCGTATAGTGAGGTCACTGCTGCACTTGTGAATTATCAGTTTCGGAAGAAGGATAAAGAGACTTTAATTGAGCCAGTGGCAGGGGCATTAGTCGCAAGAGAAAAGAGTCCAAACCGTAATAGGAGGTCACAGTCTAGAGGGGTACATCCTAGAGTCCGTAGGAATCAGTGTGCCTTTTGTAAAGAGGATGTACATTGGAAAACTGAATGCCCAAAGTTGGTTGATCGAGCCGGGAAGAATAAGGGGAAAGCTACTCAAGATTCAGAGGTGAATATTGCCAAGGCTAGTGGTAACAATTCAGATTCAGATTCTTCAGGCTATTCGTGCCCTGCACTACCGTCAGTTTGTGTTGTCGACTCTATAGAGTGGATGTTGGATTCGGGTGCTTCTTACCACATTTGTCCTAGGAGAGATTGGTTCTCTACCTTTCAGGAGTTGGAAAGAGGGGATGTCGTGCTCATGGGTTGATCATGAATGCCTTATTGGTGGTATCAGTACCATTCATATTAGGATGTGTGACAGAGTGATTCGGGAGTTGGATGAAGTGAGGTTCGTTCCGCAGTTGAGGAAGAACATCATTTCACTTGAAGTTTTGAAGACAACAGACTATCGGGTGACATTAGAGGATGCATCTTTGAAGGTCACATTTGGGTCCATGATTGTGATGAAGGGTGTCAGGAGGAAGAATTTGTATAATTTGATTGGGAGCATGGTGATTGATAGAGAGCTGACGACTTCTTTGGATTTGACTAGACTGTGATGTTTGTTGAGACTGGTTTATTCAATTATTGGTGTCGTGCATGGATTGTTGAGGAGTGTTTTGACCTACAGATTGAAGTCCTGTGAGCACATTGGTATGAGCAAGGAGACTGAGGTGGAGTTTGGTACTTCTATCCATCGATCGAGGGGTCTTCTAGGTGGTGTTCATTCAGGCATTTGGGGGCCTTCCAAGGAGGCATCATTGGGAGGTAAACGATATTTGGTTTCCTACGTTAGGGACTGTTCTAGCTATTTGTGGGTTGCAACCAAGTCCCGTTGGTATGAAGTCCTAGAAGTCAACAACAAGTGTAGGATGTGTATTGGAAAAAAGGTAACACGTTGTTCTGATTTTGGTAGAGGTTATTTTCTGCGTTTTGTGTCGAGTTCATGGCAGTTTGAGACACTTCATTAGAGAGGAAATATTGGGGCGACGAGATGAGATGACAGTTTTGATGGGCCGTTCCTTACTGGAGGAGGATCGACGTTTGATGTCGAGCATTGGTTTTAGTATTCGGGCTTCGACATATTCGGGTCATCTTAGTCATAGGTTACCGACTGTTGCGTTTAAAGATTTTTGATCTAGTAGAGTTGCTTCAGATATTAGGTTGCTTCGGATGTTTGGTTGCTGTTTGTTGGAAAATTTGTAGTAACAAGAAAAATAATGAAGAATCGTATTTGATTTATTCTCTCTAACTGCTTAGAAAAAGAATGATTACAACCCTCTCAATCTTGATTACAATTTGGATTTCCTGATTACAAAAGAGAAGAGAATGAATTTGATTCTCCTCTTTGTTTAATTCTGGGTTCTTCACGATGGCGATGGAGTACCTCTCTCGAATGCTCGCGTCAAATTTGCTCTCCGTTGACGATCCGATGTTTTGCTTCACTGGAACGTGGTCTTCTCCTCATGATTTGACGTTGTGGAGAACTTGCGTGGCAAGTTTGAAAATAACTCTTAACGAGTTAATAACTCAGAGCGAGTTTTAGAAGAACTTGCAGAGCAAGTTTTGAACTCTGATCGAGTTGATAACTCTGAACGAGTTTGAAACTCTATGGAAGAGTTGATTTAACCGAAAGTCGGTTATAAGCCAAGGATGAAGAAGCTCCTATTGCCGATCTCCAAAATCCCAGCCGAAGGATGAAGGCTCTTCTTTGCTGCCAAGCTTCAGATCCAAAAAGCTAGCCTCCGATCAACCAAGCCCGCTCTTGACCGAATCTTCCTCCGTTGATGAGACAAAATCCGATCACTTAACTCAATTGAGTTTCTCGTATTTATATGGGATTAAGGGTGGTAACTGCCCCCTTAATCCGCTCCTAAGTGGGGAGGAAATCCCTCAAATCTTGGGGGAAAAACGGTTCCTGGAACTGTTCGGTTCGTGTTTGAACGAGTCAAACGCCGAAAATGGCGTTCTGGGCCCGAACTCTGCGTTTTAGACTAAAAACGCAGAGTTTGGCCTATTTTGGGTGGCTGAATGCACAGGCCGCGATGCGTTGTAAATCTAAAACGCAGAGTTGGGACGCAGAGATGAACTCTGCGTTTTGGACCTGAGACGCAGAGTTGGAACACAGAGATGAACTCTGCGTTTTGGACCTGAGACGCAGAGTTGGGACTTGCGTTTCAAGTTTGGAACACAGCCACGACCTCTAAGTTTTGGATCTGGAACGCAGCCACGACCTTTGCGTTTTGAGTTTAGAACGCGAGCACGACTGTTTGCGTCAAAAGTTAACTTTGTCATGGAATTCATTATATCTTCGGTCGATTACAATAAATTCAAAAAAGGAGATAGCCTTTTTATAAGACTCATTTTACACAACAAAAGGAAAAATTATAACTCTTGAGAAACAAACGCAGGATCGTTGTTTGGATCGCTGCTTGCGTGGGATCTTTGCCTGTGCCGGGCGAGCTTTAGGCTAAGTCCGATGTTCTGACGAAGTCCAGTCTTACAGACGGACTTTAGAACATAACTTACTGCGAAGAACAGGTCATAACTTTCAAACCGTAAGTCGGAATTGGACGAATTATATATAAAAATTAGCTATCTCGACGAGACGGAGCCGAAAAAACCAACCCCATAGGGTTCGGTTTGCTCCGTCATTTTTGCCAAATTCCTTACGGTTTGAGAGATATCTGCGTTTTAATATGAAGAGACCGTCGATTTGTAGTCTCTTTCGCTAGAGCGTTTGCAAAGATCGTCACCTTGTAACATTCGTCTTGGCTCCTTGAAAATATGAGAGTCATCAGATTGTTGTGAAGGTCGTCAGATTGTAACCTTCTACGTAAAAGTCTTCAAATTGTAACCTTCTGAAAGTCGTCAGATTGTAACTTCCATCATCGGTGTTTGATGGGGATTGACTATTTGTTATGATTTTTATACAGCCTACAGTTGCCCAGCATATGGTCACATCGACGATGTGAGATTTGATCCGAGTGCATATTTGGGATTCAGAGGCTCGTTTGGTTATCAGGTGAGGGTCTCTGATTTTGTTCTGAGCAGATATGTCACATTTGACTCTCGATAAGTAGAGAGTATTGATCAGATCGTTGGGATATCGCATCGGGTGGAGGGTGATGCTACTCATGTTGGGTGGAGATTACTCCACATACTCCAGATCATACTGCATCGTTTGGGATTCCAGCTGAGGTAACACAGTTTGGGGATCATATTGATATGGATGCAGATGATGAGTTGGTTGATTCGAGTGTAGCTGGTGGACATAGTTCGAATTTTAATATGGCCGTTGGTTCACCTCAGATGGAGGTGTTTGGATCTATTCACTTTGGGGCCATTAGGAGAGCTATCAGTTGCAGTTTTGTTGGTGATGTTAGAGAAGGGTTGAAAACTCTTCTAATTGATTGAGGGTCTTTGGAAGCTATTTGGGTGAACTACGTGAATGCTTGATTCCTTGGGCAAGAGGATATGTAGGCAGTCATTTATGATATAACCGGTTTGGTGAGTTGATACCGATATTTGGAGTTTATTCGCATTTTCATTTGGTTCTCGACTTATTGTTGATTGAGTTTGTTGTTGTGATTTTGTTTCACTTCGTACTGGACGCAACAAGTGAGACATGTAGTTTGATTGGTATCGGCTCAGTTTTGGGAAAACTTTGTCGAGGTGGAGAATTATAGAAACGACGAAAACATTGATCGGGAGCTTTGGCACGGTCGACCGACAACGTTCACGACTTAGTACAAATTCTGGATTTTTGGCCGGTCGACCATGACGATTTTGGTGGTCGACCGCCAGACACTGTAATTGAATTTTGGGTTTTGTCATTCTGTTTGGTCGACCGCGGCGTCAAGTACGGTCGATCGCGATTCGGGTTTGGGCCTGATTTCGTTTTCCTGTTTGGTTTGGGTTTGCTGTTTGATATAAATTCAAACACATATTTTAGGGTTTTTTGGAGCAGTCAAAGGTTTGTTTTAAGCAAGAAAAGAGAGATCTTTCTGAGCTATTGGTTAGGGTTATTGTTTGAGAGATTGAGAGCTTTATTGGTGAGATTAGTTGGTTTGTTTTGAGTGATTTGTCATCTCAGTTTGTGCTCTCCTTTTCTATTAGTGAAAATCCATCCCCTTCTTGCCCTGTGGACGTAGGCAACTTGCCGAACTACTTAAAAATTGGTTGTTTGTGCTTGTGCCGTTATTTTGCATTGTTTGGCTTTCTCTCTCAGTGTTTAGTTTGGTTCCTCAAAGAATAACGATTGGTGGCTTCCGCGCACAACATCTCCACCTCGCTTATATCGAGAGGCAAAAGACATGCATTCATTTGTAACGTAACAGTCAGCAATCGAACCCTTCGGATGAGTTCAATTACGCATTATGTGCTTTAAGAAACCCAAATATCTAAAAAACAGTAATAACTATTACTTATTAAGATAAAATAATTACATGTTAGGTAAAGTGACTTAATTGAATTTTAACTAACCCCTCCATAGAATACATCTAACGATAGTTAACTGGACCTCCGAGTAATGTCTTATCTACAATATGGTGTGTAAGATGGACCATGATGGTGAAAATTGAGGGTGGGAAGAATAACTCCGTTTTGCAGAGGGTTTTATTCATTTCTCCTTTTAGTACTTTAAATTCTGTAACACCAATAACTTTTGAGCATAACTTTCTAAAAAATCCACAAAATTCAATTATAACATTTGTTACTTCATCATGAGCCATATTGTTACGTAGTGCCATGGGAAGCAATTGATGAAGAAGGATGTGATAATCACGAGCCTTAAGTCCCAAAATTTTTTGTTCTTTCACCTAAACATTATTTGAAATATTAGAGCAGTAACCATCTGGCGACTTGACCAATTTGAGCACCTCACAGAATCTTTGCATCTCAACCTTTGTTACCGTAAAAAGAGATGAGTGCAACTCAATTTACCTTCAGTGACTTCTCGTGCTTGCAGACCATGTTGGATGTTCAATGCATTCAGGTCTCCCTGAACCCGTAAATCCTTCTTTGATTTCTTACCATCCTATAACTATGGACAACAGTTGTCACATATATATTTTTTAATATGCATCTAGGTTATGCCAAAATTTGAGCTTTTGCCAGTATGGTAGTTGAAATAATATACTAAATTTTGTCCATCCTTTTGGCAATTACTTATCATGTGTCTCATCCATAATGGACACTTGTCTCTTTCGTTTAAGTTCCCTCTTCATAATGAAAGTACGTCTTGGAGCTAGAATATCCTCTCTTGTATATCGGCTCTTTACAAACTTAATTTTAGGATATCCTTCAAATAATTCTACAATCTCATCTCTGGTCATTACATGTGGCTCTCCTCTTTTCTCTTCTTGGCCATCAAACTTATTCGCCCACTTTTTACCTCTGTATTGATGTCCTTTACGTAACCATCTTCTGTTAAACCAATAACACATCTTTCGATTGTATTATAAATAAAAGCCTTCAAAGTTTGGACCACACACAGGACAAGCAAATATTCTTTTCGTAGACCAACCGGAGAGATTAGCATAAGCTAAAAAATCATTAATTGTCCACTTAAGAATAACATGGAGATTAAATGATTTACGGAAAAATGCATCATATGTTTAGACACCCCCATCCCAGAGAAGTTTTAACTCATCAATTAACGATTCCATGAACACATCTATATTATTACCGGGTGAGTGTTTGCCTGGTATCAGCAATGAAAGGATCATATACAGTTGCTTCATACAAATTCCAAGTGGCAAATTATAAGGTATTAACACAATTGGCCAAGTAGACCAACCTAAACTCATAATGTCAAACGGGTTGAATCCGTCGCTAGATATACCTAATCTAACATTCCTGCACTCTGTGGCAAACCAGGGAAAATATTGATCCACATGCTCCCATGCATCTGCATCTGCCAGATGCTTGAGTTTACCATCAACTACGTGTACTTCCTTGTGCCACCACATATTTTTAGCTGTCTTTTATCATATACATCCTCTGTAACCTAGGCACCAAGGGAAAATGCCAGAGCACCTTCGCTGGAATTTTCTTCTGCTGCTTAACTGACTCATTTACCTTTCATGTTGAAGTGTGTGTATTCTTTCTCCAACGAGATACTCCACACTTTGGACATTGCTCAAGCTTCTCATTATCCTTATAATACATGATACAACCATTAGGACACATATGGATTTTAGTGTAATCTAAACTGAGAGCGCTAACGATCTTATTTGCATCGTAACACTTTTCTAGTATGCTATTCTCTCCATCCAGAATTACCTTGCATAGTAAATTAAGAAGCATTTAAAAATATTTATTTGTCATTCCGCTGAGGGTCTTAATATGCATCACTTGAAGAATAAACGACAATCTACTATACTCTGAGCAACCGACGTACAAATCCTTCTCGTCATTTTCCAATAACTTCATTAAACTGTTAAAGCCATAAGTATCACCCATATCTTCAGCATTTCCGACACCTTCTGCATCTTTGGGAACTTTGAGAACCTCTGGAACTTCTACAACTTCTATAACTGCCGCAATATCATTGAACATTGCATGTGTATCATCTATTCTCATCTTTATATTTCCGTCAACTGGTTCAATATCTTCGTCTTCTTCGTGAAATCGCCAATATTTATACTTTTCATCAAATCCTCATCTTTCTAAGTGTTTTTGTATAGTAACTCTATCCACTAAACCCCTATTTTTGCAAATGCTACATGGTCAAAACAACTAATCGTTCTCTAACTTCCTCGGATTTGCATACGCATACTCAAGGAACGCTTCTCATCCTTCACGATATCGAGTGTCACCTCCCGCTCTTCTTTTCATAATAGGAATATCAATCCACGACTTGTCAGGAACTTCTCTCATCTATATATTAAGTACAATTATTAATTATCTTAATATCTCATAAAGCATTTTAAGTTTGATAGTTTTTACCATAGTTGATTTGAACAAATACTAAGTAGGTGAATTTCTCTTTTATAATTGTCATTGTTGTACTAAATTAGGCTAAACACTATCTACGTAATAATCTTCATTGTATACATTTGAACAAACAATAGGTTAGTCTAAAACTTTCTCGGCTGTCATAGAAAGGATTCTATCCCATTAATAATATAGTAGTGCTTACATCTAATTTTGAATACTTTGTGTATTTTTATTTCTAGAAAATTTTGGCAGCACCTACCCGCTGTTCTCCGAGTACACTATGCAGATGTTATTATGTGTATCGTAACAGACCAAAATCGGTAAATAATAAATCGAAACGCATAACAATATACGCTTATTGTACACGGAGAACAACGATTACATGCTACCAAAATTTTCTAGAAACAAAAATACACAAAGTATACAAAGTTAGATATGCGCACTAATATATTCCTAACCCATCCGAACTGGACATATCCAATAGTTACGTACAAATTCTTTCTATTTATAATATAAAGTAAACAATCATTTCAGTATATAATTAAATTCCATACCCAAATTTGAGTCGTCTATCTTATATTATAACTCTAAAAAAATTGGTAATAATTATTGGACGGAGACCTACGACTATTGTTAACTAATTTTTATTCACCTATAATGGATATATAACATATTTTTGTGTTATATATCACACTAAATATAATTAGAATTAGGGTAGCATTTAAATTCAACTTTAGTAGGGCATGAATAGTATTGGTTATTGTTGGATTATTATGATATTAAGATTAGGATTAGGGTAATATTAGATTTTTGTGAAATTAGAGTTAAAATTAGGTCATTTAGGTTTAGGATAACTATATTTGCATGATTATGAACAATCAATAGCATTAATTGCATAATAATTTTATAATAATAAAAAACTAAAAACTAGAAATAAGTGAAGACTAATACCTTTCAAGGAGGCGGAGGATGTCGACGATGGTTGGAGTTGAGGATGTAGGCGTTCGAATAATTAATCTACAATTTAGTATAATCAAAGTCCAAAAATTTTAATTAGTTAGTTAAAGAATAAAAATTGTCTTAAAATCTGTAAATTGAAAAAATAAAAAAAATTTATGCAGGGAGTTACCGACGGACAATAACGATCGCTGGTGGGTCGACGAGCGGGTGGTGGGTGGCTGCGGAGTGGCGCGGGTAGGCGCCTGCGCGCGGCGAGGTGGGCGATGTGGGTGGGCGAGGGCGGCGCGGGCGGGGCTCGATGCTGGCGGCTAAAAAATGAGGGCAAGAGAGAGACTGAGAATGAGAAATAGGTGGAGGCTAGGGTTTGGTTTGAGATGTAATGTTACAGACATTTTAATTTTATCCCCTCAAAGCATATTTTCAAATTAGTCCCCTAAATCATGGAAATTGCTATTGCAACCCTCAAATCTAACTATCATTACCGATTTTCTTTTACATCATTGAGTTCAGAGTTAATGTTTGGAATATTTTAATATAGTCCCTCAAATCTTCAATATTTCCAATTTAGTCCCTCAAATCTTTAATATTTCAAAATTAGTCACTCAAATCATAAAAATTTCCATTACATCACTCAAATCATCACAATGTTTACAATTAAGCCCATTGGTTAACACCGGTTAGATTTAAAAAAAATATTCCTTTAAATCTAACTATTATTACGAGTTTCCCTTAACTTTTAATTATAAGAAACTGGACCCGTTAAAAATCTAACATGTTTGGACCCAGTTGAGCCGTTAAAACGTGAAAACCCAAATCCATTAAAAACTTATTTTTTCTCCAATAGATATCATCTTCACTCTAACTCAATTTTCACGGCTCTTTCTCCTCTTAACCTTATAAAAACTCCAATAGAACTTTATCCAAACTAATTCTTTAGTGATTAAATCTAACTTAACTCCTCTCAAATTTATTAATGATGTTTGCATGCTCAAGTTCATCCGTAAATGAAGCCAAGAGTAGTGAAGGTCATCGAATCTGCTAGCATAAAGAATGGAAGAAAAATAAAATTTAAAATTAACACAGAATTCCTAATTAATTGAAAAGGACGATGATAAGTTCAGGTATATCATTAGCAAGATCAATATGATTACATGTTCATAACACATATAACTAAAAATGATCTCCTCATTAGTCTCTCACCACTTTCTCATTATTTTCATTTTTCTCATCATTTTCTCTAAACTAATCAAAGTCGAAGCCAAAAACTCATGAATATTTATCGAATATCAAAGTATATTTATTCCACTAAAGAATTTAATTTTTAAGTTGTATTAAAATTTATAAATAAAAATTATTCCTTTATAATATATGATGTGTATATATTTAAATCAAAATTTAATTACAAAATTGATTTAAGATTATTTAAGTCTTAAAATCGGTATATAAAACTTAAGTAGAAATGGTAAGTGAGTTAAAAATACGACATCATGTATGCAATAGTACAAATAATAACCTATTATCAATTTTAAAATGAATATTTAATAGACAAACGAATCGAATATACATCTGGTCAAATTCTAATCGTTAGCAAACTCGAATACTAAAAAATATTTGTTTACTGTTAAATGAACTACCAAATCGAATATGACCGAATAGTTATTCGAACAATTGTCGAACTATTTGTTAATTATTTGGTTCATTTCCACCCCTAGATGTGATAGCAATTTCCATAATTTGGGGAGTAATTTTGAAATATTGAAGATTTGAGGGACTAATATTAAAATAACCTTTATTTTTTGTGGGGGTCACTAATTGATAATGGGATAACCAGTCACCAATACGCATTGGTGATGAGCACTGACCCATCGGCAATGTGCATTGGCGACGGAGTAAAAACCGTCGCCTATGATGACTATTGGCGACGGGTGCTGGCCATCGCCAATGCAAACATTGGCGACGAGACTGTTCCCATTGCCAATGTTCATATTGGCTACGTATTCGATATCAGTCGCCAATACCCCATCACCAATGCCCTCTTTTATACTAGGGTTAATTTTAGCAAATTTACTATGAATTATCTTTAGCTTATTATTTTTGGTGACGGATTAGCAACTAAGTGCCAACTCAATTTTTTTGTTGTAAGTTTATCATGTAGATGGAAGTATTGTCATGTAACTAATGTACTAGTAGCTACTATTTAGTTCATTAAAGTTCATAATTGATTTGATTTCACTTGATTATTGGATGATCCAAGGTATGCACCTCCAAAAGAACATTATCTCCTTGCTTTGAGGATAGCATACTTCCAAATTCATTCACCTTGGCATCTTATCTCACTCTGTAACTATTATTCAATTTTCTCAGTTGGTCAATTTTGTCCAATTCCGTTGGAATATTAATTATTACCATCAATCCTCATAATGACATTGGCGTTTTTGATACACATAGTGAAGGAAAGTGAGTCTAGTCACCTAATCTACTATTTTTTTAACTACAAAGGAACAATAAAATGAATAGTAAATCCTAATCAGTAAATCCTAATCAGCATATCCCAAGCCACATTCTCCTTAAAAATTTCGGCCTCCTTTCTTTAACCGTACACTTTTTTAAAAATCCCCACGATTCTCTCTCTCTTCCTCTCTAAATATTTCTTCAGAAAAGGATTTAGAAAAAAACTCTCTCCCCTTCTCCCCCTCATGGCCGTTGTCGACTCCGCTGACGCCCTCATCGAAGCCCAACCTCCACCGATCCCAACTTTTGCAGTGGTCACATTCAGAAAATCTAGGGTTTTGATCTAAGTATTACGGTTTTAATCAATCTTTAATTCTCTTGAAATCTTGATCATTAACAGAAACCAAGCAAAGAAATGTGACATATTCAGTACTCGGAGAAATACTTCGATGATACCTTCGAGTACAGATACTCTTTTAATCAAAAAAAACTATTTTGTGCATTTTTTGTTCGATTATATCTTCGATTTGATCTTGAATTACAGAAATTTGATGATTATTGATGATCTTTTGGTTAATTCATGCACGTTGTCCTCCCGCTTGAAGTTGCAAAGATGCTGCCCAAGAATCGCCTTCTCTCTGAGGTAATCACAAAATTCTAGGGCTTTCTTTTGAAAAGTTTATACTTTTTTTGAGTTTTTTTTGCTTGAAGTTAGAATCTTTAAGGGTAAATTTCACAGAACCCCCCTCAAAATTGGTGTGAATTCATCGCAGAGGGGCAATTTTCCAAAGTTTAGCACTTAAATGATAGATTAGAAGGCAAAAACATTTTAAGAATTAATAATTTCGTAAAACTCCCAAAAGTTTAAAGGGGTTCTCTCTAATTTTTATAGTTCAAGTTCGTTTCTTGCAAACCATTCAACTGTTTTTAAATCCGAATCAAATAATTACCTTACACTTGCATATCATTTTAAATCTTTTCACGGTATCTATTTATATTAGCATAGGTTTTAATAGTAATTATTTTCCATTGTTGTTTGGGATAACTTCTTCTATCTGCTTATTTTATTTTATAGGAAAAGTAAAGTACTTGACATAGTCGGAGTCGGAGTTCTAGATATTTTTTTGCGAACACAATATATTTTTTAAATCCGCATCTTCTTCATTGTAATATGTTTATGGTATTTTAATGCTTTTTATTCGCTATCGAATTTCTATGCTTGATATTTATCTAAAATCAGTTATCAAAACTGGTGATTCTGCTCGGGAATTTTGGTTCCAAACACCTCCAGAGATCAATCAAGATGCTCCTTACACATTTGGTATCATAGGTTAGTTTATAATTCTTTTGTTAACTTCTTCTTTTTCAGAATATCAGATTTACTGCAAGGAATATACAATCTTGCATCCCGATGAGGGCTGCCATAGAGCAACTTACGATGGCAGTAGGATGCTTCTAACTGTATGAAGAGTCGAACTACAGACAAGGTACCCTTTGTGATTGTGTATGGAAGGCTTCCGAATCATTATCTTGACCTTGTTTTGGCACATGTTGAGTTTGCTGAGTTTAAAAATATCTCTCAAATCGTAACGAATAACTAGTAAGGAATTTATAGGAATAACTAGTACTGATGTAGAACACACAGCAGACACGTTTATGTCAAAGTGGGACAGTAGCAAGCCCAAATGCGGGCCTAGTCGAAGAAAATAACTAGTTTTGAAGAAATGGTCGTAACTTTCAAACCGTACGTCAGAATTAAACGAATTATATATGAAAATCGACTATCTCGACGAGACGGAGCCATCCAAACCGACCCATTAGGGTTCGGTTTGCGTTTTCTGTTTCGCCAAATTCCTTACGGTTTGAGAGATATTTGTATTTTTGTCTATTTTTTACTATTTTTAGTAATATTTTAAGAGTCTGTTTTGTTTAGGAAACAAATCCGATTTGATCTTAGATTTTGTTTAGGAAACAAATCCGATTTGATCTTAGATTTGACCGGTGGACTTTCCTAGTAATAAGGAGTCTTTTTAGGAGTTTTAATATTTTAGAAAATTTTTTACTATTTTTGGTGGACTTTCCTAGTAATAAGGAGTCTTTTTAGGAGTTTTAATATTTTAGAAAATTTTTTACTATTTTTGGTAGAGTTTGAGTCCTTGTAGGAGTATTTTTAGGAGTTTTAATATTTTAGAAAATTTTTTACTATTTTTGGTAGAGTTTGAGTCCTTGTAGGAGTATTGTTTCTTTTTTTATTTAAGAAGAGTCTTATAAGCCCTAGATGCATAACTTTTGATTAATAAAATTTTTATTTTTCCTCAATATTTCTTCGTGGATTCGAAGCTCTTCATGGATTCGAAGATTTTTCTTGGTGGATTCCGAGACTACTACTTCCACGCTGTGTCAGGTTAGTTTATAATTCTTTTATTAACTTTTTCTTTTTTCAGAATATCAGATTTACTGCAAGGAATATATAATCTTGCATCCGCTAAATCTTAAACTTATATAGCCTTGGAACTTTTGATGATTTATCATGTTGACGTTAATATAGACGTCAGAATACTACAGATCTTATTTATGTACAATATGAATAGATATTATATACTTTATAATGTGAGCCTTTTATTTCTGGATATACAAATCTCGAAAGATAAGAGAAGAGGATTTTGAGATCACTGAATTTAGAGTTTTTTACTTCTTGAAGAGAAAGGGAGTAGACTTGCTAACTTTCATGTTCTTCCATGTTGATATAACACATCTTTGTACCATTATCTTCTCTTATAGAAAAAGTTCAGCAAAGAGATCTAAATGAAGAGGGTGAGTAACGTGAGTTTGCCTCATCGCCTATCGCAGAATCTAGGTTTATTCATAGGATTTTTGAATTTAACCCTGTCATTAACAACTTAAGTTTTACGCATTACAACAATGTTGTTATAGATATGGCTCTTTGGGTTCCTCTCTACCATCATGAACATCTAGATGTTGTTATAGAATGATTTTATGTCAAAGACTGCAAAAGAATAAACAAAAAAAGTCAAAATGGATGGAATGACAACTCTTAAATTTTAGAAATTTTCACATGCTTCAAATCGAATATACCTTTGGTCAAATTCTATTCATTTATAAGCCAAACACTAAATATTATTTGTTTAGTGCTAAATAAACAATTGAATCAAACTTGATCGAATATCTGGATGAATAATAACCGAACTGTTTATTAATTATTCGGTTCACTTTCATGATTATACTTCAAATCTAAAGCAAAGTTCTTTATTTTAGTAACATGTTCAATATTTGTAGAAAATCTTTTAGGAACCGTGTTTTGCACGGCTCTAAATACTAGTATATATGAGGTAGTTCAAACCCATTTTGGCTTGAAAAGTTGCAATCCACATTGCGTGAACCTAAAGAGAAGTGATCAGAGAAGGAAGCCCCAAAAATAGAAGTGGGCCTTGTTCTTGATTAAGCTTTCAAAGCCTAATAACAGCATCCTTTTAAAGCTCGGAGCAAAGACTTCGAGTCACCTGCGCTTGCAAAGCAAGCAAAACCAGCAGGCAGCGGATGAGGTGGCGCTTTCCTCGCTGACTCACTTCACACGCGAGCACACTTCGCCTCCTCCCTTGACACGTGTGACCCATACGAACTCTGTGAATAATTGCAATAGAAGACACTCCTTCGCAGTGATAACTATACTAAAAAGAACTGGGTTTTTTCTTGCAAATTGCAAAGAGAAATATGAATTTCTATAGGTCTTGCTTATATAGCACAAAAATGGTACAAACACTTGTAGTATAATTAGTATTTTCAAGAGTTTTATGAATCTTATTTCTACGTCTAGTAGCACAACTCTTGTTGTATATTTAACATTTTTAAATTAGTGAGGGATATACGTCACTACCAATTTTAAATTAGTGAAATCAACATAGAATAATAGTGTAATTATAGCGATGGAGAGTAACCGGCTACATCCTGGAGTTGTTGAGCCTTAAACGGACGCTAGAAATCAATTTTAACATAAAAGCTACTAGCTAGGTATTGGTCTCAACTTCTATTTTAAAGTAATAAAAATTTCTTATGCTATCCGATATAGTATGAAATCAATTTTAACCTAAAAGCTACTAGCTAGGTATTGGTCTCAACTTCTATTTTAAAGTAATAAAAATTTCTATTTTAAAGTAATAAAAATTTCTTATGCTATCCGATATAATACTATACTCAAACATAAATAATCAAAAAATTAATGATACACACACATAACAATGGCCTATTCGGTAAAAGTACCAGTATAATAAAAAATGTTGTGCATACAAATATAATAACGTACCATTATTAAAATATGTTCTTTATGAACCTCTATAGAAAATCATTTAAGAACAAGAAAATCATCACATGTATTTTACAATCACTTCTAAATCAAATACACACCGGATGCGTTTGGCAACTTTAAAAAGAGACCGGACCAAATCTAGTTTTCTTCTAACTAAGTCAAAGTTAGTCCAACTAGAAGGTGGTTCAGAAAAAAACTAGTTTAAAACCTAAATTTTAAACTAAAGAAAATTATTTTAACTTTGGCTCCTTTATTGTCAAACTGAAAACTAGTTTTTAAATTAAAGTTGTACTCACTAAAATTAGTTTTGTAAGGTTACCGAACACACATGCAATATCATAACAGAGTATTGAATCCGAGTCAATTACACCCTTTAAAGGCATGTGCTGAGCAATTGTCGCGAGCTCCTACCGTCCCATCTACAGAGAACCTCTATAGAATTTCTTTTCTTCTCCTACCGTCCCATCTACAGAGAACCTCTATAGAATTTCTTTTCTTTCTTTTTGTTTTATGCAGCACACCTCCTCTCTCTCTCTCTCTCTATAGAATTTATAACGGAAGGTTGTGTTGTTCAAAGCCATAATTTCTTAACTCTGTTAAAATTTTTCTCAAGCTGGATTGAGTTGACTGTTGGCTTATTAGAGATTTGAGAGAGAGAGAGAGAGAGAGAGAGAGAGAGAGAGAATGGGGAGGCAACCATGTTGTGAAAAGGTGGGACTGAAGAAGGGACCATGGACAGCTGAGGAGGACAAGAAGCTCATCAACTTCATCCTCAATAATGGCCAATGCTGCTGGAGAGCTGTCCCCAAGCTTGCAGGTCTCTTTTCTAATTCTCTCTGTTTCCTTGATTAAGACTTGGTTTCTGAATTTGCATATCTTCAGATTTTGAAGATGCATTGTTTATAATCAGAAATGAAATTGCTTTGTCAATTAAGGTTGTTGAAACACAAGGGAGAAATTTGATTACTGTTTTAATTAATTGGTTTTTTTTAAAACTTAAGAGAATATATTATCCGTGTTCTTCTTCAAACTTCTTTGCTCTTTTATTGTTAGAATATAATAATATACTATTGTTAAATTGTAATAATATAAATCTTCACCATAACTTTTTAGTTTTGGTGTAATGGTTAGAGAATGTTTAAGTGGTATCAGAGCAACTCATGTTTAAATCACATCAACTATAAATTTAAAGCGGAATATTAAAAAATTAACACGGCTACATGAGTTCAAGTTTGGGCCCATAAAAAGGACGCTCAACCGTTGCTATAACTTTAGAGTTTTGATCTAATGGTCAGTGAGAATTTAAGATTTATGATCTCTTCTTCATTTTTATTATGTTTCGCTTTTACGTGAATTGATAGCTTTGTTGATAAAACTGCTCTTTATTACGGGTCTTTCTCTCACAAAATTTTAAAGAATATAAGATTATAATGTCCGATTCTTACTTTTAATACAGTGAACAAGAACTTTAAGTTGATATCAAAGTTATTGAGTTTGATCCTATTCAAGTGGATTTCAAAAAACGTTTCATGGCATAGCATAGTTTGATTTTGATTATTGAAAAGAATTCTCTACCTACAATCACATAAAAAAGCATAAATTACAATTCTTTATTCTCACCCAAAATATTTTAGAGTTTTTTGATGTTTCAATGCAATGTAAGGAACATATGATTAATGTTATGGATGTAGATTTTGTATTAGTGGAATGCATATATTTCTCAGTAATCTAAAAGATGAAATTGTTCTGTTTTGTCCAGGGCTACTGAGGTGCGGTAAGAGCTGTAGGCTTAGATGGACAAATTATCTCAGGCCTGATTTAAAGAGGGGATTGCTGTCAGACTCGGAGGAAAAAATGGTCATTGACCTCCACTCTCAACTAGGCAACAGGTACTATTTTATATTCATCTTTTAGTGTATCTCTCAAACTTAGTACAAATTGATTCTGCCCTTCTCAATTTCTCTGCTTGCCAAGACAACAAAATCCTTACCCTAAGTTGTTAATCAATTCTATTAAATTCGTAAGCATATTCTTCTTAGTTGCTTCCAGCTAGATTTTTATAGGTCTATCTGGGCTCCTTCTTGACAATTAACTAAAATTTAATCATTAAATTGTTCTAATTTGTGCATTTAATTATTTCCATTGTAGATGTCCAGACAACTTAGCCAATATTATGCTTTGATGTTTATTTTTTCCTTCTTTATTCCATCATTCTTTATTCTAGACAATAACAAAAGCGTAGGGCTACAATAGGTAGCTGACGATAATAATCAGCGTAAAATCTAGTCGGATCTTTATTATATGAATAGTTAACGGAACAAGCTCTGATCTCCTATGAAAACACGGAACACTCATTTATCCACAGATTAGCAATAACATTCTCACTTGCTTGCAGATGGTCTAAAATTGCAGCTCACCTCCCAGGGAGAACTGACAATGAGATCAAGAATCACTGGAACACTCACATCAAGAAAAAACTCAAGAAAATGGGAATTGATCCTCTCACTCACAATCCCATCTCTTCGAATTCAGCAAAAACCCAAGCAGAAGTAAAACAAGAACAAGAAGAAGAACAGAGCAAATCCCGTGCATTTTGCATTGATGATGTGCCCATGATCCTTCCTCATGAGATATTGGTCCCTAATCATTCGACCTCATCGCCATCAATCTCAAGCACTTCTTCTTCTTCCTCCAGTGATCCTTTATTGAAGGTCCCAACCATGGAGTGGCAAGAGTCTATGACTTTGTGGGGGCTTGATGATTTAATGGGGTGGGATTCTACCTTTTGTTGTGATGATGTTGATGGGAAATTGGCATTTGATCAGGAGCCGTGGAAATTTGAGCTCTTTTGATTTGCCAAAAAAAAAAAAAAAAAAACCAATTTGTGACTGTATTTTGTTCTTAGAGATTATGATACAAAAAAAAAAGAAGAAGAAGAAGAAGAGTAATTGCAAATGTACCTGATGAACTTTTCTATTAGCAACTCTAAAAAGAATTATCATTTTGGCAAAAGTTTATGGAGGGAGATGGGTCGACATTTGTAAACATGAAGAGCTAAATTGTTAACATGTTAAGTAAGATTTATTTTGATCTTTGTTGATGATTTTAATGTTTGAGGATAATAATTATTACGATATAAGAATGTTAACGGGCTCCTCATTTGATTAACTCATTTTAACCCCTCTAGAAAGATTATTTTAACCATTTTGTATTTTTTTGGTAAATTATAATGGGTTAACTCACTTTTCCTTTGTATAGATTATTTTTGTGATTTATATGTGACGCCTTGACATCTCATTAATATCACTACAAACAACAAATGTAGTTGTAACTATATTTATGGCAAAGCCTCTAGTTGTACCTAATTAAGTTAATGCCTTCCTCATATACGAACGTAAGTTACAATTCTAACTATTTTGAGTTTTAAATAGAGTTTAAATTGCATCAACCCTAACAAAACTTTTAAAAAAATAAATCATAGATTTAAAACCACAATCAAATTACCAAATTTCAAAACTAAATCGCACCAAAATTTACAATTATATTCAATTCACAGTTTCATTACAATATAATTGCAACAAGCCAATCAAGTACCCTTGGTGTCTGTTAATGATATTGTATTCTCATACGGAACAATATTATCATATAGTACTGTACATCTATTTTGTAAATATTTGTTACATTTACTATTAGAGGCTGTTTGGTTCATTTTCTAAAAATATAGGAGATGAAATCCCCATCAAGAAATTAAATCCATTGCTTTTAATTGATATCTTAGAAATTGCTAATTTTTTATTTGGTTGAACATGATAACAGGGAAGCTAATCTTAAAATTTATAATTTTATGTTTGGTTCAAACCCCAAAAAATAGGAAAGCAAAACTAGAAGGGGTACAAAAAGAGACAAAGAGAAAAAGGAGAGAATGTTGATGTGATATTAATGTATAAGCTTTACATCCAAATCCTCTACAAAAGTTAAGATTTGGCAAATTTTAAAAGTTGGTTGCTT
>NC_033801.1:111466974-111481974 GCF_001876935.1 Asparagus officinalis
GGTAGGGTATTTGCTAATCTAATCCGATATTAATGCCAAATTAAAACTAATTAATAAATATATCCTAGCAAGTGATGTATATGAGTTATATATGCAAGGATATGAGATTAAACTAAGGGCGATATAAACATGAGACAATATAAATGAGCATAATAGGCAATATAAGATGAACACAAGAATAAGTGTGCCAATGACAAACACAAACACATAATATGATCACGGAGTTCGGTCACCCTCGACCTACGTCTCCGCTCCTCACACTCGAGAAGAATCTCCACTATCACAACCGGTTTTCAACGATCACCGAAAACGTTCACAATCCACACCATCGATTTTCTAGCTCACCGAAAACTTTCACAACTCACACAATTGTAATCACACAATATACCCTAAAGTGTTGTCCTGGCCCGTGTCGACTTCCTCAAGTGCTTGGATTTACTACCTCTCCCTAAGCTTTACTACCTATTGGAGTTGGCTCAATTTCCAACTCATTTATTGTTGTAGTTTTTCTGCATGCAGATATAATTTTGCATGGTCTTTTCGGGCATGATACAGTCATTATTTGGCTTGGAAATCTACATGAAATTTGTAGAGGTGCATGTATAGTTTACTCCAAGCTTTAAATCACAAGAAACGAACCAGTATTGAGGGAGTTATGATCAATCAAAGTACCATACTCGAATCTGGACAGATTTGTGTATGTCCAAGCATTTTTTGGAAGATGAAAATGTTCATCAAGGCCTATAAATAGGCATCCTCTCATTGTGGAGAGATCATACAAAAAATCATCCAAGTTTTTCCACTTGTTCTCTTGAAAATATAGAGAGTTAGAGTGAAGGAAAGTCTCTTGTGTTGTAGAGATCTCTAGTGTTGAGTTAAGAAAGAAGGGTTAGAGTGAAGGAAAGTCTCTTGTGTTGTAGAGATCTCTAGTGTTGAGTTAAGAAAGAAGGAGGGTGTGTGAGGGCTGTGTGGAAGTCACTTGTGTTGTAGAGATCTCTAGTGTTGAGTTAAGAAAGAAGGAGGGTGTGTGAGGGCTGTGTGGAAGTCAGCGTTGTTGGGTGTGCCGTGTGTGCCTTGTACCCATTTGTCGATTCTATTATAGTGAAATATCCTCCGAGCTCCAAGCTCAACCTGTGGTTTTTCCCGTTTGGGTTTTCCACGTAAATTCTTGTGTCCATTATTTGTGTGATTGTCTTTTATCTTTTTTATCATTAAGAACAAGACCCTGAAGTGGTGTTAAGAAGTTTTATGATTCATCAACACCAACAAGTGGTATCAAAGCGTGGTTGTGGTGTTCTTAATGGCTGAACATAAGTCGATAATTGGCGGTGTGAAGGTTGAGCTGAAGCCATTTGATGGACGAAGCAATTTCACACTGTGGCAGCGCAAGATGAAGAATATCTTGATTCAGCAAGATCTACACATGTGCATTATGGGGGTTGAGCACAAGCCAGAGACGATATCCATGGAGGCTTGGAACAAGGCAAACCTCAAGGCGATGAGCTCGATTGATCTGCACTTATCCGACGAAGTCACCTACAATATGATGGTGGAGACTACCGCAAGGGGCACATGGGAAAAATTAGAGAATCTCTACATGGAAAAGACTCTCTCTAACAAGCTTTTCTTAAAATATGAATTATTTAATCTTCGTATGGAAGATGGAGATGATATTATAGAGCATCTTAATGTGTTTAACCGTTGTATAATGGATTTGTTGCGAGTGGAGGTCAAGTTTGAAGAAGAGGATAAAGCTTTGCTATTGCTACGATCCTTATCGTCGTCATTCAAACATTTCCGAACCATACTCATGTTTGGCAAGGAGACTCTTTGATTTGAAGAGGTTGTTCAAGACATCATCTCTCATGTCAAAATGAACAAGTGCACGGGAGCTAACTTGAAAAATGAAGGCCTCAAATTCATCACAATTCAAGGAAGGTCACTCTACAAATCGTCCTCCAATGTTCGATGGTTTGAACTACAACTATTGGAAGTGGCGAATGAAGATTTACCTTCAATCAATTGGCTACAAACTTTGGAACATCGTGGAAACGAAATATGAGAAGCCAACCACTCCTTTCGCGGAATGGACTACATCTTAAAGGAACAATGCAAATTTGGATTCTAAAGCAATGAATGCCTTATTTTGTGCAGTTGACAAGAATGAGTTCAATAGGGTGTCAACGGCCATATCCGCATATGATATTTGGTACACACTCGAGGTAACTCATGAAGGTACAAATAAAGTTAAAGAATCTAAAATTTCTGTTCTTGTGCACAGATTTGAATTATTCAAGATGAAGGAAAATGAGACTATTGGAGAAATGTTCACAAGATTCACCGACATTCTCTCACTGGTCTTGGAAAAGTATATACTCAAGTGGAGATGGTAAGAAAGATACTTCGTTCACTTACTCCACAATGGGAAAAGAAAGTTACCGCAATTGAAGAAGCCAATGATTTGTCAACTCTTACGGTTGAAAATCTTATTGGTAATCTTATGGCATATGAAGTACAAATTGAAGATAGAAAGAATGATGAAGAATCTAAGAACAAGAAAGTTCTTGCATTTAATACTACTTCAGATAAAGAAGATTCAGATGATAATGATGAAGAAATGGGCATGTTTGCACGAAAATTTCGAAAATTCATCAAAAGAGGTAATTTTAAATTTAAGAATTCAAATTCAACTAACCCTCTTTGTTTTAAGTGTAATAAACCAGGGCATATGAAGAAAGATTGTCCAATGTTGAAGAATAAACAAAAATCAAGTTATTTCAACAACTTCAACAATATTCAAAATAACAAGAAGAGGAAAGCAATGGCGGTCACTTGGGATGATAGTGATGAATCATCCTCAGATGAAGAAATTGAAGAAAAGGAAAGTGCTCACATGTGTTTCATGGCACAAGATGATGTAAGTGAAAATGAAGAGCTTTTAGATGCTTTTAATGAATTATATGAAACTTTTATAAGATTAAAAATTTCACATAATTTTCTTAAAGGTGAGAATAAAAGGTTACGTGAAGAAATTTCAGATTTAAATTCCTCTACTTATACTAATTCTCAATTAGTTGAATTAAAAGAAGAAAATTTTTCTTTACTAAAAGAAAATGATAATTTATCTAATGAAAATAAATATTTAAAATCAGAATGTAATAAGTTAAATATTCGAATTAATAGTTTAGATAAAGATATTTCTTCTTTTAAATCAAGATATGAAGATATATGTTTAAATGTAAGCAAATTTAATAAAGGAAAAGAAAATCTTAATAATATTCTTTCTTTTCAAAGAGAATCACAAAAGACAAAAGGATTAGGTTTTCAAATTAATAAAAACAAATCAAAGAATACAATTTTTGTAGGATTTTGGATAGTGGTTGCTCCAAACATATGACTGGAAACATACAATTATTGTCATCTTTTCAAAACAAGGATGGAGGTACCGTTACTTTTGGAGATAACAACAAAGGAAAAGTCATCGGTATTGGATCCGTCGGTAATCCAAACAAACCTATCATTGATAATGTTTTATTAGTTGGTGGTCTTAAACATAATTTACTAAGTATTAGTCAACTTTGTGATAAAGGTTTTAAAATTGTTTTTGAAAAAGAATCATGCTTAATTTATGATACTGATTTAATAACCATTGTTTTTAAAGGTTATAGAAAGAATAACATATATGTGTTATCTATGAATAATATTTCAAATGAACATTGTCTTATTGCATCATCTAATGATTCTATTTTATGGCATAAACTATTGCATCATCTAATGATTCTATTTTATGGCATAAACGTTTTGGACATGTTAACTTTAAACATATTTCAAAGATTTCTAAAAATGATTCAGTAAATGGTTTACCTAAGATGTCCTTTAAAAATATTTTTTGTGATGCATATCAACAAGGAAAAATGCACAAATCTTCTTTTAAATCTAAAAATGTAATATCTACAAATAGACCATTAGAATTAATTCATATAGATCTTTTTGATCCATCTAGAGTAGCATCTTTAAATGGAAGTAGATATGCATTTGTTCTTGTTGATGATTATTCTAGATTCACATGGGTAATTTTTCTTAAACATAAAAATGATGCTTTTAATGAGTTTTCTATATTTTGCAAAAGAATTCAAAATCAAAAATCTACTTCTATTATCTCTATACGTAGTGATCATGGAGGTGAATTTGAAAATGAATTATTTGCAAATTATTGTGATCAACATGGTATATCACACACATTCTCTTTTCCTCGAGCTGCTCCACAAAATGGAGTTGTAGAAAGGAAAAATAGAACCTTACAAGAATGTGCTAGAACCATGTTATGTGATAGTAATTTACCTAAATATTTTTGGGCAGAACCTGTATCAACAGCTTGTTATGTATTAAATAGAGTTTTATTACGACCTATTTTAAAGAAAACATCTTATGAATTATTTTATAACAAAATTCCTAAAGTATCTTACTTTAAAGTTTTTGGTTGTAAATGTTTTATCTTAAATACAAAGGATAACTTAGATAAATTTGATTCAAAATCCGATGAAGGAATTTTTGTTGGATATTCTAATCACAGTAAAGCATATAGAATTTATAACAAAAGAACACAAGTTATTGAAGAATCTTTACATGTTTCTTTTGATGAAAGTTTTTCAAAAATACCTATTATACTAAATAATGATGATGATGTAATTGATACCATACAAGATACTCCTATGATAGATATTACAAAAGATGATAATCTACAAAATGATTTACCTAAAGATTTTGTAGAAGTTAAAAATCATCCACATGATTTAGTTATAGGAAATATATCTGACAAAGTAACTACTAGATCTCATTTTAATTTGATTGCTCATAATGCTTTTATTTCAATTATTGAACCTAAAAATATAAAAGAAGCACTTCTTGATGATTCTTGGATAATTGCTATGCAAGATGAACTTAATCAATTTACTAGAAATAATGTTTGGGATCTTATACCTAGACCTCAAAATAAATCCATTATTGGAACAAAATGGATTTTTAGAAATAAATTAGATGAATTTGATCAAGTTGTTAGAAACAAAACTAGATTAGTTGCTCAAGGTTATAATCAAGAAGAAGGAATTGATTATGATAAAACTTATGCACCTGTTGCACGATTAGAATTAATTAGGATTTTACTTGTATTTGCATATTTTATGAATTTTAAATTATTTCAAATGGATGTTAAAAGTGCTTTTCTAAATGGTTTTATAAAAGAAGAAGTTTTTGTAGAACAACCTCCAGGTTTTGAACATGAAAGTTTTCCAAATCATGTTTTTAAACTTAAGAAAGCATTATATGGTCTTAAACAAGCACCTCTTGCTTGGTATGATAGATTAAAGAAATTTCTTTTAACTTCAGGTTTTGATATTGGAAAAGTTGATTCAACATTGTTTATTAAGAAAATAAATAAAGATATTTTACTAATTCAAATATATGTAGATGATATTATTTTTGGTTCTACTAACAACAATCTTTGTCAAGAATTTGCTAAGACTATGCAGGATGAATTTGAAATGAGTCACATGGGTGAACTAAATTTCTTCCTTGGACTTCAAATTAAACAATTGAAAGAAGGAATATTCATCAATCAAAGCAAGTACGCAAAAGATTTATTCAAACGATTCGGATTGGAAAATTCAACAAGCAAACCAACACCTATGAGCACAACTACATCTCTTGACAAAGATGAAAATGGTAAGAATGTTGATCAAAAGCTCTATCGAGGTATGATTGGATCACTTCTTTACATTACTGCTAGTAGACCTGATATTATGTTTAGTGTATGTTTATGTGCAAGATTTCAATCTAATCCTAAAGATTCACATCTTAAAGCAGTAAAAAGAATATTTAGATATATTAAAGATACTACAAATTATGGTTTATTTTATCCAAAACATAGTTCTTTTGATTTAATATCATATAGTGATGCTGATTTTGCCGGATGTAAATCTGATAGAAAAAGTACAAGTGGAACATGTCATTTCTTAGGACATTCACTTGTATCTTGGTTTAGTAAGAAACAAAATTCAGTATCATTATCAACAACTGAAGCTGAATATATTGCTGCAAGTCTTGCATGTGCACAAATATTATGGATGAAACAAACTTTAACTGATTATGGAATAAATTGTCCCATATCATCAGTTATGTGTGATAATTCTAGTGTAATTAATTTATCTAAAAATCTTATTAAACACTCACGTACAAAACACATTGATATTAGACATTATTTTTTACGTGTTCATGTGCTTAAAGGTGACATTTTATTAGAATTTATACCTACAGATAAACAAATAGCAGATATATTAACACTTAAAGGTGACATTTTATTAGAATTTATACCTACAGATAAACAAATAGCAGATATATTAACAAAACCCCTAAAAGAAGAAATTTATGTTAAATTAAGAAGAGAATTAGGTATATGTTCAATTGAAGATTTAAATTAATTTTTAAAAATAAACATATATAAATTTATACTCTAATTAGTCGACTAATGTGACTTATAGTCGACTACATGCACAAGTCTTTCTAATAATTTTTCTGAAAAATTTCAATATAGTCGACTACTTACCTTTATAGTCGACTACTCAATGTAAAATCTTAAAATACACTTTCGACATATATAAATTTATACTCTAATTAGTCGACTAATGTGACTTATAGTCGACTACATGCACAAGTCTTTCTAATAATTTTTCTGAAAAATTTCAATATAGTCGACTACTTACCTTTATAGTCGACTACTCAATGTAAAATCTTAAAATACACTTTCTGTTGTTTACAGTGTAGTCGACTACAATACAGATTAGTCGACTACTCTGAGTTAAAATCTGAAACTTATACCTCTGTCACTTACAGTGTAGTCGACTACTCTCACTATTAGTCGACTACTGATTCTGAACTTTCAGTATAATAGTTTTTTAAGCCAAATTGGATTTTAAACCCAAAACCTAATACCCATACCCGTTTCATTAAAGTAAAAATCATCTCAACCATTGTTTTTCATCCCTATCAATCCTAACCACACATTTAAAACTAAATCTTAACCCTACATTCAATTTACCATCTAATCTAAACCATACATTGTTAAAAAGATGAATTAAAATTCAAAAACAACCCACTAACTCTACCCAAAACCGAAAACCCAACTTCTCCTCTTCAGTTTCATCGATTCCAGGTTAGGGCTTTTCTTATCTCTCAATTTTTTCTCCATCAATTCTTCAAAATTTTCATATCTGTCAAGAATTCAAGCTGTGTAGTCGACTAATCCAGCCTATAGTCGACTAATCTAGGGTTTCTACAGTTGGAGTATTGCTTCTAAACTTGATCTTTACATTTTCTGTTATTTATCTATCTAATCATGTCTAGATCTAAGAAAGCTAAGCAAACTCATACCTCTATCAATGATGAAATCATCATCTATTTAAAAAGTCCTGAGTTATTAGAAGAATTTAACAAATTATCATCTTTTGAAGTTCTTCCAGAACGATTTGTGAAATTTGATGATTTTATTCCCTGGAATTTTAGTTCATATTTTGAAAATGTGGGATTGCTTACGATTTGTGAAATTTGATGATTTTATTCCCTGGAATTTTAGTTCATATTTTGAAAATGTGGGATTGCTTGAACTGTTCTCTGCTGAAAATAAAAAACGAATTTTAGTTCATATTTTGAAAATGTGGGATTGCTTGAACTGTTCTCTGCTGAAAATAAAAAACCCACGTATCCATTTCTTATTCAACTGTTCTATACTAATATAGAACGTGTGGGAACTATTGGCGGTTCTAAAAAAATCAAAACTCTTGTTAAAGGAATAGAGATTGACTTAACTATAAAGTCAATTGGTAAAATCTTCAATATTCCTTATCAAGGAGTTTCCCTTAACTCTGTTAGGATGAATGATTCAGATCTGTTATCTAATCATATATTTCTTCCTGGACATGGTAAACCTTTAAATAACTCAAATAAACTTTGTCCAATTCCTAGGTTCATTGCTCGTATTCTAGCCTATAACTTGTTTCCAAAAACTGGAAGTTTTCATTTCATTTCCCTAGAATTAGCAAAAGCTCTATATGCTATAATGAGAAATATTCAAGTTAATTGGGCTGAGGTTTACTTTGACAATCTTCTGACTATTCCTAGAGGGTTTCTTCCCTATGGTGCATTCCTAACTAAAATCTTTGACAAATTCTATGTCGATCTCCATTCTGAAAATTCTGTTGTCCGTTTAATTGAATTTTTTTGATTCAAATGCCCTAACAAGGATGAAACTGACAAATTTTAAAATTCAAGAACATAATCCTCAAAATGAACCTGTTCAAAATGAACCTGAACCTCATCAAGAAGAAATTCCACAATCCTCAACTCAAGCTGGAGCCTCTTCAAGTCAACCACCACCATTTCCTACAGAACCATCTTGCTTTTCAGATGTGCAATACAACACTTTGAGTGCACGTATCCTTGAACTTGAAACTGGTCAAAGAGCTCTATATGCACAGAATTCATACATCATTAGTAATCAAGAAGAGCTAATCAAGAAGTTTGAAGACTTGGACACAAAGCTTAATACGTATTTTCAAGGACAACAACCTCCTCCAGCACCTTAAGATGTTTTTATGTTAATTATCAAAACAATTATGTTATTATGTTTAAGTTTCAAAAACTAAGTGGTTGTGTGTTGTTAGGACTTATGTAATATGTTTCTTATGTTGCTACTATGTCACTTATGTTAATTATGTGTTTTTATTATGTATGATAATGTTTGGTTAGATAATGCATGTGCTACATATTTTAAATAGATCGTGGTGATGAACATTGTGGAACTTTTGATCTTTATGGCAAGTCTTTGCCTACCTATTTAGATGGGTGATGTTATGGACTATTTTCATAACCTGGATGATTTGTTTGAAGTTTTAGCTCATGTTGAAGAAATAATGTCATGTTTAGCTTCCTCTTTTTGTTGATAACAAAGGGGGAGAAATAGTTATGTACTGTTATATACTGTTATAGTTTAGTTATGTATGTTATAAACTAAAATTTGCATATATGCAGGGGGAGTAAGTATGATTATTTTAAGTTTTAATCTGATACATAAATTATTTTGTTATCATCAAAAAGGGGGAGAATGTTGAATATCATATCTCCATGATAGTGTTTTGATGATAACAATTTATATAGTGTGTGCACTAACTTTTATATGCAGATTTTAATATCAAAATATGGATAAGTGCAAGTTGATTTCAAGGCATTTTGAAGTGAAGAAAATGAAGAACAAAAGAGATAATGTATTTTATATTTTCTTTACTTAGAATAATTGTACAAGCCTTGATCACACACACGCACACACATAATTTTAGAACACACTAACACAGGCTTAGTGTGTTGGTTAACTATAGAAATCCCCTATGTTAACCATTAGAATAATAGTTAAAACTTAATTATAAAAACTCCTAATAGCAGAATTTTTAATCTTAGTAGTCGACTAATTAGAATAATAGTCGACTACTCATGTATAAAACTCAAATACATGTTTCTGTCAATTTATAGTATATTCGACTAATAGTGATTATAGCCGACTACTCAAGTGTTTGACAGAAACATAAGTTTCTGATATTTTACAGTATAGTCGACTAATGTAAACAGCAGTCGACTACTGAACTCAAAATTCATTTTATCAGTTTCTGTCAAAATACAGTGTAGTCGACTAATGAGCTTTGTAGTCAACTACTGAGAAAATTTTCTAAAAACACAGAGTCTGTTTGAACTCAGTGTAGTCGACTAATGTCAACAGTAGTCGACTACAGATACAGTTTTTCCAGTTTTCAAAGTTTGAATATCTGACAGTTTATAGCCGTTTTTAAACGTTTTTAAAGTTTAAAAAATTGTCTTTTCAAGGGCTATAAATAGGTTATTTGTTCAGAAAAATTGCAGAGACTTACATACCCATAAGCTTTGATCTTTGTGCAATTTTTCAAGTGAAAAATATTCAGATTTTGTGAAAAAGAGAAGTTTCTGAAATTGCCTCTAAACATTCATCAAATACATATCATTTAGGCAATTTACAGAGGTTAAAAGAATCCTAAGCCACTGCTGCACTTTACTACACATTCAAGGCTTATAGGATCAATTGTGTTCTTGCTTCAACAAGGTTTTCTCTCGGGTGTGAGAGGGTTAATCTCTTGGTTTAGAGATTGGTGTTCAAATTGGTAAGGTGTTTGTCAATTAGTGTTGCAATTTGCAGGGACTTGCAAATTGGTCAGGTTTGCGTTTGATTTTGTAAGTTTATTCAAAATCATAGTGGAAACTCTCAAGCGGGATTTGTTTGGGGACTGGATGTACACCAGATTGGTGGAACCAGTATAAAATCATTGTGTTTGTGATTATGAATTTCTGAGTTTGCCATTTTTCTTTGCAATTTATAATATACTTTGCATTAATTTTAAAAGAATACTATTCACCCCCCTCTAGTGTTCAAGTGTATCTATTTCAGATCCTACATACTCGTCAAGGGGTTGAACGATCAGGGTCAACCAAAGGAGAAAGGTGCCAAGTTGGACAATCGTGGGAGATCTAAATCCAAGAGCCATAAGGATAAGGAGTGCTACTACTGCCATAAGAAAGGCCACTTCAAGAAGAACTGCAGAAAGTTCAAGGTAGATCAGAAAGAAGGAAAAAATCTGAAACCACATCTTTAGCTGGAGTTGCCACGGAGAACAGTGCTGAGCTTCTTTCGGTTACGTCAGGTAAAACTATTTCTAATTTATGGATTCTTGATTCAGGTTGCTCTTTCCATATGTGTACAAACAGGTTTTGGTTCAATACATATGAAAAGAAGGATGGAGGTGAAGTCCTTATGGGGAATAATACCACGTGCAAGGTCATCAGCATTGGCACAGTGAAGGTGAAGATGTATGATGGCATCATTCGCACTTTCGGCAACGTGCGGCATGTTCCTGCACTCAAGAAGAACTTGATTTCTTTGGGCACTTTAGACGCAAGCGACCTCACCTACTCCTCATGCGGAGGCAAGATCAAGATTTGTAAGGGGTCGATGGTGATCATGCAAGGAGAGAAGCTTCCCAACAACTTGTACAAGCTTCTAGGAGATACTGTCTTAGGTGAAGTTGTTGTATCCACAACTTCCAAAGAGGACTCCAAGATTGACTCTGAAGACTCGGCTCATCTATGACATCTTCGTCTTGGCCATATGAGTGAGCGGGCTATGGAGAAACTACACAAGAGGAAGTGTTGAAGAACATGGAGACTTGCAAGTTTGATTTCTGCAAGTATTGTGAACTTGGAAAGCAATGCAAGGTCTCATTTAAGCCTACAAATAAGGAGAATCGTGCAAAGGGGATTCTTGACTATATTCACTCCGATGTATGGGGGCCGGCACCTACAAAATCTCATGTTGGTGCTCGCTATTTTGTTACCTTCATGGATGACTATTCGCGAAAAATTTGGGTCTACTTCATGCAAGAGAAATTTGAAGTCTTTGAGAAGTTCAAAGAATGGAAGGCGGAAGTAGAGAACCAAACTGGACGGAAGATCAAATATTTGTGAAATGACAATGGAGGTGAATATCGTGATGGACGATTCCTAGCATTTTGCAAGCAAGAAGGCATTACGCGATACTTTACCGTGAAGAAAACTCCACAATAAAATGGCGCGGCGGAAAGGATGAACCATACTCTCATGGAGAAAGAAAGATGTATGAGACTTCATGCAGGATTGCCCGAGTCTTTCTGGGCTGAATCTGTTAACCATGCTGCGTACTTAGTTAATTGGTCGCCATCTAAGCTACTGAACTTCAAATGTGCCGAAGAAGTATGGTCAGACAAAGAAGTTGACTATTCTACTCTGAAGGTTTTCGTATGCAAGGCGTATGTTCATATTCCGAGTGATGAATGGAACAAGCTGAAGCCAAAGTCACTCGAGTGTATTTTTCTCAGTTTTGAGAAAGGAGTGAAAGGCTACAAGTTGTGGGATCCGAAAAAAAGAAGAAAGTGTTGAGTAAAGATGTCGTGTTTGATGAAAGACTTGGAGCTAAAGCTATTGACAAAGATGAGGATTGTTGTCGTACTAAAATTCCTTTGTCAACGGAAGGTTATATTCCAGAAAGTCAAGCTGAGGTGGAGCAACACGACGAACATCAACAAGGTGAAGAGGTTCATGCAGGACCTACAAGCATAGCACAATCAAGACAGAGAAGAGTCATCAAGCCTCCTCAACAATTCGGATGGGAAGATGAAGCCTGCTATGCACTCTTAGCTAGCGGAGAAGATCCTTCTACTTTCAAAGAAGCTATGGAAAATAATGAGCGGCAAGAATGAATAGGTGCTATGTCGGAGGAGATGGAATCTCTCCATAAGAACTCCGTTTGGGAGTTAGTTCCAAAACCGTAAGATCGAAAGATTTTTGGATCCAAGTGGGTTTATCGGAAGAAAGAAATCATAAATGAAGCAGAGGCTCCTACCTACAAAGAAAAGTTAGTTGCGAAGGGGTTCTCGCAAAAGGAAGGAGTAGATTATGATGAAATTTTGTCTCCAGTGGTCAAGCATACATCCATCAAGCCTAAATCCATCCGGGTATTGCTATTTCTTGTAGTACAACATGACATGTAGCTAGAACAACTCGGCGTGAAGACAGCTTTTTTCATGGAGATTTGGAGGAAACTATCTATATGACTCAGCCAGAAGGATTTGTGGAAGAAGGAAAAGAAGACTTTGTATGCAGATTGAAGAAGTCTTTGTATGAGCTCAAGCAATCCCCAAGACAATGATACAAACACTTCGACTCCTTCATGCTACAAATTGGTTACAAGAGAGGTGAGTATGATTGTTGTGTTTACTCACACACATTTGATGATGGCCACATGATTATTTTAATGCTATATGTAGATGACATGTTGATTGCATGTAGAGATATGTCAAAAATAAATAAACTCAAAGGAATGCTAAGTTTGGAATTTGACATGAAAGATCTTGGTGTCGCCAAGAAGATTCTCAGAATGGAGAATAAAAAGAGGCCGGGATAATGGGATATTGTATTTGTCTCAAAGCAAGTACATTGAAAAGGTCTTTGAAAGATTCAACATGATCAATTCTAAGCATGTGTCCACTCCATTGGCTACTCATTTCAACTTAAGTACAAAGTAGATGCCATCTACAGAAGTTGAAGCTGAAGAAATGAAGAAGATTCCGTATGCAAGCGCAGTCGAATGCTTAATGTACGCAATGGTATGCACAAGGCCAGATCTCGCTCAAACTTTGAGTGTGGTGTCAAAATACATGTCAAATCCAGGTAAAGATCATTGGCAAGCTATCAAATGGATTCTCAGATACCTGAAGGGCACCGAAAACAAGGGGATTATGTTTAAAAGACAATATGAAGAGCCGTGCATCACTGGTTTTGTTGATTCCGATTATGCAGGAGATTTAGACAAGAGAAGATCCACAACAGGATACGTTTTCACTTGCAGTGGAGGACCCATATCTTGGAGATCCATGCTACAAATTATCAGTGCCTTGTCTACTACAGAAGCCGAGTACATGACATTAACAAAAGATGCAAAGGAAGCCATATGGCTCAAGGGCTTAGCAAGTGATTTGGGTCTAAATCAAAACTCTGTGAAAATTCAATGTGACAGCCAGAGTGCTATTTGTCTTGCAAAGAATCAGGTATTTCATACAAGGACAAAACATATTAAAGTACGTTATCATCAGATTCGTGATTGGCTCATGAATGGAGAGGTCGATGTGAAGAAAGTTCATACTGACGAGAATGCAACATATTTTCTCACTAAACTGGTTACGCCGGAGAAGTTTAAGTATTGCTTGAGTCTGCTAAATCTGATGATATGTTAGCTCATGAGTGCACCTAGTCACCAGAGGTACGGGAAGATAAGTTGATGCTCATCAAGGTGAAGCAGTTAAAGCCAAAGCAGGACTTGCTCTGAAGTTCCGGAGTCTAACTTCTTAGATTCCGAAGATCCATGTTCCGGTGACAAGTGTTCGTGATTCAGAAGACTAATACTCCGAAGATGCAGCTGACAATTTCGAGTGGCGTTGGATATCTCGTCAAGGTGGAGATTGTTGGAGTTGGCTCAATTTCCAACTCATTTATTGTTGCAGTTTTTCTGCATGCAGATATAATTTTACATGGTCTTTTTAGGCATGATGTAGTCATTATTTGGCTCGGAAATCTACATAAAAGTTGTAGAGGTGCATGTATAGTTTACTTCAAGCTTTGAATCACAGGAAACGAAGCAGTATTGAGGGAGTTATGGTCAATCAAAGTACCCTTCTCGAATCTGGGCAGATTTGTGTATTCCCAAGCATTTTTTGGAAGATGAAAAGGTTCATCAAGGCCTATAAATAGACATCCTCTCATTGTGGAGAGATCATCCAAAAAATCATTCAAGTTTTTCCACTTGTTCTCTTGAAAGTATAGAGAGTTAGAGTGAAGGAAAGTCTCTTGTGTTGCAGAGATCTCTAGTGTTGCGTTAAGAAAGAAGGAGAGTGTGTGAGGGCTGTGTGGAAGTCAATGTTGTTGGGTTTGCCGTGTGTGCCTTGTACACATTTGTTGATTCCATTATAGTGAAGTATCCTCCGAGCTCCAAGCTCAACCCGTGGTTTTCCCGTTTGGGTTTTCCACGTAAATTCTTGTGTCCATTATTTGTGTGATTGTCTTTTATCTTTTTTATCATTAAGAACAAGACCCTGAAAGTGGTGTTGAGAAGTTTTGTGATTCATCAACACCAACACTACAAACGTCACTCCTCTTAAAATTTACCCTGTCTCTCACCACACACTCTTCTCGGTGTACTTGTGTATTACAATGTGATCTCTCAACAAATAAGCTCAAATATAAAGGATTTGTTCTCCAATATAATTTGAGAATGAAATTAAGCTCACTCAATCACACTCACAATCCAAATGAATTATATGTAAACATACTCAAGCTCAAATA
>NC_033801.1:111486974-111521706 GCF_001876935.1 Asparagus officinalis
CAGGGATGATCGATGCTTGTTAACAAGCATAGAAATTAGGTTTCATTCGAAAAAAAAAAAAAAAACTGCAGTGAACGAGCATCTATGGAACTCGTTCAATTTAGGGCACAGTCCATAGCATTGGGCCTTTAACTTAAGAATATTAAGGTCATGGGCCTCTGCTCCTTGGCCCACACAAGCCATTGTTTGTTTATGGGCATATGATTAACGTATGAGCTCATTCCTTGTGGGCTTATAATCATATTATGGGCATAAATTTATTTAAGTATAGTAATATCATTTTAAACTATGAGCCCTCATTAAGCTAGGGAGAATTTCAGTTAATTCAAATTAAATTGGTTAATTTGAATTAAAATTGGTAGTTAATCAATTACTTAATTCAAATTATTATGACACTAAGTTATTAAGTTTGTCCTTCATTCCAAATGATTAATTGAAACAAGATGTTGCCAAAGTAACCTCTCTTGTGTAAATTGTTCATGAGGGATGTTAGATGGTTGTGTGTATGTTTTCGTGTAAATATTTAATCGGCCCAAAGGAAGGTTAATATTTATTTTAGATTGCATACACATCTGCGATGATAATTACGTGACGATTTTAAGGTTTACATGTGGATAATGAATCGGTCCAAAGATAGTTTCATTATTTGACATGCGTTATTGTCAGTATTTGATCATTGCAACAAGGTATCACTTGCAATTAATATTACTGTCCAAAGACTTGATATTAATGTTGTACCAGATACCTTGAGATGGGATTTGTCATTATTTGAATTTATTGATTACTAATTAAGGTTAAAATCTTTTGTTCATTTCAGCTAATGCTTCTGCTGCAACAATTTCTGCTAACATCAACTCAATTCCCATGCTCAATGGGACTAATTTCAAGGTTTGGAAAGAGAATATTTTAATTGTTCTTGGCTGCATGGATTTAGACTTTGCATTAAGAACTGAACAACCCCAACCTCTCAATGCGGATAGCACTCCTGATGCTAAGAAGGAGTATGAGAAATGGGAGCGTTCAAATCGCATGAGTCTTATGATCATTAAGCGCGGTGTTCCGGAAGCCTTCAGAGACATAGAATCCGAAGGGATTACTAAGGCTAAAGATTTCCTTGCCGAAATTGAGAAACGTTTTGCGAAAAACGATAAGGTAGAAACAAGCACACTTTTAGCTCGCTTGATTTCAATGAAGTATAAGGGCAAAGGAAATATCAGGGAGTACATTATGGAAATGTCTCATATTGCTTCAAAGCTTAAGGCACTTAAACTCGATCTTTGTGACGAGTTATTAGTGCATCTGGTTTTGTTGTCTCTTCCTGCACAATTCAATCAGTTTAAGGTCAGTTATAACTGCCAAAAGGAGAAATGGACTCTAAATGAGCTCATTTCATACTGTGTGCAAGAAGAAGACAGGTTGAAGCAAGATAAGACCGAAAGTGCTCATTTGGCCTATGCCTCTAAGGATAAGGGTAAGAAAAGAAAGAATGATAATGAAGCTGCTAAGGGTCCTGTTCAGAAGAAACAACATAAGGATGGTCAGGGTTGTTTCTTCTGCAATAAGTCTGGACACGTAAAGAAGGATTGTACCAAATATCACGCATGGCGTGCTAAGAAGGGTATGTTCCTTACTTTGGTCTGTTCTGAGATTAATTTAGCTTCAGTACCTAGAAACACTTGGTGGTTAGACTCTGGTGCTACTACTCACATAAGTGCTTCTATGCAGGGCTGCCTGAGCTACCGAAAGCCAAGTGATGGTGAAAGATACATCTTTGTGGGCGATGGTCAATCAGTAGATGTGGAAGCAATTGGGCACTTTAGGTTGCTGTTAGGAACTGGTTCATATTTGGATTTAAAAGATACTTTTGTAGTACCGTCTTTTAGACGGAATTTGATTTCAGTTTCTGTATTGGACAAATCAGGTTACTCTTGTTCATTTGGAAACAATCAATTCAGTTTATCTTTTAATTCAAATATTGTGGGAACCGGTTACTTGAGTATTTATGACAACCTATATTTGCTTGATACAATTGCTTCTTACAATGAATCCTTGCATGTGGAATCACGTGGTACTAAGCGTAAATTAAATAAGGAAAATTCGGCGACATTATGGCATAAGCGCTTAGGTCATATCTCAAAAGGTAGAATTGAGCGTCTTGTGTCTGATGGCATTTTGGATTCCCTTGATTTTTCGGACTTCGACGTATGTGTTGAATGTATCAAGGGAAAACAGACCAAAGTGAAAAGATTAGGTGCCAACAGATCTTCGGATGTCTTAGAATTGATACATACGGATATTTGTGGGCCATTCCCTACGGAATCCTGGAATGGTCAACAATATTTTATATCATTCATAGACGATTACTCACGTTATGGGCACCTATATCTTATTCATGAAAAATCTGAGTCTCTGGACATGTTCAAAGCCTATAAAGCTGAAGTTGAGAATCAACTCAACAGAAGAATTAAAACCGTCAGATCTGATCGTGGTGGTGAGTACTACGGTAGATATGATGGTTCAGGTGAACAACGTCCAGGACCATTTGCTAGATACCTAGAGGAATACGGTATCGTCCCACAGTACACCATGCCGGGTTCACCTAGCATGAATGGTGTAGCTGAAAGACGAAACAGGACTCTTAAGGATATGGTAAGAAGTATGATTGCTCATTCTTCTTTACCAGAGTCACTCTGGGGAGAAGCACTTAAGACAGCAGCTTACATTCTGAATAGAGTACCAAGTAAAGCAGTTGCTAAAACACCTTATGAGCTTTGGACTGGTCGAAAGCCCAGTTTAAAGCATTTACATATTTGGGGATGTCCAGCTGAGGCAAGGCCTTATAGGCCAAATGAAAAGAAATTGGACTCCAAAACAGTTAGCAGCTACTTTATTGGATACTCTGAACGCTCTAGGGGCTATAAGTTTTATGATCCCACTATAAGGAATATTTTTGAGACGGGAACAGCAACATTCTTTGAGGATGTTGAGTTTGGGGGGAGAAATAAGGTTAGAGACATTAGTTTTGAGGAGGAATTGGCTTCAGATCCAATCCATACAGTTACTTTTGACAATATTCAGGTTCCTATACCTGTTGTTGCTCAAGAAGTAAATCCGGAACCTCAAGATGATAATGTTGAACAACTCCCTGTTCCAGAAGAACAAACTCAACAACCTCAAGAACCAGTGCCATTAAGGAGATCCACGAGAGAAAGGAGAAATGCTATTCCGGATGATTATATTGTATTTCTCCAAGAACATGAGGAAAGTAGTGGAATGTTAGAAGATGATCCAATCAACTTCTCTCAGGCCATGAAAAGTTCTAACTCTCAACAGTGGATTGATGCCATGAATGAAGAGTACAAGTCTATGCAAGACAATAAGGTTTGGGAACTTGTCCCATTACCAGAAGGTGCAAAACCAATTGGTTGTAAATGGATTTTTAAAACCAAGCGGGATGCAAACGGTAATGTGGAGAGGTATAAGGCACGTCTTGTGGCTAAAGGCTATACTCAAAAGGAAGGCATTGATTATACAGAGACTTTCTCTCCGGTTTCATCGAAAGACTCTTTCAGAATAATCATGGCACTTGTTGCTCATTATGATCTTGAGTTACATCAGATGGATGTTAAGACTGCATTTCTCAATGGAGACATTGATGAGATGATTTATATGGTGCAACCAGAAAACTTTGTGTCAGGAGACCCAAAGAATATGGTTTGCAAATTAAGGAAATCCATCTATGGACTCAAGCAAGCTCCTCGTCAATGGTATCATAAGTTTCAACAAATAGTTATCTCGTTCGGTTTTGAGATGAACATTGTTGATGACTGTGTATATCACAAGTTCAGTGGGAGTAAGTATATTTTTCTGGTTCTGTATGTCGATGACATCTTGCTTGCCACTAATGATATAGGCATGTTGCACGAAACCAAGAGATTTCTATCAAAGAATTTTGAGATGAAAGATCTTGGGGACGCCTCTTTTATATTAGGGATCCAGATACATCGAGATCGCTCTCGGGGTATTCTTGGATTATCACAAAAGAGCTATATCGATAAGGTACTTAAAAGGTTTGGCATGCAAGATTGCAGACCAGGTGACACCCCTGTTGCTAAAGGAGACAAGTTTAGTCTCAATCAGTGCCCTAAAGGTAACCTTGAAATTCAGGAAATGCAGAAGATTCCTTATGCTTCGGCTGTAGGAAGTCTAATGTATGCTCAGGTATGTACGCGTCCGGATATTGCGTACATTGTTGGGATGTTAGGCAGATACTTAAGCAACCCTGGTATGGATCATTGGATAGCAGTCAAAAGGGTTATGAGGTATCTTCAGAAAACAAAAGATTACATGCTCACATACAGAAAATCAGAGAAATTAGAGGTCATTGGGTATTCGGACTCTGATTTTGCTGGATGCCAAGATAGCAGGAAGTCTACATCAGGCTACATTTATATGTTAGCAGGAGGAGCTATATCATGGAAAAGTGTCAAACAAACACTAGTAGCTTCCTCCACTATGGCAGCAGAATTTGTAGCTTGCTATGAGGCATCCAATCAGGGAATATGGCTGCGAAATTTTGTCACGGGACTGCGCATTTTGGAAAATGTTGAAAGACCACTAAGGCTATATTGTGACAATAAATCTGCAGTAATGTATTCCAATAACAACAGGAGCTCAACTAAGTCAAAACATATTGACATTAAGTTCCTGGTTGTGAAAGAAAGGGTACAGAGTGGACAGATATCCATAGAGCACATTGGGACAAACTCCATGATAGCTGATCCTCTTACTAAGGGATTGCCACCTAAGGTCTTTCATGAGCATACTGCTCATATGGGTGTGGTATTATTTGAGGATATTATGTTTTAGTGGGAGTTTGTATTTGTGGTGCTTTATGTTTGGTTGTATTGTCTGATCAGAATAAAGTATTCAGTTAAGACACTCTGTTTTATTATGTTTGGTTTTGACCTCACTAAAGGAGGACCAGTTGAAAATAGACATGTACTGATCACATTGCATGTAATTTTCATGCTGCACATCCATGATTGATCTATGTCGTTTGATTGTATTGGTATATGTGACCATTGATGGGTCGAGTCACGATAAATGTGACAAAGGCCGCTTTGATCCTATATTGATATAGTCAATGGACGAGATTGTTCGGAAATATCTTTTTAATGATAGCAATTTTGAGCTCATAAGGTTATACACAATCTTAAGGAATCATATGGTGCCCAAGTGGGAGATTGTTGGATTTAAATCTAATTAAATCTATTTGTGGGCACATATGATTAATCAATGTGTATTACTATCTTTAAGGATAACCCACTTAAAGTGATCAATCAATTTGGGTTAATAGGTATTTAAATATATCATGGGGTTATATGTGCAGATACCAGGTTGTAATTGTAATTTGATGAAGGGGCCAAATTACAAATATACAACACCTATATATAAGGGGTTATGGTCCCTAATCTAGGGTTAACATTCTCCATTCTCTTAATCCCCATCTAAAGAGATTCTAAAGGAGAGACCCTCAAGATTAGAAGATCAAACCCTAATTCAGATCCATTCATATTTATCATGGATTCAGGTATTGCTTCCGCTCTCATGTTTTTTAATCTCTATGAATTAATCACGAATAAAGTTCAACATAAACCACTAACCCCATGCAATACAAGAAATGCAAATGTAACCAATCTTTCTATTATTTCAAAACGCTTGTTAATTAAATCAGTTTGTGATGTGTTCATTTACTTTACTTGAGAAAAATGAAGAATTCATATGTGAATATGCTGACTGATTTGTCAAAATGACAGCGACAAGCGGGGAGCATATTTCTCCTCAGACTACTACTGGCTTTTATTTCTTCTTTCATATATTTAATCAAAATTAAGATCACGTGATCAGACTTAGATCAAAATAAGTGACATCACATTACCCACTTCAGTATGTCATGCTGATCCAATATTCTCATCCTATATTTGGTATGAGCACCCTTTGTGATGAAAATTGAGAGAATAGGAGATAACAAAAGCATGGATAGGATAGCTTATTCTTTTATTTCTTTTTATAAACTTAAATAGCAACGGATGACATAAACAAAATGCAATTCTGAGAAAAAGGGATATGCCAAGGTTTACGGTGATGATGATGAGCAACGTAGTGGACAGAGGGAAAAAATTTGTATGGAAGGTCCTCTGCAGAAAATCATACATGTAGGATGAAGGAGCTTAATTATTAGAGCATAAACATCAATTTAAAGCTAGTGATATCATTATTTAAAGCTAGAGGTTTATATGCTTATATTCCCTTTTCCTTCATATATTATTTTCTATACAAGATTATAAGATCGGTAGTCAATGTTGATGTAGCATTGTCTGTACCAAGTAATTTCATGTACTAGTTAATACAATCTGTAAAATGGGTTAAATCACCTAGTTAATACAAATTCTAATTTACACCAAAAACACCTAAAAAGTATGATTTCCCTCCAATCACCTACGAGCACATAGCTTTTGTTGACTTTTCTACCAAAATTCCATTAATACCCTTATGAGGGCGGCCTGATTTCTGTTGACTTATTAAGGGTGTTAATGGAATTTTGGTGAAAAGAGTCAACATAAAAAAAAAATATTGAGAAGGGGTTAACATAAATTGGTTGTGGGTGGTTGATTGAAAGGAAAACATAGTTTTTAGGTGGCTTTGATATAAATTGAAAATTGTAGATGGTTTCTATATAATCTCTCTATTTATTAGGTGGTTTCCATGAAAGCCCCCATTTAATATTGATATATAGAATAATTACAACCTACTCCGTCTTTCTTATATAATTTTCTTTTTTCATATAATAAGTGGAATACTGATGAGATAATGGCGTTGTTGACTGTTTATTGAGGAGACAGTGCGTGTGCTAAGACCGACTCGAGTGGCGCTATTTTGAGTGAAGCGTGCAGTTTTGTGAACTGGGGCGGTGGCCGGGGAATCTTGATCGGCCAATGCCAGTTGAACATGTGGTGATATATGTCACGGTGCTAGAGTGGACGGTAGGCCGCATCCGGCAAGTGGGCACTTGTATCATATCATATATACTCTCTTTAAAAGCACGAATTCGGAAAAATCTTTCAGTAGACAAAATTATTCTTGGAATTTAAATATTAATCTATTAAGTAAGCATAAGTTGATAAATTGATGAATTCTTATTGGATATACATAGTATGAAGAAAACGATACAGTTTAAATTGAAATGTAAATCTAAATAAAATTATTAAATGCCAAATTCATAAATGTCTACAAAATAAAGAGCGTATATGCAAAAACCAAACAAGTTAATGAGACAAATAATGTCTGCTCATGCTCAAACATACAAATGTACATAGTGTGGATGAGATATTTACAAAATCTACCAAACAAATTAAAGAGACAAAAGTCATTCTTAAAATAATAAAAAAGTAAAATTAAGAAAAATAAAAATCATACTCCCTTTAAAAACAGGAATTCGGGAAAAGCTTTCCATAGTCAAAATTATCATGTACTATTTTAAATATTTAATTTAAATTATAATCTATCTAATCATAGGTATATTCTATCGTAATACCCCATGAACTATCTATAGCTTAATAATTTAAATAAGATTAATAAAGTATATGAAACATCTCTGTGGTATCAGTTTATTACATGAAGCATTACAAAAAAAGCGAAAAGTTTTAAAAATTAGACAAAATACTCTTAAAAGTTTAAAATTATACAAAATAAAAAGCATAAATTTTAAAACTTGACAAAGAAAAGAGTAATTGTTTGATAATTTTTTATTAAGATACATAAATATAACTTATAATTTAAGGTTTACTATCTTTTTTCAGAATCTAAAAATAGTCAAGTTGATGTTGGTAAAAAAAGCAATAATAACATATTAAAAATATTCATTCAAAGAATAAAAAATTTAAAAATATATGATAAATTAAAAATTAATGTTATTGTTAAAATTAAAGTAACTGTGTATAATTTTACCAATATGTTAGAGCAGGAAAAATACATAAGTATTATTAATTGATAGAAGACTAAATTACAAAAAACTAATAAAAGACTATAATATAATAGCTTAACATTAATTGATTATAATTTATAAATATTGATCTGTAATGGTAATAATATTTATAGGGTAAAAAGTTTCAAAGATTTATATATGAAGAACTATTAGAAAATTTAGAGATATCCTTCAAAAGAATCAGAATCAAGCAGTTTTCATTTCAAATGGAATTCGAAACATCCATGAATCACTTCAATTAACACTAATATAAGTTATATTTATCAAAAAAGCACTGACTGAAATCCCCCTGAAGAATATAATGAACAATTTTGTTCTAATTAAAGAAACGTTCTTTACGGAAGATAAAAGAAAAATTACTATGTCATTGTTAGACCCTAGAGGGGGGTGATTAGGGTCTTATGCTAATCTAATCCGATTAAATGCCAATTAAAATTAATAAACAAGTTATCCTAGCAAGTATGAAATACAACAAGAATATAAGCTAGGATAAGCAACATGAATAATGAGATATATCCTAAATGATAGAAATATGTGCAAGGATATATAATCAACACAAGGGTAAATAATCTAAATAGGATAGTGGATGAAATGAATGAGCAATGCACAATTGGCTATATAAGATGAATGCAAAAATAAATACGCCAAAGACAAACTCAAACAAGCAATATGATCACGGAGTTCGAACCTTCCGTCCTACGTCTTTGCTCCCCACTCCCGGGAGAAATCCACTAACACAATCCGGTTTGGAAGCCGGAACTTCTTCTACACTCGGTTTTCTAGCTAACCGAAAACTCTATAACTCACACTCTTGCAATCACACTCTACACCCACTAAGTGTTGGACCTAGCCGTGTCTCCCTCAAGTGCTCGGTTACAACCTCTCCCTAGGCACGTCAACCGACGCCACTCCTCTTGGGACGATCCCCGACTCTCACCACACACTCCTCACTCGGTGTACAAGTGTATTACAAAGTGATTCTCACAATAAGCACAAATATGACAAATGATTGTTCTCAAAACAAGGTGAGAACTCAATTAAGCACAACTCTTAGTCACAAACCCACAACCCCAAATTATACTATGAATGTAAATACAATAAGCTCAAAAGGTTGTGTGTGAACAAAGAGATATAAATCAAAACTAAACTCAATGTAGTTCTAGCTTAATAACAATGATAATCAAATATATAAAAAAGCTAGAAATAGAGTTTAGAAAACTTCTCAATATATCAAGAGTTGGAGGGAGAATAGTTGAATGCCCAAACACCAATAGATGATCTCCTCAAGCTCTTGTAGAATTGAATCACAAAAACAAACTCTCAATTTGCTTAAAAGCTTTTTAAACACACTTAAACCAAACTAAAACCCTTGTTAAAAACTTTATTAAACTTGATTAAAAACCCTCTTGGTTAGTTTAAGAGTTGAAGGCAATGGGGTACTTATACCCTCTCTCAACTCAGCCAAAAACCTGAGCAAAAGACAAAACACAACCCCAAGGCAACGGTCAAAAAACTAGCCGTTGGAAGCTGAAGGAACACTCGTCGGTCGACCGGAAAATTCGTCGGTCGACCGAAAATTTTCATCGGTCGACCGGACCGGTCGACCGACAGCTGGTTTCGAAAAAGGACTTCCCAAATGAAAAATATCATCATTTTACAAAATAGTCCAAAACATGAAAACCTGAAAATTGATATTTTGATATTTTGACTTAAACAACATTTTGAAACCTTATGAAATGATTGTATAGACTTGATAAAAGATATAACATGTTGTTATGAAGTCTATAACCTAGAAATACAATATTTTCATAAAATTGCATATTCTATGCAATATATTCAAAACACTAAATATGATTTCATTAAATATAAGCTTGTTAAAGGTGAAATCATATATAGGCATATAAACATGAAACAAAATAGTATTTTCCAATTCTATTCATTTGTTTCATATATAAACTCGAAAATTATTAAACCAAAAGCATGTATGTATATATATGTGTGTAACTGTATATATACAAAACCAAAATCAAAGTGTGTATGTGTGTATATGATTGAGCTTAAAGTACTAACACACATAATATAAAACCTAAAACTAATTTACCCAAGCTTGATCTTGATCTTCATTGAGCTCAACTTGGTACACGTTCGGATGAAGCTTGAACTTGATCTTTAACTATGAATTTGTAAGGCTTCAACCCGACATTCTGCCAACCTCCATTGGATATCATCGTTGAAGCTCTATTCCATCCATCCTCCAACTACGTTACTAGACAAACAACATTAGTAGTAAATTGTTTGTAAATCATCATCAAAACAAGAAGGCCAACAATCTCCCCCTTTTTGATGATGACAAACAATTTACAAAAAGAAACATATGCATGAAGTAAATGACTATATAAGTTATAATTCACATGCATATAAACAAGAAGGATTATACTCACAATATTTCTCCCCCTTTGACAACATCAAAAAGGGGACAAATGAATGAAGAGAGCGAAAGCTCCCCCTACATATAAGCATGGGTGAGTATAAAACAAGAAATACATAGGGATTGCCCCCTATCAAAATGCCATATAGAATATATGAAATGAAGATCATGGCATACATATATGAGTAAGCATAAATGCTAAACACAACTCACATACAAAAGATGATGAGAACATATATCAAAGTGAAAGATAGTGTCTCATATCTAAAAACATAAAAACATTTGTAAAGGTAGATTTATGAAATCAAAAGAAGAGAAACATGAGAATCATGCAAAAAGAGTTTTCGAATAAAAACAAATCACTCAAATGAAATCATAAATCAAGATTTGAGTTCAAAAGCAATGTTTGATCAAAAAAGAAAACTTTCTTTGTATAACTTGATCAAACCACTCATAGAATACATTATAAGGCACAAATAGATGATCCATGAGCACAAACATATAAATATCATCATATAAGTGAAATATAATGAATTCAAAGTAATAAATCAAAACAAACTCTTTGACAAAAGAATTTCAAAAGAGGCAACAATATATTAAGCTCTTAAGCTTGTATCAACCCATATAAATATTTTAGCACCCGGTAAACAAGATTTGGGAATAAACACCCAATAAACCCGGAGGGTTATATAAATACAAACCTCTCATCAAAATAAAACCAATAATCATGAAAACAAAATAGTTTGACCAATAAAATGAATTGTTTTCATAAAAGTTTCAAAACATAATTTTCAAATAACCAAGAAAAAGGAAAAATAAGAATACTAAAATTCTTGGTTTAAAATTTAAATTTGTTTTGGTACTCAAGAACTTTTGGTACCAAAAGATTTAGGGACATGACCCCTATCATTAAAGCTCAAAGCCTTAGGGTTATGAACCCTCTTAGGCACATATGGTGCACTAACATGGTCAAAACAATATTCATTCAAATAACCCTTCTGATTGTAATTTGTGCAATGAAAGAGATCCATTTGTTTTTGTGGATCATTAGCTCGTACGAGGGAATCATTTGCAAATAAAGATTTTCTTTTAAAATTATTTTGCAAATGAGAAACATTCTTAAATAATGGTCTATTTGGAACATATTGCAATTTAGAAGCTTTTTGTATATCAAAACAAAATTTAGCAAGATGTCCAAACCTACCACAAACATCACATTTAAAAACATGTGGTCTATAGAATACTTATAAGTTTTGCTATACATGTGTGCATAATGAGTGGATGATTTTGACTTAGTCTTGGCACATATTTCCATAAGCCTCTTATGATTATTAATGCATATTTTTAAAGTTGAATCTAAAGATGAGATACTATTTTTCATAAGATTCAAATCTTCATTTTTAGGCACATATGCATTTTTAGAAGTAGAACATAAATAGTTATTTATAAAAGAAGCTGTATCATTCTTTATGTTCTCTACTTCTAACATGGCATCAATCTTAGCATGAGATTCCAAAATTAACATGTTATTATTTTCTTTAAGCATGGTATTTTCATTTTCAATGACATCAAATTTGGGCACTAGCTTCTCATGATCGGATTTTAAAACATCATGCTTGCTTTTTAAATCATTAAAATCATTTTGTAATTTGTTAAAGGCATGCAATAATTTTTCACTAGCACAAGTAAGTTCATCACTAGATAAATCATTATTGGGTTTGAACTCGCAAACCTCACTAGGGCTATCGCCTAGTGGCCGTGTGCATGTTGCTCCGTATGAACTTGAAGTTAGATCCTCCAAAGCTTGTTGGATCGCCTCCAAGTCCCCTTGATGTGCTTCTATAAATTTCCAAAGTTTGTAAACACTATCAAAATGAACAAACTTGTTAGACATAGATGAATTAAAAGCATTTTGCAAATATTCTAACAAAATATTGTTCATTGTAAACATACGATGATCATTCTTATTCCATTTGGATTTCTCCAAAGTGGGCACAATATAAGCATCATCTATAATTTCCCATAAATCAAAGTGTTTAGATTGAACAAAAAGTTTAAATCTAACACACCATTGGGCATAGGGGAAATTATCTAATCTAGGAGCAATATTGATGGCATAACCTAAACCATGCATATCCATAATATAAAAGGCAAGCAAGATACAAATAAAGCTCAAAATTAGATTAGCACAATAAGCTAACTTGGATCTTTAACTCAAGGCGATTAGACCTTAAATCAAAGAGCACCAAGCTCTGATACCAATTGTTAGACCCTAGAGGGGGGGTGATTAGGGTCTTATGCTAATCTAATCCGATTAAATGCCAATTAAAATTAATAAACAAGTTATCCTAGCAAGTATGAAATACAACAAGAATATAAGCTAGGATAAGCAACATGAATAATGAGATATATCCTAAATGATAGAAATATGTGCAATGATATATAATCAACACAAGGGTAAATAATCTAAATAGGATAGTGGATGAAATGAATGAGCAATGCACAATTGGCGATATAAGATGAATGCAAAAATAAATACGCCAAAGACAAACTCAAACAAGCAATATGATCACGGAGTTCGGACCTTCCGTCCTACGTCTTCGCTCCCCACTCTCGGGGAGAAATCCACTAACACAATCCGGTTTGGAAGCCGGAACTTCTTCTACACACTCGGTTTTCTAGCTAACCGAAAACTCTACAACTCACACTCTTGCAATCACACTCTACACCCACTAAGTGTTGGACCTAGCCGTGTCTCCCTCAAGTGCTCGGTTACAACCTCTCCCTAGGCACGTCAACCGACGCCACTCCTCTTGGGACGATCCCCGACTCTCACCACACACTCCTCACTCGGTGTACAAGTGTATTACAAAGTGATTCTCACAATAAGCACAAATATGACAAATGATTGTTCTCAAAACAAGGTGAGAACTCAATTAAGCACAACTCTTAGTCACAAACCCACAACCCCAAATTATACTATGAATGTAAATACAATAAGCTCAAAAGGTTGTGTGTGAACAAAGAGATATAAATCAAAACTAAACTCAATGTAGTTCTAGCTTAATAACAATGATAATCAAATATATAAAAAAGCTAGAAATAGAGTTTAGAAAACTTCTCAATATATCAAGAGTGGAGGGAGAAGAGTTGGATGCCCAAACACCAATAGATGATCTCCTCAAGCTCTTGTAGAATTGAATCACAAAAACAAACTCTCAATTTGCTTAAAAGCTTTTTAAACACACTTAAACCAAACTAAAACCCTTGTTAAAAACTTTATTAAACTTGATTAAAAAACTCTCTTAACTACTTTGAAAAGACATCAGCAATGGGGTATATATACCCACTAGAAATCTCAGCAAAAACCCCCAAAACAAATGACAAAACAGCCCCCAGAGAAACAGCTCAGAAATAGCCGTTAGAAGTCCAACGGTCATATTGTCGGTCGACCGAAAATCCCGTCGGTCGACCGATGAGAGCAAAAACACGAAGAAAACTTTCTGGACTAACGTCGGTCGACCGGAAATTCTGTCGGTCGACCGATTTGAGCTCTCGGTCGACCGGACCGGTCGACCGATGACTCTCTGAAAAATACTGACGAATGGTCAATTGACCGGTCGACCGTACCGGTCGACCGAAAACTGACATTCCAGAAAAAATCGGTTTTAGAGCTGATTTTAAAACACTGTTTAAAAATATCAAATAAATTCAGAAAAATGTAAAACTTTGGGGAATGATTGTAGACATGATAATAAACAACCGGTCGACCGACAAACTCTCTGGAGCCCAGTGACGGCTGAAAATATGAGCGGTCGACCGGATCGGTCGACCGAAATCTGATACATGAAAATCTGTTTTTGAAAACTGTTTTTCTGATTTTAAAACCCTGTTTAAAAATATCAAAGAAATTCCAAAAATTGTAAAACTTTGGAGAATGATTGTAGACATGATAATAAACATGCTACAATGACTGGTTTCGAAAAAGGACTTCCCAAATGAAAAATATCATCATTTTGCAAATATGTTCAAAAACATGAAAACCTGAAAATTGATATTTTGATATTTTGACTTAAACAACATTTTGAAACCTTATGAAATGATTGTATAGACTTGATAAAAGATATAACATGTTGTTATGAAGTCTATAACCTAGAAATACAATATTTTCATAAAATTGCATATTCTATGCAATATATTCAAAACACTAAATATGATTTCATTAAATATAAGCTTGTTAAAGGTGAAATCATATATAGGCATATAAACATGAAACAAAATAGTATTTTCCAATTCTATTCATTTGTTTCATATATAAACTCGAAAATTATTAAACCAAAAGCATGTATGTATATATATATATGTAATTGTATATATACTAAACCAAAATCAAAGTGTGTATGTGTGTATATGATTGAGCTTAAAGTACTAACACACATAATATAAAACCCTAAACTAAATTACCCAAGCAATGATCTTGATCTTCAATAAGCTTGACTTGGTAATCTCGCGGATGAAGCTTGAACTTGGATCTTGAACTTTGAATAGCAAGGCTTCACCGACATTCCGCCAACCTCCTTTGGATATGATCGTTGAAGCTCTATTCCATCCATCCTCCAACAACACACTAGACAAACAACATTAGTAGTAAATTGTTTGTAAATCATCATCAAAACAAGAAGGCCAACAGTCATGACTCTGCGTAAGCAAAAAAAATATAAAATCACTGTTTTCCTTTTTCTTATATAGTATCACAACCCTGCGTGTGACTTTATTTAAGAGTATGACTACTATGAATGATCAATTCTTAAAGACACGTTCAAAGATAATGATGTAATAGCACTATTAGATTTTAAGATCTCTAAATATGGAGGTAATATATATCATTACTAAAATTCTTATTAAAGGCCACTAAATATAAAAATCATGTTCTATCCATCTCTAATTTATAGAGGAGATATGCATGTCATCGTAAATTGCATTAATAATATATACCAATACAAAGATACATCTTACTGAAGAAACAAGAGAATAGTAAGTAAACCAAGCAAATATCCATATAACACCGTAAAAAATATTTTATTTTAAAGCTAATATGCAACACTCTTTTCAGAGTAAGCTGTCAAGACAAAAACATCTCCATTAAGGCTCTTTATAAATACAACAGAAATTCAAATTACTAATAGATACAACCATTATAATATTCGAAAGAGGTATGATCTTAGAAAACCTACTCTGAAATTTATACAATTAAACCTAAGAATAATTTATCAATATACAGACACAGTAGCACACCTTTAAGACAACGATAACTACCATTTATAATAGAGTTGAGCAATGGTTCTGTGTTTACAAAGGCTGTAACAAGAAAGTGGATAGGGATGTTAATAATAAGTGCCCAAGTGATAAATATTGTAGAATCATCGTGATGTAGTACCAAGGTTAAGCAATATCCCTTCTCCATGAAATAAATATATCAAAATTAAATATTAATATTATAATCTAAAATGAATTGGCAATAAAAAATATAATGTATTTAGTTCAGATCCTCATAGAAAATGACACAGACATGACAAAGGTAATATTATAACATAACAGAAGTTCTTATTGGATGCACATAGGAGAATTCATTGCAGAGAAAAAAGAGGTAGCTTCTAACCTTATTTAAGTAATAATTAAAAACACAAAAAAATTCATATATATGAAATTAATATTTATTCTTATTAAAATAGAAAAAACCAAAGTCCGTATTGTTAGAATTTTGTGTTGAACATAAGAAATATATTCAACTTCTTTGTGAATTTAGACGAGAAGGCAAAAGATGAATGATCCCAAAGAAAGATAACATGATCTAGCCTCATATCATAGTCAATATAAATGATGAAGACATTACTCTAGAATTTCCTAGGAAAAAGATAAAGATGAAGAATGATTGATCTCGACTCAATAAAAGATAAAATAGAAGCAACAAAAGATAATGTTTTGTGAATTGTTATAGAATAGTTTAATTTTTTAGTAAAATTAGGAATCTTTAGAAAAGATTTTCATAAACTTTTTTAGTACTTTCATATGCATATGTGGATATTTATCATATAAAAGTGTAATAGAGTTAGCATTAATCTTTAGTTAATGATTTTTTTCATTAACTATTTTTTGTTATTTTAGCCCTTTTTAAATCAATCATCTTGGCTCATTGACGTTATTATTCATCTTCCTTTTATAATGTTATTTTTTAAGTGTTTTTACTTTCATAACACTATACTTCCTCAAGTCAAGCTTCGTTTCATGCCGATCCAAATGAAATAAAAATTTAAGTTGGATTTAGATTATATTTATCTCTTAACAAATTAACTATCAACATAAAAATTTAAACTGGGTGTAGCCTATTCAAACAAACATCAAATAAATAAATAATCAAAGTATAATCGAGGAATTGTTGGATAGTAGGTTCCTAATATATTTCCTAATTTATTTTGGTAACAGATTTTTGAGATTCCTAATCTGTTTTGGTAACATGATTCCAGATCTGTTTGGTAACAGGTTATTAGGATTTCTAATTTGTTTTGTTTTTTTATTTGAGAATCCCTAGTATGTTTATGATTTTAGGATTTCTATATATATGGAACAATTGGAAGAGAGAATTAAGAAGAAAATTAGGGATATTTGGAGCACAGAAAAGAGGTATTTTCTGAGCTATTGGTTAGGGTTTTGTTTGGAGAGAATTAGAGATTTGTTGGTAAGATTAATTGGTGAGTTTGAGTAACTTGTAATCTCAGTTTGTACTCTTCTTCTCTATTAGTGAAAAACTCTATCCCCTTCTTGCCCCGTGAACGTAGGCAACTTGCCGAATCACGTTAAAAATAGGTTGTTTATGTTTGTGGCATTGATTTGGTTCGTTTGGCCTTCTCTCGACGTTCATTTGATTTGATTTCTCGTAGCACGTTGGTTTGCTTGTTTGGTTTTCGGAGCGCACAACAAGTAGTATCAGAGCTCGGGCTACGCTTGGGCTATTTAGAGGAGTAGGTCGTTTTGGAGGCTCACCTAGGGCTTCGTTTGGTGATAAATATGGGATCTTTTTGGTAAAGAATCTATCTTTTTTAGTTTTAGATCTATTCTTTATTTGTTCTGCATTTGTTTTGGTGCTTTGAGAAAGATGGTCGGGAAAGAAGGAGATATGGAGGGTAATTCCGACGTGAAGACCGTCCAAAGTTTGAATATCCACTCTATGAAGATAGATGTGGAAAAGTTTAATAGCACAAATAATTTTGATCTTTAGAGATGTGAAGTCTTGGATGCACTTAATGCGTAAAATTTGGAAGATACTTTAGAGTTGGATAGGAAACCGAACGATATTGAGGAGAAGGTTTGGAAAAAGATGAATAAAACGACGTGTGGTGTGATTAGATCTTGTTTGCTCAAGATTTAAAATATGATATGATCAATGAGACTTCAGCTAAGAAGATTTGGAAGATCCTAGAAGGCAAGTATTTGACCAAGAGTGTAGAGAACCACTTGTATTTGAAGAAGAGGCTTTATCGCTTCCAATTGAAGAAGGGGGCCTCCATTGGTGATCACATGAACCACTACACGAAGCTTCTTACAGATTTGGTGAATATAGATGTGATGATTGATGATGAGGATAAGGCGTTATTGTTATTGAGTTCCTTGCCTGATGAGAAATATAAGACCTTCGTTTTTACTCTTATTAATGGGAATGCATCTCTTTCTTATATGGAGGTCACCGCTGCACTTGTGAATTATCAGATTCGAAAGAAGGATAAAGAGACTTTAATTGAGCCGATAGCGGGGGCATTGATCGCAAGAGCAAAGAGTCCAAACCGTGTTAGGAGGTCGCAGTCTAGAGGGGTACATCTTGGAGTTCGTAGGAATCAGTGTGCCTTTTGTAAAGAGGATGTATATTGGAAATCCGAATGCGCAAAGTCGGTTGATCGAGCCGGAAAAAATAAGGGGAAAACTATTTAAGCTTCAGAGGTGAATGTTGTCAAGGTTAGTGGTAATAATTCAGATTCGGATTTTTCAGGCTACTTGTTATCTGTACTACCGTCAGTTTGTGTTGTCGACTCTACAGAGTGGATGTTAGATTCGGGTGCTTCTTACCATATTTGTCCTAGGAGGGATTGGTTTTTTAGCTTTTAGGAGTTGAAAAGAGGGGAGGTCGTGCTCATGAGTAATTATCATGAATGTCCTATTGGTAGTATCGGTATTGTTCGGATTAGGATGAGTGACAGAGTGATTCGGGAGTTAGTTTGAGTGAGGTTTATTCCTCAGTTGAAGAAGAACATCATTTCACTTAGAATTTTGTAGGCATCAGTCTATAGGGTGACCTTGGTCGATTCAGGTTTGAAGGTTACATTAGAGTCCATGATTATGATGAAGGGCGTTGGGAGGAATAATTTGTATTATTTGATTAGGAGCACAATGTTTGATAGAGAGCTTACGACTTCTTTGGATTTAGCTAGACTGTGGTATTTGTTGAGGCTGAGTTATTTGATTGGTTATGCCGTGCATGGTTTGTTGAGGAGTGCTTTGACCTGTAGATTGAAGTCATTTGAGCACATTGGTGTGAGCAAGAAGACCGAGGTAGAGTTTGGCACTTCTATCCATCGATCGATGGGTCTTTTAGGTGGTGTTCAGTCAGGCATTTGGGGGCCTTCCAAGAAGGCATCATTGGGAGGTAATCGGTATTTGGTTTTCGTAGTTGGGGATTATTCTAGGTATTGGTGAGTTGCAACCAGGTCCCGTTGATATGAAGTCCTAGAAGTCAACCACAATTGGAAGAAGTGTATTGGCAGAAAAGTAACCCATCGTTTTAGTTTTGGTAGGGGTTCTTTCTTGTATTTGTGCCGAGCTCATGGTAGTTTGAGACACTTCATTGATGTGGAGACATTGGGGCGACAAGATGAGATGATAATTTTGATGGGTCGTTCCTTACTGGAGGGGGGGGTCGGTGTTGGTTGTTGAGCATTGGTTTTGGTTTTGGAGCTTCGACATATTTGGGTCATCTTGGTCATAGGTTGCCGACTGCTGCGTGTGGAGATTTTGGATCTGGTGGAGCTGTTTCTGATTTTAGATTACGCCAGATATTTGGTTGCCTAGTATTTGGTCACATCGAGTATGTAAGATTTGATCCAATTGCACGTTTGGGATTCAAAGATTCGTTTGATTATTAGTTAGGAGCTCCTGATTTTGTTCTGAGCAGGTATGTCACATTTGACTCTCGGCAGGTGGAGAGTGTTAAACAGATCATTGGGATATCGTAGCGGGTGGAGGGTGATGCTACTTCACATTGGATGGAGATTACTCCACATACTCCAGATCTTACTGCATCGTTTGTGATTCTAGCTGAGGTGACACAGTTTGGAGATCATTTGGATTTGGATGCAGATGATGAGTTGGTTTTGGATTCGAGTGCAGCTAGTGGACATGTTTTGGATACGGCCATTGGTTCACCTCTGGTGGAGGTGTTTGATTTGTTTTAGTTTGGGGCCATTAGGAACGCTATCAGTTGCAGATCCGTTGGTGATATTGGTGAAGAGTTGTAAACTTTTTTATTTGATTGAGGGCCTTTGGAGGCCGTTTAGGTAAACTACGTGAATGCTTGATTCCTTGGGCAAGATGATACGTAAGCAGTCATTTATGATGTAGTCGGTTTGGTGAGTTGATATCGACATTTGGAGTTTGTTCGCATTCCTATTTGGGTTCTCAATTTGTTGTGGATTGAGTCTATTGTCGTGGATTTGTTCCACTTTATATTGGATGCAACAAATGAGACGTTTGGTTGGTATTGGTGTCAGCTCAGTTTTGAAAAAACTTTACCGAGATGGAGAATAATTGGATAGCAGGTTCCTAATATGTTTCCTAATTTGTTTTGGTAACAAGTTATTAGGATTCCTAATCTGTTTTGGTAACATGATTCCAAATCTGCTTTGGTAACAGGTTATTAGGATTTCTAATCTGTTTTGTTTTTTAGAATTCCTAGTATGTTTATGATTTTAGGATTTCTATATATATAGAACAATTAGAACAGAGAACTGAGATGAAAATTGGGGATATTTGGAGCACAGAAAAGAGGTATTTTCTGAGCTATTGGTTAGCGTTTTGTTTGGAGAGAATTACAGATTTGTTAGTGAGATTAATTGGTGAGTTTGAGTGATTTGTAATCTCAGTTTGTACTTTTCTTCTCTATTAGTGAAAAACCCTATCCCTTTCTTGCCCCGTGAACGTAGGCAACTTGTCAAACCACGTTAAAATTGGTTGTTTGTGTTTGTGGCATTGATTTGGTTCGTTTGGCCTTCTCTCGACGTTCGTTTGATTTGATTTCTCGTAACAAGTTGGTTTGGTTGTTTGGCTTCCGCAGCGCACAACAGGAGTAAGTTTTAGTAAGAAAATAAACCAAAAATTCTTAAATTAAAGTGAGCAAAAATATCAAAGTGTAACCGAGGAATAAATTTTAATTAGAAAACAAACTAAAAATGCCTAATAACATTATTTAACCACGTGCATTGCACGTGCATAAAATCTAGTGTTCTAAAACGAGCAAGAAAAACAGTAGTTGTGTTTACTATTTATAATTACAATCGTCAGCAATTTAGTGGAAGATTGTGGTGTGTTTGAATCCAAGTTTAAATATAGGCAAGGGTTAATTGTGAATAAAACCCCTAACATATCGTCCAATTGTGGAGAAGCCCTCTATAGTTAGATTGTTGCAGATAGCCCCCTGTGTGAACGTTTTTGACTCTTTATCCTCATAGAAAAAAAATAGTTTTTCTCACAAGGGTTTTTGGCATATATACCTGACAATTCTTCCATATTTATAAATTTATCCTTAAAATTTTGGTATTTGTAAAATTACCTCTAGTTCTCTCACATTGAGATTTTTACCCCTCCAACCTAACAGTTAAAGTCATTAGACAAGAATCTGTTGCAACTGTATTAAAAAGTTTCAAAAAATTTAACATTCTACTGTGGAAACCAACATTGTTAAGTAGGATGGGTAAAGAAAAAAGCCTAATGTGAGAGAATTGGAGGATAATTTTGCAAATATAAAGAACCAGGGATAAATTTGTAAATATGAAAGATATGAGGGGTATATATGCTAAAGCCCCCCTTTAACAAATAGAATTCTTATGGGTAAAAAAAAAAGAGTTTGAAAAAAATTCACTCATGGTGCAATTGGGCTATAGTACCGAGGCCCTATCCGCATTGATAGAAATATAGGTATGTGTCCGACAGTTAACCCTGTTTAAAATTTAGGAAAAATCTTTTAGATTTGAAATGAATCAACGGTCTATTATTAAATGAACCACGGTCCTTTATATATGAAATGGACCATAGTCCGACACTCCTGTTTGGGGACGATCGACCATAGTCCGACACTCCTGTTTGGGGACGATCTATAGCGGGCTAGTCTCGTGTTCGAATCCCCTCGCAGATAAGAAACACTCGACCTAGTGCTAGCCACGAGTGCGAGCGGGGATTAGTCCCATCAATAATAAGGTGTGAGGATACAAAAATGAACCACAGTTTTTTTTCATTAAATAGTAGATAGTTAGAGTAAAATAAGAACTGATATCATCGTGAACATCCTCGACAAGGATTAGAAAAAGAGTAATTTAATTAGGCTACTCTCTCCTAAATTACTCTTACACTGCAAGAGAGAGAGAATTGCTCAATTAAAAAAAGAGAGAGTTATATATAATGAATTCTAATCTCTTGTAGTGTGCGGGTAGTTTGGGAGGAGTACCCTAATTATCACTTCTCTTCTTTAGCTTCCATGTCTCATTTATCTACAACGCATCGAATATATGTTCTAGGGATCTAAAGAATTTGGTAGGTGTGAACTGAATCCATCAAACACTACCGAATCACTTTCGTAGCCTTTGAGATCTTTTGAAAGTACTCATCACTCACAAAAGGTTCAGACTTCCTGCATCACAAAAATATTTCAAACAAACCTTTATTGGACCATATACAAACCAAAGTTGTGACGAGAAAGTACAATAGCTTAGAGCCCCACCATTACCAATATAGACAAGCGCGTTTCGTCCATTATAACCTAGGCTGGGGAATATTTGAAATAGAAGTTAAAGAGAATTTTGATTGTTATTTGTGAGACCTAAGCACTACAATGACAGGTCCTACAATATTGCGTATGCATCCTGAGAAAACCTTTTCCTTGATTAGGCTAATTCCTTATATGCATGGAGGGCCACAAAAAGTGAAGAATACTAGGACACGAGTTCTTAAATCTTCATATTTTGTATTGATCAAATTATTTACATCCCTTAAGAGCTTGCGTCTAGCTAATAGATCATATCCACTAGATACTTTCTTATGAATTTGGAGTACGTAGGCCTATACATTTTCTTGACTGGAAACAGGGTGAGGTGCCCTGCATGCATGCATATATATATATATATATATATATATATATATATGAAAAAATTTACATATCCGTCTTCTAGAGATTGTTGGAGGAAAATTCCAATACCCCAAGGCCAAACAGCATAAAAAAACAAACCAAGTTAAAGTTAACCTACTACACTGGTAACACCAGAAAAAACATCCGACAAAAAACACCAAAATGCTTCAAAAGGACAGAGACAAAAGACTGGGACTGGGAATAGAAGGACTATAAAGTCATACTGCAGCAGAGAAATTATCACCCACCTAAGCTTCGTCGTTCGCTTGAGCAATGAGCTTCATGCCCAAATTGATAGCAGCTTAGTGGACGTAGGCCTACACATATAGATAAAAAGGAAGAAAGTGAAAGCTAGATATGTCCAAATATAATTTTAATGTTGGTGATCGTAATGGTTTGTGTATTGTTTAAACTGATTATTAGAACTGATTTAAAATAGATGTTGACAACTCGTATGTCTCTCCATTTTGCATTTTCCGTTTTCATAAAGAGGACCCCCCCTGCCTTCTATTTATTCCACTACTAGTGCATGCCCTCCTACATTCTTCTAGCAATAGGACAGTGATTGTTTAGCAATAGGACAGTGATTGTTTATTCTTTAATTGTATGGGCTCATCATATTAATAAAATTTTGGGGATCTTTATGGTTAGGGAATATTATGTTGGCCATGAAGTTAAAGATGTTGCACGCTCTAGTTATTTAGGCTGATAACATTGCCTGTAATAATTCAGTTTATCATAAGAAATCTGCATCCTTTATAATAAAGAACAAAGTTTAGGCATCATTAATGTGATTCACTAAGATCTCATTTTCTTTTGTTAATGATCTATTGGCTTCTCTAATGCACTAGAGCACACATCTTAGATGTGTATTTGTGTTTTGCGTGTGTAATGAGTTCTGTACTTTTTAGGACAAAAAATGTATATGAGTTGACAACCTATTTTACAAAATTAGCTATTTATTAACATTAATTATGTTTAGATCCACCTAGTTATCAGATTGAACACCGCAGGGTATAGTGTTTAAGAGTGGGCAACTCATTTGGTTAAACAGACTGGTAGCTCATATCCATTAGTTTCATTTTATTAAGTCAGAAAAATTTTATTAAGCTTGTCCATTCTTCTTTTTCTAAATAAAGCACGAACTGGTCAAGAGAAGTTTAACTTTATACATAAAAAAAGTTTTATAAACATGATCGAAATCTTGCATTTAAGTTATGTGTGCATAAATGTCTTCTTTCTTTAGACACTAATCCACTCTTTTAGCATGGTTACACAATATAAGTTTAGTTTCTGTTGTAACTTTGTAATCTTTTGTAATAAACTGTTAGGACGACAAAATTGATAGAATAGTCTCATCCAAAAATGGTCTCAGGAAATAAATGTAATTGACATTGTCACAACGATAGCCCATTTATTAGTTGATGTAGCAACGTGGGCATCGGGCGCAAAAGTTCGACTGGCTACACATACAGGGCTCCAGTTAGGAATAAACTGCACACTCAAAGCTATTTAAAAACAATAAGGCCTTAAGAAAGCCCAACTAAAGCCGAAAATTTCAACACTCTTCCGGTTAAATTTAGAATCCGAATCCAAATCCAAATCCATCCAGATACCCACTAATGAAAGGACCCGGATCCGATAAGGATATTCTTTCCTTGTAAACACGATCGAGATCAAGCTGATAGTGTTTCGGACAAAAAATTACAAACTCCGTGATAACCAGAGATCTGTGAGCTAGGGTTTCTTCAAATCACCAAAAAAAGAAAAAAAAAATCAAGATGTGGTTGCTTGATTCAATCTTAAATTGGCTCCGGAGGTACCATCCCTTTCTTTCTCTCACTTCGTAAAATTATATTTTGATAACCTGAAGTTTTGATTTTGGGGCTAAAGATTTCAACTTGATTGCTGGAAATTTTTGTAATTTTAGAATTTTTTAGTTTCATTGCTGTCGTTTGGGCCTGTGAATATGTTATGCTAGTAAAATTTGCGGATTGTGAAATTGTGATGGTAGGGTAAAGATGAATGATGCGATGTTGCAGAAAAGGAAACCGAAATGGAATCTATTGATGGTTGGGTAGAAGGATATATTTTTATAATTAAGGAACGATGAATCGCAAAGGAGTATGTTTTGCTTGATTATGTATCAGTCGCTTGCGATTGAGGTGGTTTGGTTATGGGCAATGAAGGACACTAAATGCCAAGTTGATAGAGTTATAATATTATAATTAGGATTAGAGATAGGCCTAAGAAAACTTGGTTGGAAGTGAGTAAGAAAGATATGGTAATAGGCTAATAGCTAAGAAAACATAGGAGATAGCCCTTAACAGAACTGAAAGGAAGAAAACAGGGTTCATGTAGCCGACCCTAAAGTGGGATAAAGGGTTTTTGTTGTTGTGTCAGTCTTTTGAAAAGGAAAATAAATCCTTTAGAGGGTGTCAGTGCTCGGGAATTTCATAATTCAAAATTTGGGATTCACAGTTCTGTGTAAGTCCTTATGTATTTGAAGCACTGGGATCAAATTTTTTGTTAGAGTGTGCTTGATATATGGAGTTTAGAGAGAATCAACAACGTAGAAATTTCTATACCCCTTCCAAATTTTGTGGAAACCTAGAGAGCACAAATCCATGTTAGTTTATTATTTAGTTTTGGTTTATCAAAACATATTGAAAGAAGTTGAATTGCATTCTGATGTGGTATCAATTGCTCAGTCTTATTTTTCATCTTGATTTGAGCTAGCAGTGAGAAAGAGACTTCAAAGGAAATAGGGCTAATTATATTAAGCCCTCCCAAAATTTTCAACACTTTTCGCTGGCAAAGTTACTCCTTTAGCATTACCTCCTACCATCTAAAAGAATGTGTGTCAGGCACATCATTATTTTTATGCAAATTATTTTCACAAATATCCTGTAGTTTAGAAAATGAAAAGATAAAAGTCAGAAATTTAATTAATAGAAATATAATTATCAAATGACTATGTCTCAGTCTATATGAAGATCAAGTGCTATCCTTTTTTACTTTGAATAATTTAAATTTAAACATGATCCGAATTGCATCTTGTGTGTATGCCTAACAAAAATCCATTCCCCAACTAAACATTTTTTCAGTAAGGAATATTGGTTGTCAATAGTTAGTCTTCATATTATAGTTGATTAATCATTACTTTATGTTTTATTTTGAATTTCATCTTCAAAATTTAGGGATTTGATTTTATATATTTGGTTTTTAGATGTATCGGGAAAGGGGAAAAAACTAATGAGTTTGGTTTTCCACTTGTCATCAACATATTAAAACTATCAATCCATTTGGGAGATCAATTCTTTTATTAATTTAGCAGACCTAATTTTCTGTAAAATATTGTGATTTTCCCAAGTCTGTACGAAACCTCTTCTGTTAAGGATTAGCGTGATACTTCGTAATCATCTCATTGGATAAGATCTGCCCACTTTGTAGAGCGTCATGATTTATTTGACGAAATCATTCAATGATCATTATTATTGCATCAATCTAGCAAAACGTGTGGTGCTTGCTGGTGAGATGGTTATTTTGAGGTCTCATTCACAATCTCAATGCATTGGTTCCTGAACCTGTACAGCTGAGTGCTGAAAGCAACTATCAGCACCCAAAGCAGGAGGGTGAAATAACCAAGATATCGCTCCCCCAAGTAAGAGATGTAACCTCAACTCTTATCACTAACAATGGTGACAAGAACCACAAAGGAAAACAGCTAACGGCATGATTCACTGGAGATATTAGCTTGTCATCAATATTTAGTGTTCTTTACTGATTAAGCCTTCACAGCAAGTTACAATTGCTCATATTTAGCATGCATTATGCTCTTGTATTTTCAATGATTTCTTGCTTTCATTGTATTTATCTTATATGATTATCTTTATTTATCTTGTTTGATGTACACCCTAATCATCTTAATGCTGCCAGATTGAGCTTCTTCTTTTAAGTTTATCAAGTCTGTGTTTGTCAAAAGCAACTATTATTATGGCCTAAGCAGCAATACTTTGCATATTTGGCCTAAGCAGCAATACTTTGCATATTTCTAATAGCATGCATTTCAGCTTGTTTTTTAAACAGGAAATGGAGCTTTCCCTTATTGGCCTTCAGAATGCTGGAAAGACATCTCTTGTCAATGCAATTGCAGTGAGTATATCTTACACTTCACTCGTTTCCTTTCCCTATATCTCCACAACACTCTTGATACTTATTTAAAATTTTTTTTAATCTTCATCTAGACAGGTGGCTACCACGAAGACCAGATTCCAACTGTATGCAATGCTACTTCCTTATGTATAATGCTCTAAAGAAATCGTTGATGTTTATTCAAGTTCCAAAACCAATATCTCTTTGGTGTCTAATACCAGGTAGGTTTTAACATGCGTAAAGTCACAAAAGGAAATGTGACCATAAAACTGTGGGATCTTGGAGGACAGCGGAGGTTTCGAACAATGTGGGAACGATACTGTCGTGGTGTCTCTGCAATTTTGTAACTCTCTCACTCACCCTCTATTGAGAATTTTATATTTCCATTAGTGGATTACTTTCTGTTATTCCCATAAGTCAAAATTCTTTTGGTTTTACGGTAACAAAAAATCTGTGTTGACCTTTATAGAAAATTCTCTCTTTGCAGATCAGTATTAAAAAACAGTTCTTAGAGTATCTTTTATAGGCTAAAACAGTCATTTTCCCTATAATTTATTCTTATATTACTGTGGATTAGCTAATGAAAACTATAAATTAGATGGCCGGTGTAAGGAAAGATCGAGGTGGGAAACCAGGAGTAAAACTATGGTTTCGATGTTTCCATATGTAAGCACATTGAATAGGAAGACCATTTAAAAAAAATAACTGTGTTTTACTTGTTAATATTAATATTATTACTGGTAGCCTTCGTTACTAGGGATGTTGGTCTTTAGAGAAAGGTCAGAAATGTTATGTTCTATATTATCTCCCTCGATAGGAGGAGATTGAACTAGAGGATGTTGGTCTTTAGAGAAAGGTCAGAAATGTTATGTTCTATATTATCTCCCTCGATAGGAGGAGATTTGAACATATTTTACTTTCAGCATATTAGAACTCTGCAACAATTTACCTTCTGTCAGTTCTTCAACTACTGTTCCAAGTGCTTACTTTTTCTTTTTATTGTCCGCTGCTATAGGTATGTAGTCGATGCTGCTGATTGGGACAGTGTTCCTATAGCGAAAAGTGAACTGTTTGATTTGCTGGCAAAACCGTCTTTACATGGGATTCCCCTTCTTGTTGTTGGCAACAAGATAGACAAATCCGAAGCTCTTCCAGAGCACGCATTAGTTGAGCAACTGTGAGTCTGTCAATACTATTTTTTTACTTTAATTATAAATACTGCTGTACTATGAGAATGTAGTCATTTATATAATCCTAAATTGTTTTGCTTGCACTTCCACCCCCTCCTGGTAATGTTTCTCCAGTTTGGTTGAGACGTTACGTTAGAATTATGTGACGATAAATTATCTTTTATCCTGTTTAACATAGAAAATACTAAATTGCTCTCTAGGTGAGCCCAAAAGAGTAATGCTTATGAGGTTTAGGGGGTGTGAGCGCTGAGAAAATAGTCTAGGGAGTTTCAGTTCTATCATTTTATTTTCGAACTCTCTGTCTGCTTTTGATATTTGTGCTCGTCCAGTGGTCTGAAGGAATTACAGGACAGGGATGTCTGCTGCTACATGATCTCATGCAAGGACTCCATCAATATCGATGCGGTTATTGACTGGCTAATCAAGCACTCGAAGACTGCATCAAACTGATATCTAGCCTTGGTATTTAAGGAGAATATGATGTTCCAGTGTCAGATATTGGTTGTCAGTCGGAGAGATTGTTCCTGAAGAAACTTCTTGTTGTTAATTTATTTGTACAGCCGTTCATCTTTGTGTCTATAACTATTGTCTTTTTATCAATTGTGAAAAAACTACCATATTAAGCTTGATACTTCTTTTTAGGGGTTTCTGTCTTTTAACCCAAAGGTTTACCCCCACTTATTAGAAGACCCACTCACTTTCATAAACGCTCATCCCCCATAGTATGATTTATTTTTAAACCTAACTTGTGACTTATTTTTTTAAACCGAGCTTGTAGTATGTCCTCAAACTTTATACTGGATCTTCCAAAACAAATCCAAAATTTCCCTTTCCTCTCTTCTTCTGAACAGTGATCATGCTCCACGCTTATCGCATTAAAAGTGATGTGGAGAGAAATTTATTTTCGTGTGTTGCTTTCCTCACTTTTCAAAAACACAATTTAGCATATTTTTCTTCTTTGAAATCCCTAGTTCTTCCATTAATCTTCTCTCTTAAAAGTCTCTCTCCTCCGTTAGTATTTCTCCCCATAAAAGACAATAAATATGATTTTTAATTACAATCATGAAATATTTCTTTTTTTGTGCTCCCAATGTCAATAAGTCATATGTGGTACTTTGGATGTATGAGTGTTTATAGAAGTGAGCGGGATTTTAAGTAAGTGGGGGTAAAACTTTTGGTTAGTGACCTTTTATTTTAATTTCTTTGTTTGTTATTGTTGTTGTTGTTGTGAGAATGGGGGAAAAATAGCACATCAAAACACATGAGCCCCTATCTGAAATTTTCAGATAATGGTTTCAATTTTTTGGAAGGTTGTTAAGTAATTATTCTTTCTTCGGCAGTGCTTTTTGTACTGTGCCCTTGAACATTAGGGTGTCTCAGATAACTCCTCTACCTGTGAATGAAAATAGCTGAAATATCTTGGGCCACTTAACGTAGGGGGTTCCTTTAGGAATAGTAGAAAGTTTATCAGCAGCTTATGCCAAAGTTTCAGGGGGGTTTCACGGCAAAACAACCCAACGTTTAGGGGGTTTTCTTGAATTTTACCCCTATAACTACATTATTCAAGTGATGGTACAATGTAATCAATATTCATTTAGTCTCATCAGATATTGATTAAGTGATTGAATGATTTACAATGTAAGTTCAATGAGTGAAGTGCAACATTGACTAGTCAATTTTGGTAGTGGATTGAGCAAAACAGATATTGATTTAGTGATTGAATGATTTACAATGTAAGTTCAATGAGTGAAGTGCAATATTGACTTGCCAATTTTGGTAGTGGATTGATGAAAACCATGTATCGTACTCAGTGAGTCCACATCTTACATCGCGTCAGCGGGCTCAATGTTCTTGATGGTATATCACACACTATTAATTTCTTTCATGTCGTCCTAGAGCCAATAAAGAGTTATACTTCTTTATAAGATACTAGGGATTTCACCTAGAATTTGAGGATCAGTTCTTACGATTTAACATTCTGTATAATGAAGGAAGAGATAAAGAGAGAAGGGTTGGGCTTATTTGGGGAAGAAGAGACATTTTTGGAATTTGAGAAATTTTTTATTGGAAAATACAGTATAAAGTTTGGAGGTATACAACAAATTGGGTTCATAAAAAAGCCACATAGGGTACTTTGCATATATGGGTGTTTACGATAGTGAGTGGGTTTTTAAGTTAATTTACTTTGGATCAAAGGACAAAACCCTTTCTTCTTCCTTTTTGTTGTTGTTGTTGTGAGAATGGGGAAAATAGCACATTAAAGAACATGAACCCCTCTCCAAAATCTTCAGAAAACAGCTTCAATTTTTAGGAAGGCTGCTAAGTCATTATTCTTGCTTGGGCTGTGCTTCTTGTACTATACCCCTTGAGCTCCGGGGTGTCTCACATAACCCTAGTTACCCTACTAAACTTTCATCTTCACTCTACCTGTTAATGAATATAGCTGTAACGTCTTTGGCCATTTTAAGGTAGGGGGTTCTTTTAGGAAAAGTTGAAAGCTTTTAAGGTGCTCATGCCGAATTTTTTTTTTTTTTTTTTTTTTTTTTTTTTGGGGGGGGGGTGCGTTTTTTTTTTTTTTTTTTTTTTTTTTTTTTTTTTTTGTGGGGGGGGGTCATGGCAAAACAACCCGAAGTTTAGCGAGTTTTCGTGATTTTTACCCTTACATATACAGTACTCAAGTGATGGTACTTGACCTCGGAGTGGATGATAAACGTCCATAGATTGAAATCAAATATTCTCAGGAATTGATTTGAGTGCCATCTACATAGTCAATGGAGGTGAGCTGAGCATGTAGCTCAGTAGCAACATGCAACAGAAAAGAGCATTTATGTATTGGTGTGGTGGTTTTACGCACGTCATATCATCAACTATAACTTAGCCTTAGGCCAATACCAGCAGCTACATTTATTCACCAAACTCGGTAACAATTCCACAAAGGTACAAACTAAGTGATGGTTTTAGTAAAGAGACCATTTGACACAGAAACGGATGCTTAATTCTTCATGTTCTGGCTCGAGTTTCACGATTTCTTTGCCGATACAGCAGCTACACCCACATTTATTCACCAAACTCAGTAACAATTCCACAGAGGTACAAACCAAGTGATAGTTTTAGTAAAGAGACCATTTGACACACAAATGGGTGCTTAATTCTTCATGTTCTGGCTCGAGTTTCACGATTTCTTTGCCGCGTGCATTGCTACCTTCCTCTCAAGACCACTCTTATCCGCTCCAACAACCTTATCAACCTCCTTCCCGTTCCTCAGAAAGAAGAAAGTTGGAACGCTGCTCACGTTCCATCTCTGAGCAACTTCGCTAGCCTCATCAATATCTGCTTTCAAGAAAACAACATTCCGGTGTTTTTCTGCTAGGCTCTTGAAGATGGGGCCCATTATGCGACACGGCCCACACCATGTTGCAGTGAAATAGAGGATTGCTAATCGAGATAGTTTTGTTGCAGCCTTGAGCTTGGTTTCGAGGTCTGCAGATGAATGGATGCCCACCACAGTTCCTGCATTTTACATGTTAATTTTAATGAGTACTCAAAAGAGGTAAATTTGACACATTCCCTCTAAATTTTGGGGTTTTTGCACAGACCCGCAACCTACCCACCTAGACTTTAATAATTAGAAAAAAGCTCCATGAGTTTTTTCACTAATACTGTGTCTGATGCTAATACTGTGTCTGACGCTGTCACTTGATTCACATGTGATGTGGTTTGGATAATTTTACCCCTATGTATTTAATATATCTGCTATACTACCCTCTCCTATTTCAAGGGTGGTTTAGCCTTTTATCCTCCGCGTTCGCAATGTTATCAAAGTTTCAATAGTCCATGATACTTTTGTATAAGTTTAAAAGTTCATGGAGGTGTTTCCAATTTATAATGATTAACAGGGTTTGTGTAAAATCCTCCAAAGTTCGAAGGGTTTATTGAAAATTACCATATTCAAAAGTGATGAGAATCTAGCAGGAAGCAAATCTGCAGTGTGACATCTACAGAATCAGTCCTTTTGATGTCATGAAGCTAGTAATGGAAGCTTCTGAGAAGCGAGAAGCACCATTGACCTTAATGTATTTCTAATGTTTCCACGAAAAACGTGGATGCAATGTAGCGGCAAAGTTATGTTCATGTCCTAAATTAAAAGCATAATTTCAAACCATTCTTTCAAATAATTCCTTCTAACAAATAATTCCTTCTGATGCTCACGACAAGATATGCTATGGTAACATAAGCAATTTACAATGCTAAGATTTCTTCCTAGCAGGGGGTCTAAGCAGATGTGTTACCCCATTTACTGATCTGATCTCCATGTAAACAGATATCTTTGTATTTATGGACGTGCATGTGTTCATCAGATCTGGACAGGATTTGGAAGAAGATGTGGATTATTGGATTCAGGAGTCATTTCTTATTAAGACAGCCAAGCATGAAAAATGGCAAACGAAATAGTAGACTAACTTATAGCTGTTCAAATTTTCAGTCGTCCTCTAAGTTGATTTCTAGATTTATTTCTTTTCTTATATTAACTTTGAAAACACTAAAAGGGGACAACATATAGTAGTACAACCGTTTGTGCTTGAAAAGGAAATCAAGCACATACAAGTTAAAACCATACATATATAATGCTATTTTGACATCATAATGTATAGCTTTTGGCAGTAACATGAAATTGATGAAAGAAAAAACGCAAAATGAAAATAAAGATCATACCATCTTGTAAAGCAGCCAAGGATTCAGCGTCTTTTGACTCAGGATCCTGCTTTTGGATGCAAATACACATATGAGCATGTGTTGCTCTTTGAGCGCAAAGAGTCAAATCTCAAAACACTATCCTCATAAATTCCCTTGATAAAAGTGAAAATTAGTATTAGGCTAAATAGCACTTACATATCCCATAGTTACAACTACTTTTCACTTATATACCCCAACTTGTATTTGGTAGTCAAAAAATACCCTCAGGTTTTTAAACTTGCACTTATATACCCTCACTTTTTTTAGCGGCACTTAAATACCCTAATCTTTCTACAACTAGCACGTATTACCCTAAAATTTTTACAACTAGCACTTAAATACCCTCAAGTTTTCAAACCTTGCACATAAATACCCTCAGTTATGCAAACTTGAGCGTATTTAAGTGTAAGTTTTAAAAACTTCAAGGTATTTAAGTGTCAGATTTAAAAACTTTAGGGTATTTAAGTGCAAGTTTTAATCACTTTAGGGTATGTAAGTGCTACCAAAGACAAGTGAGCGTATATAAGTGCAAATTTAAAAAACTTTAGGGTATTTTCTTGCTATCAAATACAAGTGAGGGTATATAAATGAAAAGTAGATAAAACAATAGGGTATATTAGTGCTATTTAGCCTTAGCATTATACTTTTAAAGATGAAGTGTCTGTATTACAGAGTAAAGATCTCAGAAACTTTAATTAAAAAATCAGCACTAGTTAGAAAGAATTGTTTCCTTGTTACAAGGAAAAGTCATTGTGGCCCAGGTTAGATTGAGGAAAATGTTGTAATATTAAAAATTTAAATACCCACCTCAGCTTTAGCATGTTGCCGTTGCCTTTCACGACCTATTCTCCTTGTTTCTCTTTCTTTTCTTAGGCGTTCGTACTTTTTTCGGTGCTCTTCGATCTTGTGCACATTAGATGTAACCTGAAAAATAACAAAGTAATCATGTAAACAGGCTATTTATCAATTTTTTATAATAATGCATTCTAACCTTTTTAAGAACAGAATGAATCTCATCATCATGATCCAACTTAGATGCCATGTGTAGATCCCTTGCAGCTTCCTCCCATTGGCCCAACATAGCCTTCGCCATCCCTCGTGCTTTGTAGCCTTTTGCAGAATCAGAGTTTATCTTAAAACGGGAATAAAATCCAATCAGGAAAAGAGATGTGTGAAGGTTATTTATACTAAAATACAATGGGTAAATTACAGAAAATTACCCTTAGTTTTCAAAACTGACAGACCTCCCTCATTTTTAATTTCTAGTTAAAACAAGGATCACTTTTTTATGTAATCAATCAATTTTCAATATAACAATCATATATATGTTCATACGGGAGTGCATAAAATTGTCATGTCCTATGATATTAGCTTTTACATCCAAGTTAGTTTTGTAGAAATCAAAAGAGGGGGTAATTTCTAGTCAAACAATAATCAATTTTGATGTAATTATCAAATTTCATTTAATAGTCATATATATGTTCATGTGGGAGTGTGCATGATTGCCATATTCTATGGGACAAATTTTTGAAAGAGACATTTTTTTAAATTTATTGGGCAAATTCGACCCCTAGGAAAAAAAATAAGCAAAACCGACTGAAAAGGGTCGGTTTTGCAACCGACCCTTTTTGGCGAGCTGCACGGGACTAGTAGTCCTGTGCAGTTCGTTTAACCCCGTGACCCACCCCCAAAATTCATTCGCTCTCGTGATCACCCCCGCAAAAAAACACCCTAGC
>NC_033801.1:111521760-111596719 GCF_001876935.1 Asparagus officinalis
TCGAACCCTACCTCGCCTACCCCGCTGCCCCCTTAGCCCGCCGACCCCGCTGAGTTGCCGACCCTATCGCCGCCGACCCCATCGACCCCACATCCTCCAACCTCTGATCAATGTGTGATTTTTTTTTTAAATTTTGCTGTTAATTTTTGAGAGGGATATGAAAAATGTTTTGACTGTTAATTTTGCTAGAATTTGGTAGGATTAGTTTTTATTTTGTGCAATAGGATGAATAATATCATTTGGGAGTTAGGGTTTAGCAATTATTTACATATGATGAATAATAATTAGGGTTTAGCCATTATTTGGGATTGATTACGGTATTAAATTTGATGAATAATATTTTTAGTTATAATAGATTATTTGCATGTGATGGACTGTTGATTTTTAGTTACGATGACGAACTCCATACCCATTATTTGTTTCTTCAATGGGAGCCTCGGCGTCGGAGTGAATAATTTGCCTATGTATGATGGAGGTTCTAGAAAAATGTTCATGCTATCTAAGTCGTGTATGATAGAATGACTAAGGAAATACACAAGAGTTACTAAAATTAAGAAAGAAGAATATGCAATTAGGGTGTTCGTCAACTGTCCGATAAATGAGAGTAGAACTATTGCCGTGGAGATTACCGACGATGAGGAATTGAATGACATGAAACAATTAGTCGAGAAGCAAGCGTCAATTGAGTTGTTTATTGAGAAGTATCCGATTCAGGAATTTGCCCAAGTTTCACGATCTCAAGGAGAGTTTTCTCGGATGCTTGACTTAGACAACGAGTCGAGTGGTTTTATGACATCTCCAAGTCAAGAGCCATGGTTTCAACCACAACATTTAAGTGGGTATTCTATCGGTGGGACGTCAACTAATATATTTAGCGACGCTTCAGGTCATGTTACGGGTTACCCACCTGTCGGAGCAATTATAGAAGATGAAGCAGATGATGATTCAGATCATATTGAAGAAGATAACGTGCAAATTGATAGCATGCATGTGGCAGTTGGAATCGATGATGACGCTCGTTGGATGGAGACTTTAATGTTAACAATGATTATGTGGTAGCTGAAGATCTGTTGCCCGACGAGTTTCATAATGAGGATTGGATAAATACTTCTCAAGCTGGATTTGTTGATGTTGGTCCAAATTTTCAATGACTTGAGGACTTCACTTTTAAAAAGGGGATCTATTCGAGAGCAAGGAGGTACTGATCTTTGCAATCCGAGAATGATCCATCAAGAATCGAGTTAAATTCAAACCGATAAAAACTAATGCAATAAACTACAATGTGTAATGTTTCTTTAACGAGAAGATTGAAGTAGAGAACGCAAATGAGCAAGATGAGAGAAATAGAAAATGTCCTTGGTTGCTAAATGTCGCCGTGAGAAAATCATCAAATGGGCAATTTGTAATATCTAGATATTGCGGATTTCATACATGTTGCAGCCCGTCAGTGGATGTCGATGATTATTCTGCATCTTCTTCTTATATATGTAAGCTAATTATGCCTGAAGTTAGAGTTGAACTTGATCTGAATGCAGGTCAGATATTTCAGAGGGTATATGACATGCGGGGGATTAAGATATCTAAATATAAGGCATATGATGCAAGGAGGAAAGTGTTGTCTAAAATTTTTGGAGATTGAGAAAAATCATATGAATTACTTCCACAATATCTTGAAGCTATCAAGCAAAATAATCCGGGTATTGAATACGAAATATTATCCGAAGAGATTGCACCGGGTATAGAGAGGTTCACTCGAGTGTTTTGGGCATTTGGTCCTGCTATTAAGGGCTTTACTTTTTGTCGTCCGCTATTGAACATTGATGGTACACATTTATATGGAAAGTACAAGGGCGTGCTTCTTGTGACGACCAGTGTAGATGCAAATGGTGGGTTATTTCCTCTAGCATTTGCAGTCACGGAGGTGGAAGATACGTCTAGTTGGAAGTGGTTTTTTGAACTTATATACAAGTGGATTCCAAGTGTCCGTGCGCTAAGAATAATTACTTTTATCTCGGATAGGATGAAAGAAATTATAAGGGCGTTACATGAAGGTTTTAGTGCACCACATCACCATCGATATTGTTTAAACCATCGATATTGTTCAAGGCATATAAGAGATAATTTCAAGAAAAAATACTGTGAGATTAATTTGCAAAATCTTTTGTAGCAAACCAAGTGTGCAACCGACACATTAGTGTATGAACATTGCAGGGAAAAAATCAAGTCTTTGTCATTAGATGCACATAATTGGATTGAAAATAACTTGAAGCCTCAATTCGAGCATCGGTGGGCATTATGTAAGGATGAGGGTGTGTGGTTTTGCATGATGACAACTAATTGCTCCGAGAACTTTAACGACGTTCTTAAAGAAGCACGAGCTATGTCAATACAATCTTTTGGTTGCGAGAATGTTCTATAGACTAAACGCATATTTCAACAAAAGACATGGTGATGGCATAGACTGGACAACACGTTACACAAAAAAAAATAAGGTCATTTTGCATAAAAGAATTGAGGCAACAAGATCATATCAAATTACTGTATTCAACGACAATGAATGACAGGTACAAGATTGTGACGGTATCTACATCGTTAAACTATTTGATGTTGATTGCACTTATACATATAACATACCACAACTCCAAAAAATACCCTGTGCATATATGCTTGCGGCTTCTTCCAATCAGCCGGGAGGTGCTAGAATTCCCTATAATCGGTATTGCTCGCCTTGGTATTCAATAGATCACTATCAAAAGACATATAGTGAGAGTTTTTATCCACCTGATGATAGTCCGTATTAGACCACGTATAATTCCACCTCAAACCGAAGACAAGCAGGTCGACCGAGTTGTCAAACATAAAAATGTAGTCTTTGCAAACAACCGGGACATACTCGACCTCGTTGTCCATCTAGACACAATAGATAGCAACTAATTGGTAATTTATATGCTTTTTTTATTTTTATATACTTTAATAAAGAAACTTAATTACTATTTGATAGATTATTGATGTGTATAATTGTATGTGCAGGTTTCTACACTATGGATCCTGGGCCGGTTAGTGATGAGCACTATTATAAATGACGATAAATAGCCCCGCAATAGCGGCGCTAATAGCGTTAGCGGTCCCTTTCCGCGACGCTATCGTCCGCTACGCTATTGCGCAATAGCGGTGACATATTACGGAATATGTTTGTTCGCAAAAGCGGTCAATAGTGTGTCATAACGGTAAATAGTGAGTGATTGCATTCGAAATTTGCTTTTTGACTGCATTTAGAAACGGTTTGAGGCTTATTTTTTAAAAATTAAACTCAATCATTGATCATTGCATTCCACCGTCTCTTATGATTTTTAGCATACTCCCGCCACCTCTCATAGCCTCTGGCACCTACCTTGATACTTCCTCTCACCTTCTTCACCGTGAGCTCCTCTTAAGACAGTCTTGTCACCGCTAAGCTCTTCTTCTCGAAGACGACTTTTTGACTCTTCTAATCATCTTCGGTATTACGTGATGGTTACATGTCTATTTCATGTTTAGGATCTCTTTTAATCATACAATATGTACTTTTTGATTTCGTAGATTTTTTTAATTTTTTTTAGTATTTATACATATCTAAATTACACCACTATTTGACTTTACGCTTTTTACCGCTATTTTGCCACAATAGTCTGAAATAACCTTAGCGATGCCTCACCGCTACGCGACACTATCCGCTATCGATAACCTTGGTGATGAGGTCTTATATGACCAGGCTCAGCATCATTCACATATTATATCATGTACAGAGATAATTTAGTTACTTTGTAATTGTAATATTTGCATTTACATAATATGGCATTCTTATACTATCATTTGCTCTACAGAGAGGAGGGAGTATCGTTATGATTGATCATAGCCTCAACCATAGCCGTTGGCAATTAGAGGACGAGCGTATCATATCAGCTATAAGACGAGCCAGCTTCTTAACTTGTTCAAAGCTTCATTGGATAAAGCTCGATTGGCCCCTACTCACCGCGTTGATGAATAGATGGAGACCCGAGACCAATATTTTCCACTTCCGAATGGGCGAGGCTACCATTACTCTACAAGATATAGTCGTGATACTCGGTCTCCGTATAGATGGTCTGTGCATTACCGGCACTGATAGTGATGTATGACCGACAAGATGTGAGCAGTTGTTAGGTGTAGGTCCAGAGTCAATGTCTCGAGGAAATATTAAATTGAAGTGGTTGAAAGAGACCTTCTCAGTACCGTTGCCTGTTGATGCCCCATAAATATTGGTTGACCAACATGCACGTGCATACATTATGCACATGATTGGTACTATATTATTTCCAAATTCAAGTAAAGATAAAGTGCATGTGAGTTATGTGTATTTATAATATGAATCTGTATTTCATTGAATTAGCTTGTTTTAATAATTTAGAATATTGTGAATATGCTAGGTGGTTACCACTCCTCGAGGACTTGGACGCATGTGGTACAAAATCGTGGAGTAGTGCTGTTTTGGCGTACTTATATAGAGAGATGTCAAAAGTGGTATTTATGCAAAACAGTGAGCTTAAAGGGTGTCTAAGCTCATTGTAAGTATGGGCATGGGAGACACTTCATTTGAAGTCGAGACTATGCACAAATTTATCATTAGATGGACAAATTCCACTGGGATGCAGGTATTGAATTTTTTATGTAGCGAATATAATTGTAGTTATCATTGTAGTACTAAATGCATAACCAACATTTTTTTATAGATGGAATGTCGAAAAATGTTATGACAAGACCTCGGCTAAACAATTAGATTTCTACCGAAATGAGCTTGATCGTATGAAGATTTTTCAGGTAATTCTCCACCAAAAACATGCACTTTTTCTTCTACATATCAAATTTACTTTTCTGATATGAAATGATTAAATTTCTGTAGATGGAATAGGAGCCCTACACCCAATTTCTACCTCAGCTACCCCCAATATGCACAGAATACCAAGTTGTATGGAGAGCTAGAGTTTCTCTTATATGTTTGGAGATAGTAGAAATGCATGTACCGGACCGCGTGCTTCAACAATTTGGTCGTGCATAACATGTTTCGCAATTTGTTAAAAAGATAGAAAGAAAGGCAAAGAAAGGAGGCCAACAAATAAACTGGATGAACGTGCATCAAGCTTTTATACACAGATAGAATGATAGACATTTTTGTATTGTCAACCAAATTAACCAACTCCTCGGGAATCAGATTACTACACTTGGTATTGGGGGATAACCCGAAGATGGATACTTCATGCGACTACAATACCGGTTGAGTCGTAAAGAGGATATGTGCCCCGGGGTATAGATGAGAGAGAAATAGTAAGTATTTTTATATTTTGATTTAAGTCCATGTTTATTGGTATTGCTCAATATTGCTAAGATGTGTTGAAAATTTTGCAGGTATCAGCAATAGATGAAGTTCAAACTCTTGCAAATCGTGGCTTGGAATTGGCTCGAGCAGGTACGATAGAATTAAATATCAAATTTACATTCTTTAATTTAAAATTTTAATATCAAATTTTGGATTTTTTGAACTATCTATCACAGGTAGAAATCTCGAAGCACATGAACATGTATCAATATATCAGTCCATAATGCAGAGGCTTCAACAAGCCTTACACCGAACTCACGAAGATCATCATGATGGACGGGAGGTAACGCCATTCGTATACACACGACAACAGCGACAAAGTCGAGGACGACGCAGAAATAACGATGAAACTGGACCTTTCCAACGTGTTACCTATGGAACTGGACCGTCACAACCACAAACACAACCGGATCACGAACTCGTCTAAGGACAGAATGGAGGACGACGAAGATAAAGGAGGAGGAGAGTTCTTGGATGTATGTAAACTACAGGTTATATACATTACAAAACTATTTATGGATGTGACATGGATTTTGGATTTGTAGTCGGACTATGGTGTGATTTGTTGGATTTCTAAGTGGGTTTGTGGTGTTATTATGTTGGATTTGTTAGTGGGAGGTGATTTGTTGGATTTCTAAGTGGGTTTGTGGTGTTATTATGTTGGATTTGTTAGTGGGAGTTTGTGGTGTGATTTGTTTGATTTGAAATGAGTATGTGGTGAAATTCATGATATTTAGATTTGTAAATAAGTTTATGGTGAGTATGTGGTGAAATTCATGATATTAGATTTATATATGACTTTGCATTTAAGTTTATACAGGGACTACATGAAGTGCAGCCAAAAAGTGCACAAAAACGTGCACACGAAGTGCACGGGACTAGTCGTAAAAGCCCCACCGCTGCAAAACCGACCCTTTTCTTCTGAAAAGGGTCGGTTTTGCTAATAATTTTTCTTGAAGGTCGAATTTGCCCATTAAATTTCAAAAAATGTCGGTTTTAAAATTTTCTCCTATTCTATGCTATTAGCTTTTACATCCAAGTTAATAAGCCAATTTTGCAAAAATTAAACAGAGGGGTTAACGTGTCACATTTAAAACCTTTGGGGGATCTTCTGTGAATCATGCAAATTATAGGACTTTCTGTAATTTAGGCAAACACAATCAATGAAAACATTCTACTGAATAGACAATGCTTATATTATGGAAGACAAACCTTTAAAGCTGCATCGGCATCTCTTATTGCAGCATTTGGTTTGTTCAGCTTAATGAAAATACCAGCTGAAAAATAACGAATATTTAGTAAGTATTGCTGAACAAAATAGGTGAAACTTCAGCACTGCAGAAAATAGGTGAAACTTCAGCAAATATACAATAAACTAGTGTTACCTCTATTTCCATATAGGATTGCTGAAGTTGGATTTAACAAGATAGCCTCTGTTAGATGTTCAATGGCTTCCTCAAGTTTACCTAAAATACAATATTTCAAACTCAAAACTTTAATATGAGAACAAGAAACATAAATTCTCGTAATATACAAGTTTCCGCTTACCTTCAGAGATTGCGTCCATAGCTTTTGCTTTCAACACTTGAGCAGCATCACGACTCTCTTCAGAAACTTCAATTGAAGGATCTCCCATCTGCAAAAAATCATTTAAGACAAATTCCATGCAGATAACTGTATTTTGACAACAATCATATAAAGGAAGTATAGGTCAAAAGGCTCAATCTAGCCACTTTAGCAAATACCTTCTGTGGAGGATCATTATCTGGTTCAATGACTTCCCCTTCAAACTCAATGTCTGATTCAACAATTTCATCTTCAAAGCCTTCATCTTTAACCTTCTCCTTGGCTTTCTTATTATCATCATAAGCATTTGGCATGCTATCGTCACTTTCTTGTTTTACGTGACTTTTCTGTAAAGTTTAAATTACTGAATTTGAATAGTTGGCATTGCAATGAGAAAAATAAGACGCTGATAATTGGAACTAATTAAACTCCGGCAATGAGAACAAGGGTACTTCAAACAATATTTCTATAAAAAGAAAACTCAAATGAACAGAAGACCACAAGTATAGACTTCAGAAAAATATAAAAAAAATATACAAACCTCTAGTTGATCACGGTGGTTGAAAATAAGGATTGATAGTGCAAAGTAGCCAATAACATTTTCTCTTCTGGAAAATAAGTATTGAAGTTATCTTGTTATTTGGCAACCAAACTAGGATCACGTAACAAAGCAAGACTAAATTTCTGTTCAAAGCAATGATAATGTGGATTTCAGCAGTATCTAAAAGTCATAAAGAAATGCACTTGGGACAAAGCAGGAAAGCATGCAACTTTACACTCGGCAAAATGGACTTGAGACAAAAGCATTGCAATATGGTGTGCGTGGAATAACTAACTGAAGACCAGAAGCATAGACGGGTTGGCCATTGTATTTATGAGCTTATCTCAAAGATACTTATGTTCATCTACATTATAAATCATTCAATTTTAATTTCTAATCATTATAACTACGAAGTCCGGAATACGTTTTTGAAGATTTCACATGAGGACAAATAAAAATTGTCGTTAGTTAAAAGAAAGGGACAAAATAACTAACTAATCCTTAAAGTATGGGTGAACCCTTAACATTTCTCCTTAAGTATCAATTTACCTATTTTTCTACTTACACTATGTCTATGGGTACAATGTGAACATTTTGTGAGCCCGTGATAAAATATTTAAAAGATTAATGACGTGATGGCTAAGTCGCATGGGTACGGGTACGGGATACGTAAAATTTATAGAAGGTAGGGTACAGGGACACGGCTATGAATATGTATTTTATGTATATTTGTAGGAATTAATAATTACATAAGATCAATATTGTTTTTTTGTTTACATGAGATCAATATATTAGAAATAGATGTGAAGTATAGAATATAAGCCAAGAAGTGTATGAGTGTTTTAAATTAAAACATGTAGTATATGATTGAGTATATGCTTGAAAAAAATGTATGCATATATTCAAGAAATGTCCAAGAAGTTTAGGGATAGGTACAGGTATGTGTCGGGTACAAGTACTGCTTCCAAATAGACGTACCCTCATAACATAGCATGATGGTGTTTCTATGCATTTCTTTATGGATTTTTATCAGTTAGTCTCCTTATTTCCTAGACCGCAAAAAAAAAAATCTTAATATTTTTACTATTTATCCCTTTTTAAAGTTAAAAATTATTTTTTTCAATTAAATAAAATACAAAATCACATCATTATATTGTTTAAATAATTGACTTAGAGCTACAAAATAACCACATTGAACATATACACATAGTTTAGGAAGGTAAATACGAAAATTGATATTTGATGGGGAACTTGAGAGTTCGCCAATACTTCAAGGGGATTTGATCATTTATATATAAGTTACTTGGGATGAATAGTGCTTAAGTACAGTTCGTCCCAGTTAACTTTACTACATATAATACAATACGAGTCTCATGACAAGCACACCAATTGGCCTGGTGGAACAACAATTGACTCACAAGTTAGAAGTACAGAGTTCGAATCATGCCATTTATAAGCAATCGTCAATTTTTTTTGTTTTTCACATGAAACCCAAAGTTTTAATCCAATTTATTTTTATATACTCACTTTTAAAGTTGTTACTTTACCTATTAACCCTAAGCTTTATCCTATGCATTATTTAACACACCTAAAATTTTACTAAAGATTTTTATCAATAAACCCAATGTTTTACCCCAATCTACTTTTAAGCCCACCCACTTCTAAAGCGTCATTTGTCTATGAACAAAGTTTTATCCCTGTTTATTTCAAATACACCCACTTTCATGGTGATTTTTCTATAAGTTGCTATTGTTATAACTTGATAGTTTTTCGTTCTAACTGACTAAGTGCATGGTATTTTAAACAAAGCACTTAAAACTATTATTTTGTTTGTTTTTTTCACGCTAAGGTCACGTTATCACAAATTGTAGATGAATTTTTGTGTTTATAAACTCCAAATTTTATCCCCATCTATTTTTAAACTCACTCACTTCCAAAAGAGTTGTTTGTCTATAAACCAAACTATTACCCTCATTTAGTTTTAAACTCAACCCAATTTCAAAATCACTCTTAGACCCTAAGTATTTAATCAAATTAATTTTGAACTCATAATTGTATTTGAGCAATTTGAAATGCAGTGTCCGTTGCTATATTTTAGTGCAATCTGCTATGCTTTTTCTAAGTGGTTAGTTGCATAATGTATTTTTTAATCAAATGCAAAAACTAAAGCTACAGCATCGCGTGGATCAATTTTGTTTGTTTTGTCCTAAAAGAAACACACAGGTCGACCATTAAGACCATTGAGATACTTTATGGAGCCTGTCATTGTTCATATCAATGAATACCTTTTCAATCTAATCTCTTTCCCATTAAAATTTTATTAAAATTTAAAAAAACAACTTTTTCATCTACGAAGAGGGAAGATGAACAAGGTTACAAACCTTGACATACACAAACATCATACGTTACTAACTAGAGACCTCAGCAATAATGTATACTACAGAGGAAGATTGGATAATGTACGACCAGAGAAAAAGACAGAAGCTTTATGAAGCTTTATCAGCAAGGACGAATGCATCAGTTGCAAACATCAAAATATCAACACATAATCAAACTTCAATTTACAATTGGCTATGTCCAACCTCCTCAGTTAGTAGTCTCTTATACTCGAAAAGTTTAAAATAGGATATAGTTTTGCAATTGGTAACCATACCCTAATCATATAGTAATACCAACTACTGAAACTAAAAAACTCAACAAACTCATCAACTAAATAAGTCTAAAATCTAAACAAAACCCATCTAATAAATACCCAAACTAAAATCAAATACTTTAATTTCAAACATTGGCTGCAATAAAAAACATTAGTTGAAGAAGAATGTCTCACCATTTTTGTTGGGTTTGCAGGAATATTGGCGCCAAGGCTGAAAATTTTATTTTAACAAAAATCAACCTCATGAATCACAAGCAGAAGAGAAACTAGAGAAGGGCTTAAAAAGATAAAAAATAGGTAATAGGGGAAAAAATTGAAAATTAGGAAAAGGGTACCTCTCAAGATAATCCTTGAAGAAACCGAGGGAAGGATCGAGGAGACCTGAGGGGTTTGATTTGCAATAGCTGACGAAATCTCGAAGCTGGGTCACTTTGTCTGCATCCATTTTCTTTGATTTCTCTCTCTTGCTCTCTGCTTTCAAGGGTCCTCAGGAGTCAAGGTGAGTGGAGAGTATAAAAATAGGAGTGGTTTTAGGAAATGGAAGGGTCCGGGCTTTGAAGATGCAAAGTGGGCCGGATCGGGTCTGATTTGACGCCCGCTTCAAAAGCATCCTTTCGGCTAAAATATTCTCCAAATATCTCGTGTAATTTACATCGCCTAAGTATCTCTATATCCTAAAGACAGGAATTAGGATGTCAAATCTTTGTATGTCGCGGTTTCTTTTCATATATTTCTTAAATTATATTCTCTTAGTTACTTACTACCAAACTTTCTTGGCAACGTGTTCGCCACAAACCCTAATAAAGCTTTTGCCACAAACATCTGTTAATATATCTTAAGCCAAAACTTTTTGCTATAAACCCTAATAAAGTTTGCCACATCATCACTTCTTTTCTCAAATAGAACGATATGTGTCCTAAATCCTAACCGTCCATCTTCCAAGAACAAAATAACTTAAATCTATAAAAAAAACCCATCCATTTTAAACAACCTATTCAATCTCTCTCATATTACAAACCTCTCTAATACGATCAATCAATCACCAATTTAAATCCAATCTCAACCGATTTCTTTCTCTCCTATCATCGTCATCAATCATGTAATCCCTAAATATCTCTGTGGAATTATACCCAGAATTTCCATCTTGATGACAAACTAACCAAAAAATCCTCACGGCCAAAAAATATAAATATTACTTAAAATAATTCTGAAAAAAATCCCCATCGGCTTTTCACCACCATTTTCGTCCATCGTCCCTCAATCTCGGTGAGTTTCTTGACAACCTCCCCTTTTAATTTCCATTGATTGGTTTTTTCCTTAAAATGTTTTATGTCGTATACTATTTTTTCAGATCACTCCCTCCTATTTTTTATTTTTCTTCCCAATAGCATCAACAACTACTCACGAGTAAGAACGCTTCACGTTATTGGATTTGTTATTTTTAATATTTAGGTGATAATTGTCCTTATATGGCCGCTGATTTTTTTTAGCAATTTGTTATACGATTTTAGTTTTTAATCCCTTCTTGTCAGGCCAAGACAGGTATCCCTTCTCGCAAGGAGTCGTCCCTTGTCGCCAGAAGGCATCCTTGTTAGGCTAAGACAGGCATCCCTTCTTGCAAGGAGTCGTTCCTTGTCGTCATTAGGCGTCCCTTCTCGCTAGACCAAGACAAGAGTCTCTTCTTGCAAGGAGACGTCTCTTCTCGCCAGGCCGAGACAGACGTCCCTTCTCGTAAGGAGTCGTCCATTCTCGCTAGGAGGCATTCCTTCTTACCAGACCGAGACAGGAGTCCCTTCTCACAAGGACTGTCCCTTGTCGTAAGGAGGTGTCCCTTCTCACTAGGCCGAGACAGGCGCCTCTTCTCGCAAGGAGTCGTCCCTTGTCGCTAGGAGGTGTCCCTTCTCATAAGGTCGAGTCATCCCTTTTCTCGCCAGGAGTCGATCCTTCTCGCCAGGAGGCATGAGACCCTTCCCGCTAGGCTGAGGTAGCCGTCCCTCCCCGCCAGGCCGAGGTAGGAGACCCTTCCAGCCCAATCAATCAAGAACTTTCGCCCAAGACTTCCAGCCCAGTCACGTCATCAACTCGGACGACTCCAGCAAAAGACATTAGCATCCTCCTCAGGGTCAAACTAAGGCACATCATCAATTAAATCATCTTCGGCTCTAAGACATTGGTGTCATCTCATGAATAAGCCTAAGGCATGTAACCAAGACCTTGGTGTCGTTTCGATAAAATCCAAGGTCCAAGGTCAAGGCATCCTCGGTATAAAGGCACGTAGTTTTATTTCACTCGGACTCGACCAGTCGAGTCTGAGCGAAAGGGGTAAGTGTTGTGCCATAGAAATAAACATGTGTTAATCACATTCAACTTGTTGATACGTGTGTCAAGCAAACTATCCCCCAAGTTAATGCAGACTGACCTTTGTGGCCAGACTGAGACAAGCATGCCTTCTCGCTAGGCTGAGATAGGCGTCCCTTCTCGCCTAGTCGAGTCGTCCCTTCTTTCCAGGCGGAGTTATCCTTTCTCGCCAGGTTAAGACAGTCATCCCTTCTTATCAGGCTGAGATAGGTATCCCTTCTCGCCTAACTGAGTCGCGCCTTCTCTCCAGTCTAAGACATGCGTCCCTTCTCACCTGGCCGAGTCGTCCCTTCTTGCTAGGTCGAATCATCCTTTCTCGCCAGGCCGAGTCGTCCCTTCTCTCCAGGCTGAGATAGACATCCCTTCTCACGAAGCCAAGTCATCCCTCTCACCAGGTCGAGACAGGTGTCCCTTCTTGCCTAGTCAAATTGTCCCTTCTCACCAGGCCGAGACAGGCGTCCCTTTTCACCAGGCCGAGTCATCCCTTCTCGCTAAGCCTAGTCGACAACTTGAAGGTCAACTAAAAAGGTAGTACGAGTCATCCCCTCTCATCAGGAGGTCGTCCCTTCTCGCCAGGTTGTGTCATCCCTTCTCTCCAGTCATAGACAACCCTTCTCACAGGAGGCTCCGTTCCCACCAAGTCGAGTCGACCCTTCTCCCTAAGCCGGGTCGAAAGGTTATCATCCTTGAGCCCCAGACTAACAACTAGTCACCATCACATTAAATGCATTATCAGAGTCATTATTGCTTTAGCCCCCATAGTCTTTATGTCTCATCGGGCTCCATCAGGACCATGCTTCCTCTGTTCACCATCATATTAATCAAGAAGGTGACGCATGCCACTCACAACCGACATATGTAAAGTAACTGCTGACTAAACATTCTGCTTGGACTCATCCAAAATTATAAAATTGCCCCTCTGAACCTAGTATAAATAGAGGAATTGTCTGCAGCACGGGGGTAAGCAATTTCTTGCAAAAAACACACTATCTCCATATTTTACTTCTTCACTCAAGCTCAAATACTAATTTGATCATCGGGGGAACCACCAGAGAACCCAACTCTGGTCCTCTAACGTGTTGCAATTTTGCAGGAAGCTCAACAGTCTATTAGGAATCAACCATCAAAGGAGATCAATGGACCTTCATCAACTTGATATTTTTTTCTTAGTGACTGTTTGATCAGCCATCAACACTAAATAAAATCAGACTAATCCCAAAAGACTAAGAAAGTTGTGTCAAGAAAAAAAATAACACGCAGAAGAAGAAATGAATTAGCCCACCTAAATGACAAAAAGAAATACAATCTGCTAGTCCACCACATGAAAATATAGATCATATTCCTCCAAATGACTACTCAAATCCTATGTTTGATGAGTTCAGTGGTCAAGCTATTATTAAGAAGCAGTTTATAAACTTGATGTGGATGCTCAAGTCAATGCAGAGAAAGATCAAGATGGAGAAACAAATATGAATGCAATAAATGGATATGCTAGTGAGAAGTCAGTTGACTCCTTTGATAGTCAAGCTCAAGAGGCTTTACACAGTGACAATGATGAGTTATTTGAAATTAGGAAAAGAAATAAAAATATGTTTGATGATGTAAAGAATAGAATTATTGTTGAAGCTGGCTCATTCTTATCAAACAATGATAAACATCCTCACAGGAGGGTTGAAATGCACACTGAAAGCCAAAATAGTGATGCACCAAATGAGACAAGTAATGTGTCACATGAGATACAAATTGATGTACCACCTAGCATGTCGAGTGATACAATAAATGAGACAAGTGATGCACGACATGAGACACAAACTGATGTATCACCTAGTATGACAAGTGATTCACCAAATGCACCACCTATTGTGTCAATTGATGCACCAATTCACCACCTATTGTGTCATGTGATACATCAAATGCAACATAAAGAAATGTCACAACATCAGAAGGCAGTGAAAAGGGGTTTAACTTTAAAGATACAAGAAGTAAAGGAATAATTTCCAAGAAAAATAAATGGCAAATGTTTGGATGGCATATGAAAGGGGGTATCAATATGAAGAAAGAGTCAATGATGATGAGGGAGCCAAAGAGGACAGTGATGATAATGTAATTGTGAATGAAAAAAAAAAGAAAAATGATGGAGGAGATGAACTACAAGTGGTTCAATGAGGATAATGATATGAGGCTAGTTTATTCTGAAGAGGGTTTGAAGTTCACATCTAGGAAAACATCGAAAGAGGAAATTCTAAACTATTCAATTTAGACCCATTATGACTTGTTTTATGGGAAAAATGACAATAAGAAAATATCAATCTCATATGCACACTATCATTGGCAAATTAATACAGGTCTAGATAGAAAGATAAGGTCTCATGGCAAATAAAAAGCATACACCCACATCACACATGTAGCAGAACTTTTGAAAATAGATTAATTACAGAGGTATGATTAGCACACAAATATCTTGATAAAATTTTAAGGAATCCAAAGTTGTGGCCAATGGATATGAAAGAGGACATGCTTGTTATTTATCAAATCAATGTTTGTTAAGAATATGTCAAAGAGCTAAAGAAAGGGCATTAAATGCTATGGAGGGCCTGATGAAAAAGCGGTATGATTTGTTGAGACTATGCATGAGAGAGTTATGTAAGTCTAATCCAAATACTACACATGTGTTAAAGGTTATGAATGCAGAGGATTGTCAGCCAGCTACCTTTTTTAGATTCTACATATCATTTGATATCTTCAAGACTATATTTGCACACACATGTAGGAGAATATTAGGTGTTGATGGTTATTTCTTAAAATATACTTGTGGAGGACAATTATTGAGTGTTGTTGGGAGATATGGAAATAACCAAACGTGGCCTATTACATAGGAAATTATAGAGGGAGAGTCAAAATCTTCAAGGCAATGGTGTCTAAGGGTGTTGAATTCAGATTTACACATAGATAGTGGTGAAGGTTGGACCATCATCTCTAATCAACAAAAGGTAACTTATTTATTTTTTGTATGCTATTAAACCCTTATTGAGTTTTGTTTTTTAACTTGTTTTAATTTTTCACATGCCTTACCTTTTTTGGTACGATTTGATACTAGCTATTCATGAGGAGTGGCTAGATATTGAACATAGATAATGTGCTAGACACATTTATTCAAATTAGAGGAAGATTCACACAGTAAATCACTTCAAAGACAATTTTAGAAGTGAGTCAAAGTGCCCACTATGGGGCAGTTTGCAAAAGAAACTGAAATTTTTAAATCAATTTTAAATCAAGCATATGAGGATTTCATGACAAAGAATCCTAATACTTCTTGTAAGTTACACTTTACAACTCATAGCGAATATGATGTGGTGGATAATAACATGCCTGGATAAAAGTTTCGATTCATTTATTCTAATGGCAAGATTTAAGTCAATAGCATCCATATTGGAAGACATAAGATTGGCTTTGATAGATAGAATGCAAGAAAAACACAAACTGATTGAGAAATTTCATCTGACAAGTAACATAGCTCCTATGACATATTGGAGTGGGACTAATAAAGAGAGAGGGTTTGAAGTTATACATGAGGGAGTCGGTCATGATGTCAGTTTAGTAGATATGGCATGTGTTAGCCCTTATATTTTGATGATGTTTTACAACCACCATTATCGGTACTAATTGTTTATTGAGTGATAATGCAGTTAATATACATATCAAGCATGTTAGTACCACTAATGGAGGATTGGATGGAATATGCGCTACAACGATGATATCCAAAGGAGGATGAGGCATAGTGATGAAGCAACGTTTAATCAAGAACACCAAATTCAATTAGAAGCTTCATCCAACTCAAGCTATATCAAGACTCAAGAATTGTATTCTCATGAGCATATTAGCTAGTTTTTATTTTCTCTCTAGTGCTAGAATATAGGCAAAGAGTTATTGATTTTACTTGAAGCTATTGGGATATCACACACACGTTTTCATATTTATATTTTTGAGCGTATTTCACAAAATACTATTTTTCACAAGCATGAGGACCTATTTGCAAAATTCCTTTTCCAAACAATTTGTTTTTAGTATTAAAAACATTTTACAAAGTTTCACATTTTTCAGAAGTCAAATGAATATCTTACAAATATTTTAAATGAGTCATAAATCAGTTTTTTGAATGTATCAGTCCGCGGTCGACCGCCACGGTCGACCGTGCCTGAGTTCATTCGTCAGTGGGCAGGAGAAACTTTCACGGTCGACCGCCGCGGTCGACCGTGAGCTCGAAATATCCCGCGGTCGACCGCTAAAGTCTCTGGACTTTACTGAGTTTCTGGACTGTCTCGCGGTCGACCGCGAAAAAGTTACGGTCGACCGCCGTTTAGGTTTAACGGTCATCTGGTACAGAACTTCAGCGCCGATTTCACACGATCTCAGCGCAGTTCTGTTTCCAGGTTTTGGGGGATTGGGTATGGGTTCAAAAAGCTGTGGTTTTCTATTTAAACCTATACTCTTCTTCTTCCTCATTGTCCCAGCTCTTTCAAAATATTTCAGAGAACGTTTTTACAGAGCTCAAATTTCAAACCTGTTTCTTTATGAGTTTTTGTGTTTCACATCCCAGCTTCAGTGTGATTTTCTCTTTGCCATAGGGACATTGTAAAGAGAGGGTTTTACACCATTTCTACTATTTTGAGAGCTTGATCTTGTAGAAATCAATTGTGTGGGAGTGTGATCTAGTGAGATCAACTGTGTAGTGTGAGATCGTGAGGGGATCGCTGTATAGAATAAGTTCCGGTTTCCAAACCGGGTTGTGTAGTGGATTTCTCCTCGAGAGTGGGGAGCGGGGACGTAGGTCAGCGGACCAAACCTCGTTAACACATCGCGCGTCACAGGATAACGATTCCTAACTCTATCTCCTCTTTTTTGTTTGCTTTTGGATATTGTGTTCTGCTTGTCTTAATTTTATTACACAATTATAGCCTTGTGACCCTAATCACCCCCCCTCTAAGGTCCAACAATTGGTATCAGATCTTGGTCTCTATATTAGTTTTTGGTTTAATCACCTTAGAGAAAAAATCTTATGGAGGTTTCAATGAATGTGCACATGTTAGAGGGACAATCCACCACTAGACCACCACTTTTTACCGGTGGTAATTTTGCTTATTGGAAGGCTAGGATGAGGATTTACCTTCGTTGTATTGATCTTGATATCCTAGAACTCATAGAAAAGAAATATGTAGAAAAGCTCAAAGTCGGGACTATGATCGATGGAGAAAGGCACCAAGCCAATCTCAATGCAAAGGCTATGAATGCCTTAATTTGTGGTCTTTCCCCCAATGAGTATAATAGGGTTTCCACGTGTGTAACCGCATACAAAATATGGGTGAAATTATGTATTACACATGAAGGAACCCCCCAAGTTAAGGAATCCAAAATTAGTGGGCTTATGCATGAATATTAGTTATTTCAAATGCTTCCAAATGAATCAATTAATGCTATGTTTTCTCGCTTCACTAACATTATCAATGAATTGCATGGTCTTGACAAGAAATTGACTATTCAAGAGACGAACTACAAGATTCTCCGTTCATTGACTCCAATGTGAGAACCCAAGGCGACGACGATAGAAGAAGCTCATGACCTTACCACTCTACCTCTCGATGGCCTCATCGGCAAGCTCAATGTTCATGAGAAGAAACTCAAGGGAAAGGAGAAGGAGGAAGTGCCCTCACGGGAAGTTGAGGAGCCATCACCAAAATCGAAGACCATAGCTCTCAAAGGAGCTAGTGATAACTCCTCTTCGTCATCGGATAGTGAAGTTGATTTTTCTAGAGAAGTGGCTCCTCTCTCTAGAAGAATTTCTAGACTCATAAAAATGAATAAGAAGTTTAATCCCTGTTCTAACAACAAATTTCCTTCACGTGTAGGAAAATGTTTTGAATGCAATGAACCAGGCCATATCGCTAAGGATTGCCTAAGGCTCAAGGAGAAGTACATGAAGTACAAGAAGAAGAAGGCTATGTATGCTGGATGGGAGGAATCCGAATTAAGTGATTCAGATAGTAATGAAGAAGGAGCTAAACTTGCTCTTCATGATCCCAATATTTGTTTCATGGCCCTTGAACAAGAGGTAATATCCGACACCAAAAGTGAATCCTTTTACATGCAATGTGATCTAGCTACGGCTTTAGAAGAATTGAACATTGAATTTAAAAGAATGTCAAAGGAATTTTCCCCTTTTAAAAAGTTGCATGCTTCTTGTGATATCAAACTAGAACAACTACAAACCTCTCTTGCACTAAAAGATAAATTGCTAGGAGATCTCGATTTTGAGAATAAGCAATTAAGATCCAAAATTGAAAGACTAGAAATTGAGAGTGGTAGGATTAGACCCACTCATGCTTATGCTAATCATCATCACCATGGTAGTGTTAGCCCTTATGTTTTGATGATGTTCTTACAACCACCATTATCGGTACTAATGGCTTATTGAGTGTAAATGTAGTAAAATCATTTGTCAAGCTCGTTAGTGCCATTAACGGAGGATGGATGGAATATATGCTACAACGAAGATATCCAAAGGAGGAGGAGGCCAAGAGATGAAGCAACGTTATTTCAAGAACGACAAATTTGATCAAAAGCTTCATCCGATTCAAGCTATATCTAAGCTCAAGTATATTGCTCTCTATATGAGGATATTAACTTTCTTTTGTTTTTTTTCTCTCTAGTGCTAGAATGTAGGCAAAGAGTCACTGAGTTTACTTGAAGCTATTGGGAATCACACACACGTTTTTTTAGACTTGTGTTTTTAAGCGTTTTTTCACAAAACACTATTTTTCACAAGTATGAGTACCTATCTGCAAAATTCTTTTTCCAAACAGTTTGTTTTTAGTATTAAAAACATTTTACAAAGTTTCAGAATTTTCAGAGGTCAAATGAATATTTTGGAAATATTTCAACTTGGTCAAATAACCTGATTTCAGAATATGTCAGAAATCGGTCGACCGGTCCGGTCGACCGATCCGATGACCTTTCTTCACTATGTCTCCAGAGTGTCGTCGGTCGACCGATACGGTCGACCGAATTTCTCAACCCTTAATCAGTCGACCGTGCCGGTCGACCGATGAGTCTCTGGATGTTTTGTCAAACTCCTTAGCTGCTGGCGGTCGACGGATTTTTTCGGTCGGTCGACCGAAGGTATTTTTCGGTCGACCGATATTTTCTTCGGTCAACCGAATTTTGCCTCTGTTCAGCCGCGACTTTTTTAAAACGGTCGTTTGCCTCGAACCCTGTGCTTTCACTTGTTAGTGATTGGCACAGTCTGTGATGAGGGTCTGAAGAAGAGATTATTATCTCATTTGGGTAGATTTGTTTTTGTTTTAAAATGATTTAAACTTTCCTATAAAATCCCCAGACCTCTTCTTCTTCCTCTAAGCCCTAACGTTTGAAAACCAGAGAGCTTTTTCTGTTTCCTGAGAAAATTTTCAAAACTCTGTTTTTCTCTCTGTTTCAAGTGTGTTTCACTTCCCAGCTTCAGTACTCTTCTCTTTGCTATAGGGGCTTGTGTAAAGAGAGGTTCTTACTTGTTTTTTTCTTCTGCTGCTGTGTGTTTGAGATCTGTGGAGATCTACTGTGAGGGAGTGTGATCTGTGAGATCAAACTGTGTAGTGAGAGAGAGATCTTGTGGGATCGCTGTGTAGACGAAGTTCCGGCTTCCAAACCGGATGTGTTAGTGGATTTCTCCTCGAGAGTGGGGAGCGGGGACGTAGGTCAGCGGGCCGAACCTCGTTAACACATCGCGCGTCAAGGATAACGATTCCTAACTCTATCTCTTTCTATTTGATTGCACTTCTATTTTGTGGTTTGCTTGTGCTGAGTTTTAAATTGCATATTAGAGCCTCTTGACCCTAATCACCCCCCCTCTAGGGTCCAACAATTGGTATCAGAGCTTGGTCTCTATATCAGTTTTTGGTTTAACAACCTTAGAGAAAAGATCTAATGGAGGCCTCTTTGAATATGCATATGCTAGAAGGACAATCCACAACTAGACCACCTCTCTTCACCGGCACTAATTTTGCTTATTGGAAGGCTAGGATGAGAATTTACCTTCGTTGCATAGACCTTGACATTCTAGAGCTCATAGAAGAGAAATATGAAGAAAAGTCCAAAGTCGGGAACATGACCGATGGAGAAAGGCACCTAGCTAATCTCAACGCTAAGGCTATGAACGCCTTAATTTGTGGTCTTTCCCCTAATGAATATAATAGAGTTTCCACGTGTGCAACCGCATACGAAATTTGGGTAAAATTATGTGTCACACATGAAGGAACCCCCCAAGTTAAGGAATCTAAGATTAGTGGACTTATGCATGATTATGAGCTATTTAAAATGCTTCCAAATGAATCCATTGATGCTATGTTTTCTCGTTTTACTAATATCATCAATGAATTACATGGTCTAGATAAGCAATTATCCATTCAAGAGATGAATTACAAGATACTTCGCTCCTTGACTCCGACATGGGAACCCAAGGCTACGGCCATTGAGGAAGCTCATGACCTCACTACCTTAGCTCTTGATAGCCTCATCGGAAAGCTCAAAGTGCATGAGAAGAAGCTCAAGGGGAAGGAAAAGGAGGAAGTGTCATCACGCGAAGTTGAGGAGCCGTCACCAAAATTGAAGACCATAGCTCTCAAGGGAGCTAGTGACAACTCATCTTCGTCGTCGGAGAGTGAAGTTGATTTTTCTAGAGAAGTGGCTCATCTCTCTAGAAGAATCTCTAGACTTATCAAAATGAACAAAAAATTTAATCCCCGATCTAACAACAAGTTTTCATCTCGTGTAGGAAAATGCTTTGAATGCAACGAACCGGGTCACATCGCTAAGGATTGCCCCAAGCTCAAGGAAAAGTACATGAAGTACAAAAAGAAGAAGGCTATGTATGCCGGATGGGAAGAATCCGAACCAAGTGACTCGGATAGTGATGAAGAAGGAGCCAAATTTGCTCTTCATGACCCAAATGTTTGTTTCATGGCAAATGAACAAGAGGTAATATCCGAGGCCGAAAGTGAATCTTTCTATATGCAATGTGACATAGCTATGGCATTAGAAGAGTTGAACTTTGAATTTAAAAGAATGTCTAAAGAATACTCTTCTTTCAAAAAATTGCATACCTCTTGTGATATTAAGCTAGAGCAACTAACAACCTCTCTTGCTCTAAAAGATGAATTGCTAGGAGATCTCGATTTCGAGAACAAGCAATTAAGATCAAAGATTGAAAAATTAGAAATTGAGGGTTGTAGAACTAGACCCACTCATGCTTATGACAACTACAATCACCATGGTAGAAATAGGTTTCATAGTTCCAACATTCGTACATACAAAAGAAATTTTGTATGCACCTATTGTATGAGACATGGACACATTTCTACTCATTGTAGAATTAAAGACAATGAAGATTTTTATGGTTTGATATGGGTACCCAAAGGTACCAACACTACTAACCACCAAGGACCCAAGACATGGGTACCTAAAGCTACTACACCTTCATCTTCTTCTTTTGTAGGGAACGTCACGGCAACGACGTAAGGAGATGTGGTACCTTGATAGTGGTTGCTCACATCATATGACGGGCAACAAAGAGTTATTTGCAACCCTATCAAGGATTGAAGGAGGCAATGTCTCCTTCGGTGGTGGTGAGAAAGGTAAAATCATTGGTATCGGGTCTATTGGTAAGAAACCCTCACCCACAATTGAAGATGTTTATTTAGTAAGTGGTTTGAATCATAATCTTCTTAGCATTAGCCAATTAAGTGATAAAGGTTTTGATATTTCCTTTAAACCGGATAAATGCATCATTAGTATGGATGGAAATATTGTTTTTATTGCAAATCGCAAGTCTAATGTTTATATTTTTGAGATGAATGAGTTAGTTAATCAAGATGTGAAGTGTCTTGCGGCTATTGATGAAAACCCTTGGATTTGGCACAAGAGACTTGGACATGCAAATATGGAGTTAATATCAAAATTGTCTAAGAAGAATCTTGTGAAAGGGCTACCTAACTTACACTTCATAAAAGATACAATTTGTGAGGATTGTGCCAAAGGTAAACAAACGAAATCTTCTTTCAAATCCATTCATGAGGTATCAACTTCTAAACCTTTGCAATTACTTCATCTTGATTTATTTGGTCCTATGCGTGTTACCTCTCTTGGAGGCAAACACTATGTTTTTGTGATTATTGATGATTTTTCTCGTTTTACATGGACAATATTTCTTGCTAAGAAAAATGATTGTTTTGAAGAATTTGCAAATCATGTTAAAAGAATTGAAAATGAAAAAGATTTGAAAGTTGTTAAGATAAGAAGTGATCATGGTGGTGAATTTCAAAATGAATTTTTCTATGATTTTTGTGCTCATCATGGTATAACTCATATGTTTTCCGCTCCTAGAACACCACAACAAAATGGTGTTGTTGAACGGAAAAATCGCACCATACAAGAGATGGCACGTACTATGTTAAATTCTTTTGATTTACCAAAATACTTTTGGGCGGAAGCCGTCAATACGGCTTGCCATGTTTTAAATCGTGTTTTGATTAGACCAAGGCTTAAGAAAACCCCTTATGAACTTTATCATGGAAAAACTCCTTTCATTGGTTATTTTCGTGTTTTTGGTTGCAAATGTTTTATCTTAAATACAAAAGATCACCATGATAAATTTGATTCCAAAATTGATGTTGGTATTTTCTTGGGTTATGCACCTCGAAGTAAGGCTTATAGGGTCTTCAATAAACGAAGCCTCGTTGTTGAAGAGTCTATAAACGTTACTTTTGATGAGACTAATGTTGGCTCTCAAGTTGTGTTGCCTAGGAAAGATGATGATGATGATATTGAGGGAGGATTGGACTTGTTGCAAATCAATGACACTCCCTCTATAGAAGTTCAAAAGGATGTGGATAGCACAAACGCTCAAGATCAAGTTGAACCACCTAAAGCTTGGAAATTCACATCAAATCATCCAAAGGAACAAATCATTGGGAGCCCTTCAAAAGGAGTTATAACTCGCTCAAAAGCCTTGAGTGAATGTGGTAATGTTGCATTTCTATCTCAACTAGAACCTAAAAAGGTTAATGATGCTTTGAATGATGAATTTTGGGTTTTGGCTATGCATGAAGAATTAAACAATTTTCAAAGAAATGAAGTTTGGAAGTTAGTTCCTAGACCTAACAATGCTAGTGTAATTGGTACAAAATGGGTTTTTAGAAACAAACTTGATGAACATGGCATTGTAACTAGAAATAAAGCACGTTTGGTTGCCCAAGGATACAATCAAGAGGAGGGCATAGACTATGATGAAACCTTTGCACCGGTTGCAAGGTTGGAATCTATTAGGATGTTTTTGGCATTTGCTAGTTTTAAAAATTTCAAACTATTTCAAATGGATGTCAAAAGTGCTTTCTTAAATGGTTTTATAGAAGAGGAAGTGTATGTTGAGCAACCCCCCGGTTTTATAGATCATGCTTTTCCTAATCATGTTTACCGGGTACAAAAAGCCTTATATGGGTTGAAACAAGCTCCTAGGGCTTGGTATGCTCGCCTCTCTAGTTTTCTTGTTGAAAATGGTTTTTCAAAAGGATCTATTGATAACACACTTTTTGTGAGAAAAAGGAAAAATGATTTCATTTTAGTTCAAATATATGTGGATGACATTATTTTTGGTGCTACTAATGAATCCTTGTGCAAGGAATTTTCTAAAGTTATGCAGGATCACTTTGAGATGAGTATGATGGGAGAGCTTACATTCTTTCTCGGGCTCCAAGTCAAGCAAACTAAGGATGGGATCTTCATTTCACAAAGCAAGTATGCGAAGGAATTGGTGAAGAAATTTAAGTTGGAGAATTCTAAGCATGCGCCTACTCCCATGAGTACTAGTGTTAAGCTTGATGCGGATGAGAGTGGTGAAGATGTGGACCAAAAACTATACCGAGGTATGATAGGTAGTCTTCTTTATCTCACCGCTAGTAGACCCGACATCATGTTTAGTGTATGTGCATGTGCACGTTTTCAAGCTTCTCCCAAAGCGTCTCATTTAATTGCGGTTAAAAGAATCATTAAGTATGTTAATGGAACTTTTAACCTTGGTTTGTTTTATCCAAAAAGTACCACTTTTGATTTATATGGTTTTTGTGATGCCGACTTTGCCGGATGTAAGGTAGATCGCAAGAGTACTAGTGGAACATGCCAATTCTTAGGAAATTCCCTTGTTTCTTGGGCTTCCAAGAAACAAAATTGTGTTGCATTGTCCACTACGGAAGCGGAATACATTGCCGCCGGCTTATGTTGTGCTCAAGTTTTATGGATGAAACAAAGTTTAGTTGACTATGATTTGAATTTTCAAAATATTAAAATCTTTTGTGATAACACAAGTGCCATAAATATTTCCAAAAATTCGGTTTTGCATTCTAGAACTAAGCATATTGACGTGCGCCATCATTTCTTACGCGATCATGTAGAGAGACAAGATGTATCCCTAGTATTTGTTGACACCAAATCTCAACTAGCGGATATATTTACTAAGCCTCTTGGAGAGGATGATTTTTGTCGCATAAGAAATGGTTTGGGCTTATGCACTATGTGAAAGTTCTACATTGCTTGCTTGATTAGTTGCATTTTGCATTTGGCATTTCTCTTTACCCCATTTTTGATGGTGACAAAGGGGGAGAGAAATCTCCTCATTTGTTGCATATATTTAGGGGGAGCTCATAGATAGGGGGAGCACCTATCTATAAGCTATTTTATTTTTGCTCTTATATAATGGTTGGTTGTCATCATCAAAAAGGGGGAGATTGTTAGCCCTTATGTTTTGATGATGTTCTTACAACCACCATTATCGGTACTAATGGCTTATTGAGTGTAAATGTAGTAAAATCATTTGTCAAGCTCGTTAGTGCCATTAACGGAGGATGGATGGAATATACGCTACAACGAAGATATCCAAAGGAGGAGGAGGCCAAGAGATGAAGCAACGTTATTTCAAGAACGACAAATTCAATCAAAAGCTTCATCCGATTCAAGCTATATCAAAGCTCAAGTATATTGCTCTCTATATGAGGATATTAGCTTTCTTTTGTTTTTTCTCTCTAGTGCTAGAATGTAGGCAAAGAGTTACTGAGTTTACTTGAAGCTATTGGGAATCACACACACGTTTTTAAACTTGTGCTTTTAAGCGTTTTTCACAAAATACTATTTTTCACAAGTTTGAGTACCTATCTGCAAAATTCTTTTTCCAAGCAGTTTGTTTTTAGTATTAAAAACATTTTACAAAGTTTCAGAATTTTCAGAGGTCAAATGAATATTTTGGAAATATTTCAACTTGGTCAAATAACCTGATTTCAGAATATGTCAGAAATCGGTCGACCGGTCCGGTCTACCGATCCGATGACCTTTCTTCTCTATGTCTCCAGAGTGTCGTCGGTCGACCGATACGGTCGACCGAATTTCTCAACCCTTAATCGGTCGACCGTGCCGGTCGACCGATGAGTCTCCACTATTTTTCACAAGTATGAGTACCTATCTGCAAAATTCTTTTTCCAAACAGTTTGTTTTTAGTATTAAAAACATTTTACAAAGTTTCAGAATTTTCAGAGGTCAAACGAATATTTTGCAAATATTTCAACTTGGTCAAATAACCTGATTTCAGAATATGTCAGAAATCGGTCGACCGGTCCGGTCGACCGATCCGATGACCTTTCTTCACTATGTCTCCAGAGTGTTGTCGGTCGATCGATACGGTCGACCGAATTTCTCAACCCTTAATCGGTCGACCGTGCCGGTCGACCGATGAGTCTCTGGATGTTTTGTCAAAACTCCTTAGCTGCTGGCGGTCGACCGATTTTTTCGGTCGGTCGACCGAAGGTATTTTTCGGTCGACCGATATTTTCTTCGGTCAACCGATTTTTGCCTCTGTTCAGCCGCGACTTTTTTAAAACGGTCGTTTGCCTCGAACCCTGTGCTTTCACTTGTTAGTGATTGGCACAGTCTGTGATGAGGGTCTGAAGAAGAGATTATTATCTCATTTGGGTAGATTTGTTTTTGTTTTAAAATGATTTAAACTTTCCTATAAAATCCCCAGACCTCTTCTTCTTCCTCTAAGCCCTAACGTTTGAAAACCAGAGAGCTTTTTCTGTTTCCTGAGAAAATTTTCAAAACTCTGTTTTTCTCCTTGGTTCAAGTGTGTTTCACTTCCTAGCTTCAGTACTCTTCTCTTTGCTATAGGGGCTTGTGTAAAGAGAGGTTCTTACTTGTTTTTTTCTTCTTCTGCTGTGTTTGAGATCTGTGGAGATCTACTGTGAGGGAGTGTGATCTGTGAGATCAAAACTGTGTAGTGAGAGAGAGATCTTGTGGGATCGCTGTGTAGACGAAGTTCCGGCTTCCAAACCGGATGTGTTAGTGGATTTCTCCTCGAGAGTGGGGAGCGGGGACGTAGGTCAGTGGGCCGAACCTCGTTAACACATCGCGCGTCAAGGATAACGATTCCTAACTCTATCTCTTTCTATTTGATTGCACTTCTGTTTTGTGGTTTGCTTGTGCTAAGTTTTAAATTGCATATTAGAGCCTCTTGACCCTAATCACCCCCCTCCCCCTCTAGGGTCCAACAGGTAGAAATAGATTTTATAGATATCATGCTCAAACACACAAGAGAAATTTTGTGTGCACATATTATATGAAACATGGTCATATTTCATAGATATCATGCTCAAACACACAAGAGAAATTTTGTGTGCACATATTATATGAAACATGGTCATATTTCTACTCATTGTAGGATCAAAGATAATCATAATTTCTATGGCATGACATGGGTACCCAAAGGTACCAAGTTTACTAACCACCAAGGACCCAAGATTTGGGTATCTAAAGTTACTACATCTTCATCTTTTGTAGGGAACATCACGGCCATGACGTAGAGAGATGTGGTACCTTGATAGTGGTTGCTCACATCATATGACGGGCAACAAAGAGCTATTTGCAACCCTATTAAGGATTGAAGGAGGTAGCGTCTCCTTCGGTGGTGGTGAGAAAGGTAAAATCATTGGTATATGTTCTATTGGTAAGAAACCTTCACCCGTTATAGAAGATGTTTATTTGGTAAATGGTTTGAATCATAATCTTCGTAGCATTAGCCAATTGAGTGATAAACGTTTTGATATTTCCTTTAATCCGGACAAATGCAGTATTAGTATGAATGAAAAAATTGTTTTTTTGCTAATCGCAAATCTAATGTGTACATTTTTAATATGAATGAATTAGTGAATCAAGATGTGAAGTGCCTTGTGGCAATTGATAAAAACCCTTGGATTTGGCATAAGAGGCTTGGACATGCAAACATGGAGTTGATATCAAAATTATCTAAGAGAAATCTTGTAAAAGGGTTACCTAACTTGCACTTCATCAAAGATACCATATGTGAAGATTGTGCCAAAGGTAAACAAACAAAATCTTCTTTTAATTCCATCAATGAGGTATCGACTTCTAAACATTTGCAATTACTTCATCTTGATTTATTTGGTCCCATGCGTGTTATCTCTCTTGGAGGCAAACACTATGTATTTATGATTATTGATGATTTTTCTCGTTTTACATGGACAATATTTCTTGCAAATAAAAATGATTGTTTTGAAGAATTTTCTAATCATGTCAAAAGAATTGAAAATAAAAAAGATTTGAAAGTTGTTAAAATAAGAAGTGATCATGGTGGTGAATTTCAAAATGATCTTTTCTATGAATTTTGTGCTCATCATGGTATAACTCATATGTTTTCCGCTCCTAGAACACCACAACAAAATAGTATTGTTGATGACACGCACTATGCTAAATTCTTTTGATTTGCCAAAATATTTTTGGGCGGAAGCCGTCAATACGGCTTGCCATGTTTTAAATCGTGTTTTAATTAGACCAAAGCTTAAGAAAACTCCTTATGAACTATTTTATGGAAAAACTCCTTTTATTGGTTATTTTCGTATGTTTGGTTGTAAATGTTTTATTTTAAATACAAAAGATCATCATGAAAAATTTGATTCCAAAATTGATATTAATATTTTCTTAGGTTATGCACCTCGAAGTAAGGCTTATAGGGTCTTCAACAAACGAACTCTCGTTGTTGAAGAATCTATAAACGTTACTTTTGATGAGACTAATGTTGGTTCTCAAGTTGTTTTACCTAGGAAAGATGATGATGATGAGGGAGGATTGGACTTTTTACAATTACAAATCAATAATACCAATGCTCATGAACAAGTTGAAATTCCTAAAGCTTGGAAATTCACATCAAACCATCCAAAGGAACAAATAATTGGGAGCCCTTCACAAGGAGTTGTTACTCGCTCAAAAGCTTTGAGTGAGTGTGGTAATATTGCTTTCTTATCTTAACTAGAGCCTAAAAAGGTTAATGATGCTTTAAATGATGAATTTTCGATTTTAGCTATGCATGAGGAACTAAATAATTTTTAAAGAAATAATGTTTGGAAACTAGTTCCTAGACCTAACAATGCTAGTATTATTAGTACTAAATGGGTTTTTAGAAACAAACTTGATGAACATGACATTGTAACTAGAAATAAAGCTCGTTTGGTTGCCCAATGATACAATCAAGAGGAGGGCATAGACTATGACGAAAGCTTTGCACCGGTTGCAAGGTTGGAATCTATTAGGATGTTTTTGGCATTTGCTAGCTTTAAAAATTTCAAATTATTTCAAATAGATGTTAAAAGTACCTTTTTAAATGGTTTTATAGAAGAGGAAGTATATGTTGAGCAACCCCCCGGTTTCATAGATCATGCTTTTCCTAATCATGTTTACCGGGTTCAAAAAGCTTTATATGGGTTGAAACAAGCTCCTAGAGCTTGGTATGCTCGCCTCTCTAGTTTTCTTGTTGAAAATAGTTTTTCAAAAGGAACAATTGATAACACTCTTTTTGTGAGAAAAAGAAAAAATGATTTCATTTTACTTCAAATATATGTTGATGATATCATTTTCGGTGCTACTAATGAATCTTTGTGCAAGGAATTTTCTAAAGTTATGCAAGATCATTTTGAGATGAGTATGATGAGAGAGCTTACATTCTTTCTTGGGCTCCAAGTCAAGCAAACTAAGGATGCGATATTCATTTCTCAAAGCAAGTATGCTAAGGAATTGGTGAAGAAATTCAATTTGGAGAATTCTAAGCATGCGCCTACTCCCATGAGTACAAGTGTCAAGCTTGATGCGGATGAGAGTGGTGAAGATGTGGACCAAAAACTATACTGAGGTATGATATGTAGTCTTCTTTATCTCACCGCTAGTAGACCCGATATCATGTTTAGTGTGTGTGCATGTGCACGTTTTCAAGCATCTCCTAAAGCATCTCATTTAATTGCGGTTAAAAGGATCATTAAGTATGTTAATGGAACTTTTAACCTTGGTTTATTTTATCCAAGAAGCACCTCTTTTGATTTATATGGTTTTTGTGATGCCGACTTTGCCGGATGTAAGGTAGATCGCAAGAGTACGAGTGGAACATGCCAATTCTTAGGAAATTCTCTTGTTTCTTGGGCTTCCAAGAAACAAAATTGCGTTGCATTGTCCACTACGGAAGCGAAATATATTACCGCCGGCTTATGTTGTGCCTAAGTTTTGTAGATGAAACAAAGCTTAGTTGACTATGATTTGATTTTTCAAAATATAAAAATCTTTTGTGATAACACTAGTGCTATTAATATTTCCAAAAATTCAGTTTTACATTCTAGAACCAAGCATATTGATGTGCGCCATCATTTCTTACGCGATCATGTAGAGAGACAAGATGTATCACTAGTGTTTGTTGACACAAAATCTCAATTAGCGGATATATTTACTAAGCCTCTTGGTGAAGATGCTTTTTGTCGCATAAGAAATGGCTTGGGCTTATGCAATATGTGAAAGTTCTATTTTGCTTGCTTGTTTAGTTGCACATGCATTTCTCTTTACCCTATTTTTTATGGTGACAAAGGGGGAGAGAAATCTCATCAATTGTTGCATATATTTAGGGGGAGCTCATAGATAGGGGGAGCACCTATCTATAAGCTATATTTATTTTTGCTCTTATATAATGGTTGGTTGTGAGCTCATAGATAGGAGGAGCACATATCTATAAGCTATATTTATTTTTGCTCTTATATAATGGTTGGTTGTCATCATTAAAAAGGGGGAGATTGTTAGTCCTTATGTTTTGATGATGTTTTACAACCACCATTATCGGTACTAATTGCTTATTGAGTGATAATACAGTTAATATACATATCAAGCATGTTAGTACCACTAATGGAGGATTGGATGGAATATGCGCTACAACGATGATATCCAAAGGAGGAGGAGGCATAGTGATGAAGCAACGTTTAATCAAGAACACCAAATTCAATTAGAAGCTTCATCCAACTCAAGCTATATCAAGACTCAAGAATTGTATTCTCGTGAGGATATTAGCTAGTTTTTATTTTCTCTCTAGTGCTAGAATGTAGGCAAAGAGTTATCGATTTCACTTGAAGCTATTGGGTTTCATACATATAGTTTTGAGCGTTTTTCATAAAATACTATTTTTTTCACAAGTATGAGGACCTATTTGCAAAATTCCTTTTCCAAAAAATTTGTTTTTAGTATTAAAAATATTTTACAAAGTTTCACATTTTTCAGAAGTCAAATGAATATCTTACAAATATTTTAAATGAGTCATAAATCAATTTTTTTAATGTATCAGTCCGCGATCGACCGCCACGGTCGACCGCGCCTGAGTTCATTCATTAGTGGGCAGCAGAAACTTTCACGGTCGACCGTCGCGGTCGACCGTGAGCTCAAAATTTCCCACGGTCGACCGCCGCGGTCGACCGCTAAAGTCTCTAGACTTTACTGAGTTTCTGGACTGTCTCGCGGTCGACCGCGAAAAAGTTACGGTCGACCACCGTTTAGGTTTAATGGTCATCTGGTACAGAACTTCAGCCCCGATTTCACACGATCTCAGCGCAGTTCTGTTTCCAGGTTTTGGGGGATTGGGTATGGGTTCAAACAGCTGTGGTTTTCTATTTAAACCTATACTCTTCTTCTTCCTCATTGTCCCAGCTCTTTCAAAATATTTCAGAGAATATTTTTACAGAGCTCAAATTTCAAACTTGTTTCTTTATGAGTTTTTGTGTTTCACATCCCAGCTTCAGTGTGATCTTCTCTTTGCCATAGGGACATTGTAAAGAGAGGGTTTTTACACCATTTCTACTATTTTGAGAGCTTGATCCTGTAGAGATCAATTGTGTGGGAGTGTGATCTAGTGAGATCAACTGTGTAGTGTGAGATCGTGAGGGGATTGCTGTGTAGAAGAAGTTTCGGCTTCCAAACCATGTTGTGTAGTGGATTTCTCCTCGATAGTGGGGAGCAGGGACGTAGGTCAGCGGACCGAACCTCGTTAACACATCGTGCGTCACAGGATAACGATTCCTAACTCTATCTCCTCTTTTTTGTTTGCTTTTGGATATTGTGTTCTGCTTGTCTTAATTTTATTGCACAATTATAGCCTTGTGACCCTAATCACCCCCCTCTAGGGTCCAACAACATGCACATGTATGGTGTGGGATTTGACGGGGTACCATGTGTACATACTATGAATGCAATTCTTTTCATGAGGAAACAACCTGAAGCTTATGTGTTAGATTACTATGCATACGATACCTATTTGCTAACCTATCATAAACTATTAGACCCTATTGAAGGAAGAAACTTATGGGATATAAAGGGAGAAGATATGGTGTTGCCTCGTAGTATTGCTAAAAAGGACCTAGGTAGCCCCAAAACTGCTAAAAGAAGGGATCCTAATGGGGAAAAAAGAAATTTAACAAGGCATCAAGAGCATGAGTCCTACCAAGTGCTCTAATTGTGGTCAAAGTGGACATACAAGAAGGAACTGCTTTATTCCAAAGCAAACTGCTACACAAGTGGTTTTGGAATTTTTAAATCGTCTACTATCAAATATGTATCATATATCAAATATGTATCATATTTGCACCTTTTATTAATATTTCAGAAATCCAAAGCAACTGATGGAGATTTAAGGCAAGCTACAAGAATTGAAAGACTAAAAGGAAGGAAAAAAATTGGATTGACCAATTATAAGAAAATACAACAAATCAAGATATTCCAACACCGACTGCATTAATAAGAGAGAGTAGAGCCAGAAGAAATAGAAATATACAGCAAATATGACATGTTAGAGGCAATGGTGATGAAGGTCGTTCAGAGGCTAGAAGAAGAGGAAGGAACCCTAGGGGGGGGGGGGGTGAATAGGGTTTATGCTAATCTAATATGATATAAATATCAATTAAAACTTATTAACAAGTATATCCTAGCAAGAATAATAAATAACAATTATATGTAAGGATATGCAATATAAACAAGGGCGAAATAACATGAACCAATGGCGATATGAAATATAACAAAGCACAAAAGAAATACGCTAAGGCCAAACTCAAACACAAAAAAATGATCACGGAGTTTGGTCCTTCCGACCTACGTCTCTGCTCCCCACTCTCGGGGAGAATCCACTATACAACCGCGTTTTTGACGCTCACCCGAAAAATGTTTACACCTCTACACTTGGTTTTCTAGCTCACCGAAAACTCTACAATCTCATACTCTTGTAATCACACTCTACACCCTCTAAGTGTTGGTGTAGGCGTATAAAACTGCTTATAGGTCCCTTAACACAGCTCGGCATGGTAATTCGACAAACCAACGAACCATCAGGCGATATATCCAAGCAGGATCGTTAGACCACAACACTGAAGCGGACTTACTGCCAAATCAGGATCCGGACTGCCAAATCAGAGTTCAGATCAACAATCAGAGTTTGGATAAACCGCAAAACCGAAAAAAATAACAAAACGACAAACACCTGGAGGGCTCGGCCAAAACCGAGCCACTCAGGTGGCTCACCGAGCCACCTAGGAGTGGCTCACCGAGCCACCTAGGAGTGGCTCACCGAGCCACCTAGGAGTGGCTCACCGAGCCGAGCCACCTAGGCCAAGCCCAGATCTGGGCCTAGATCTGAGCCCAGATCTGGTTCTAAATGCCTATAAATAGGCTTGGTGGCTCATTGTTTTAGAGGTTGGAACTTTTTGAGGCGAAACTCTGCTGGATTGAGAGCTCAACTTTGGAGTTTTGAAGCTTTGAAGACTCGAACTTTTCAGATCTAGTTCTTGGCGATCATCCATGCCAAATAAGGCAGCAGTTCGAGAGAGATCAGATCTGAGATCCACACGGTCATCCTCCGGATCAAAACTTGGTTTTTGATCCCGAGAAGAGTATCGATTTCACTTGGTCGATTTCGATTACTTAGGGCTATTATTTCCTTGGCGAAATAATCCCCTCGGCTGTTATTTCCTTTGTAAAATAGCACCTGTCATACTGTGTAGATCCGACCGAATCAAGATTACGCGGTGGTCCACGGATTAACCCCAGTGTAGGCGAAGAACCCACACAAGCAAGAGACCGCAAAACAGGATCTTGCATTTTGTTCCAGAAAAGGAAAGTTGTAATCTTTTAAGATTTTCTTTTTGTTGATTTTGTTGTAACCGGATCTTATAAAAAGACCAGATCTTTTGTAACCGATAAACTGTTGCTCAAGAAAACAATGACTTCAATGAAAGCAATTTTTCCCGCGAACAAACTGGCGACCACAGTGGGAGCCACCGATCTCGCTGCCGAGATCGTTGCGTCGCAGCCGCGGATCTCGATCCCGGTCGAGGAGGAGGTCGAGTATGAATTTGACCAACAAAAGTTAGAGGAGTATCTATCATCCTCGTCCGGATCCACCTCCCCCGTCAAGTCCAAGAAGTTCTCCTCTAGGAGAAAAGTCCGTTGGTACGAAGAAGTACAGAATACCAACGAAGATTTCACCCCAATTGATGCCAAAGTTGCATCGGGTGAAGTTCCACCGACCTCCAACCAGGTCAAATCTGTTCTCGCTAATTCCTCCACCGCTGAGGGCGTAGTGACTCTCTCAAAGAGAGCCCGCCAGAGGCGACGTCAATGCCTGACGCGGCAATTCGCGAAGGCAATGGAGTTCACTAACAGAATCCGCTATAACGCGGATCTGAAGAACAGGAGAGGCAAACAGCCTCAACAACCAATGAATGACAGCTCCTCCAAGCCGCCAACGAATGAATGGATCCGTGTCAAACAGAATCGTTCGACACTTGAGGAGTGCATTTGCAAGCGTCGCGCACTGTCAGCGCAGGCACGGGCTCAAGTCGAAGAAGCCCGCAGAAGATGGCAGAAGGAAGTGGCCAAAAAGCTGCCACCAACCTGCCAAATATGGAGGCCGAAGTCTGAAGCGGCGATTCAGGCTGAAGAGCAACCATTGCAGCCTTCAGCAAAAGTTCAACCTCCGGCGAACCAACCTAAATCGCCAATAATTCCCATAGCTACTCCGGGAGATCACGCAGAATCATCCCGAAGAAAGAAGTCAGTTTTGGAGCGTTTGGGCCCGATAAAGAAGCCCCGAACGACTCAACATGCTGGGGGTCGCCGCCACCTTCAACATGACAAGGAGTTCATGATAGCTACGCGCACCAATTTGTGCATTGAAGTCCAGGAGCCTGCTGAGAACTCACGCCCACAAAGGCGTGTTTCGAGACGCGTGACTCTTGAAAGCCCAAAGAAGATAGTTCGCCCTCAGAAGGAAACATTGTCATCTGATAATGATAACGTTATACCTGAGAAGTCGTGCCAACACACGATGGGTTACTCTGACCTTCAAGCCGATGAGTTGTACTATCGTGTTGGGAGTACGAGTAAAACCAGGAAAAGGAGTCCTCGAGAACTAGAAACTCAATGCCCCTGTTCCAAACTCATTCGGGCAGTATTGTCTGAGTGCAACTGCATCAAGACAGTCCCCGAAAGAATTTCAGTTTTCGAAAGGCTCAATACCAAAATACCAAAACCAAGGTCTAGGCGTTTCCGACAAAGAAGAACAGTAGTTGAAGACGGAGAATTTCCGAGGGTCACCACTAATATGACCAGCAAAGAGACATCGACACGGAATAATCCTGAGTCGATTCCGGAAGCATCCTTGTGTGTAACCCGTCTGCAGTCTGGAGCCATCGTACGAGGAACTTATGGTAGGATTCGGACAAGATTACCTTCAGAAGATGAAGAATCGGATGCCGGCTCTGCGGTCGCATCAGATAATACGATATCCAGCGAGGGACAACCCTGCGAGTCACTTATGATAAGTGCGGAACAAGTGGCCAAGATGCTCGAAGAAGCCATGGCTAAACAACAGGAGAGCTTCAGGTTAAAAAGCAGATGGCCATGCAGAATATGAGAGAAATGCATGACCAACAAATCCAAGCACTGACAAACCAGCAAAGCGAACCAAATCATCGTAACCAGGTTAATCAGGAAGATGAGGACACAGGTGCGAATGAAGCTCACAATGCCAACAATCCTCCCGTCAATGCAGGGGGTGGTAATTCTTCGACGACGACACCGAGATATCTATCGGATCGTTGCTCGACGAGAAACAAAAGGACGGGGAGTTAGTCGACACCTTCGTCAAAAGGTTCCGGAACAAGGCGATGAATTGCCGGGACCCGATCACAGAGGAATTCATCCTCCAAACTTGCCACAACAACCTTGCGTTGGACGTGTTGGAAGCAATGGGAACAGCACCGTCTGACACTTGGAAGGATCTGAAGGTTCGAGGTGAGCAGGCTGAGCGATTCCTTAGAAGGAAAAAGGCCGAGAGGAACCAACCGACGGATAATCCGCTGAACTCAAACTTCGCCTCTCGTGGTAAGGGCAAAACACCTGCAGCTACTGGTGGTGCTAATCAAGCGTCACAACAGCAATCCCGAAGGCAGCAAAAGACTTCGGGTCCGAGACTCCAAAAAGAGTACTCTTTCAAGGACGAAGACGTTCCAGCCATCTTCGAATCCCTCCTTGAAGGTAACAAGATCAAGCTACCGCCTATCACAAATCAGGAGGAAGCTGACAACACTACGGATCTAAAGTACTGTGCATACCACAGGAGGGTCGTTCATCCCACCAAGGATTGCTTTACTCTCAAGAATGGCATTCAGACCTTGGTTGAAGCCGGCGTCATAACGCTAGAGTAAGCTAGTTGAGAATGACATCACTCCGATAAGTATAAGAGTATAAACTGCTCCTTTCTAGACTCCGACAAGTATAAGAGTATAAACTGCTTCTCAATCCTCCGACCGGTATAAGAGGTTAAACTGCTCCCTGATACTCCAACATGTATATGAGTCTAAACTGTTTCATTTCTTTCACGGGAAGTTCCTGGAGAATTTTTATATGTAATATTCTTAAGGATAACCCGGTCATGTAACTGAGTACAATGTCGGACCCAGTTCCACAAGGGAAGCTGGGGGTGGATTATTCATGTATCGGGAAGTTCCCGAAAGAATACCACGGGTGATATTCTTAGGGATAACCCAATCACTATAAAAGTGATAAGTAAAACATCCTTCCTCACAAAAATCCCCCACTGATCAAGTCAATTGACGGTGGGTCCACTAAATTTTATGTCCGCCAATTTATGGTAATTTCCAAAGCTTGACGTGTTAAGTCCTGATTACTTAACATCAAAACCCTTCATCGAGTGGCCAGTACAAACCAGTATTTCTACTGCTACTTGTATTCCACTCCCTTTGCTTTCAGGTCAAACCTATAAAAGTTAGGGCCACAACCAAAATCCCCTCTCGATTCCTTCAATGAACGAGAGACCCATAAATTAAGCGATCAAACCTTCCTACAGTTAGGATCGTCTTAAACCTCCCATTCGGTCAAACCTTCCTACAGTTAGGACCAAAACCAAAATCCCCTCTCGATTCCTCCAATGAACGAGAGGTCCACTTTCAAATCGAGTGATCAAACCTTCCTACAGTTAGGGTCATCTCAAACTCCTGCTTGGTCAAACCTTCCTACAGTTAGGACCAAAACCACAATTCACTCTCGATAAACGAGGAATTCACCTTTAATTCGGTAATCCAACCTTCCGACAGTTAGGATTATCCGAATCTGTCCGATTCTCGGAGTGGAGATCCCACTTCTAGTTTCTTTTGCGCTGGAAATAGAATATAAAATTCTTCCTTTCCAGAATCAAGGAATAGAATATAAAATTCTTCCTTCCTTGTATTCGGGTTCGCCTTCACCCTAAAAGAAGACCGGGAAATAGAATATAAAATTCTTCCTTTCCCACACCAACCATTTCCAAGAATTTATCAATCTAGGATTCATCTTAGGAAGTTTATCCCGAATCCTAAGCAGGGATAAGTCTGCGCCTAACACGCGCTGCCGGTTTAGTCTTTTTCCGTAGAAAAAGACACCAGAGTTCGGTTCTGGGGTATTCTATCCTGAAACCTAAGCAGGGATAAGTCTGCGCTTAACCCGCGCTGCCGGTTAGTTCTTAACCGTTAAAAAGAACACCTGCCTACATATTCAACGTTATGGCAGGTTGTTATTAATAACACCAAAATCCATGCCTTACACGCATGAGGAATTTCATCCTGAATCCTAAGAAAGGATATGCCGACGCCTAACACGCGCCGCCGGTTTAGTCTTTTTCCGTGGAAAAAGACACCAGAGTTCGATTCTGGGGTATTTTATCCCGAAGCCTAAGGAGGGATAAGTCAACGTTTAATACACGTTGCTGGGTAGCCTATTCCCATGACAACGGCGAAGTCTATGTATTCAAAGTCATAGCAACAAGTCTTAGAGGATTCAGTCTCTAAGCACAACGTTACATGCGGAACGGATTTAGACAATTCGCATGCTAGCCCGACTCAAACGGTAGTCGGTAAAGGCTAATCAAACCCGTTGAAGGCTGGGGGTTAGCCAAAAATCCTAAAGTCAACACCTAACACGTGTCGCCGAGTAGCCTATTCCCGTAACAATAGCGAAGTCTATGTATTCGACATCATAGCACAAAGTCTCAGAGAATTCACTCTCTTAGCACAACGTTACATGCGGAACGGATTTAGACAATCCGCATGCTAGCCCGACTCAAACGGTAGTCGGTAAAGACTAAATCAGTTCAAAGAAGACTAAGGGTTTGCCAAAAATCCTATGAGTATTATGGTCAATCATTCCAAACAGAATGAGGAATCATAATAAAGATAAAGATAAAATCAGTTCCACTAAAAGGATCAAAAGTAAAAAAAATTCAGTAAATGAAATCATACATCAAGCTTATGGCTAAAAATCTGCTGACTAAACTTAGACAGCTTCTCATCATAAGCTCGCCTAAGCTCATCCTGCAATTCAGCTCTGAGGGATTCTTCAGTGGTGGCTAAAGTCTTCACAGCAATCTCCGTCTCGGTCAGCTTCTGCTTTAAGGATTTTAACTCCTCAGATAAGGCAGTGTGGGCTTGCTGATCCTGTACCTTCGTCATCTGAAGGATACTCAAAGTCTCCTCTTCTTCACGAAGCCCTCTTCTGAACTGTTCTATCTTGGTCTCGCAAGAGGCAATAGAAAGGTCAAGATCGTCAAGTGAAGATGATCTAACAGCAAGGTTAGCCGCAACTCGGTCTACCCGATCCCGCTACACCTGAATCTCAAACTCAACAAGAATTCGAGTATCGCGCCATGTCTGTAAACGAGTATCCAAATGGGCAGCAATGAATGAAGAGGCACCTGCATCCTGGAGCTCACATAACATCTGAAGCTCGTGCTCCAGGCAATCAAGGTCATCAACTATAGCCTTTGCCAGATCCGTATATCCTGCATCCCTTATTGAATTTATTCTAGAATCAAGGAAAGGCTTAAATTGACGAAGGAAAAGTCCACCGTTGAAGAGTTTGCCAATCATAGCATTCACGAAGGAGAAGAAGGAGCGGACTTCAATATAGATGACGATCTTCTCAGGGTCGTTGTCTGATAATAACTCCTTCACAAGGACATGAAGCCGAGAAGAAAGCCCTACACAAAAAGGAGAAATCCGTCAAAAGCCTTGATGAGGAAATAAATAACATTTCTCAGTTGCTTAATTTATACCTTCTTCCCCTTGAGTCACTGGGGGTAGTGGAGGTGTAACCGCTGTGGATGTATCACCTGATGTAGTTGGTCTCACAGCTAGCTCAACAGGATCAGTCTCGACAAAAGCTTCTGTCAAACACAAAACAGAATTCTCAGATGCATCACATTATAGCTGCTGGCTAGTCCTATAATTAACCTGAGAAGAGGCACATACCTTCAAAAGGACCATCCTCGGGATTCTTGGGGAGTGTAGACTCAGAAAACATATCTTCAGGCAATTGGTCATCAATCTGAGGAGAGCCATACATGAAGTGGAGCATAGGAGTGTCCACAAGCAAACCTTCCTCGTCGAAATCATCAGTCGAAAAATCTGACACAAGAAAATATAAATGCGAAAGAAGAATAAAGAGACTACGACCAATGGAAATGAGTTACCTCCTACGGATGTGTTAGCCTCTCTACTCCCAAGGTCCACGTTTGCCCCCTGTAATTTATCTAAAAGAGCAAGAAGCATAGAGACAATTAAGGGAGGCATGAATTCTGAATCGTTCAACTCCTTTGTTTGCCATCTAAAGGGTATATTGTCAATGGTAGATGTACCTGGATTCGTTGAACCGGATCAGACCAAGTTGAACCAGACCAGACCAGGCTAAATCAGTTCAAAGGAGGTTGAACCAGGCCAAATCAGGTTGAACCAGAACAAACCAGGATGAATTAGTCTGACCAGCCTTGAACCAGTCCTGAACCAGGTTGAATCAGTCTTGAACCAGGTTGAACCAGTTCTGAACAAGTTTGAACCAGATTTGAACCAAAATTCAAATTGGAGCTGAATCGAGTATCGAAACGACTTTAAATCGACCGATGGTTCAGTCCCTTATTTATTCATTCCTCTCCTACACATTCGGAAAGGTCGAAAGATTTTTTGAGCCTAATTACTGCCTTTTTTGGGTCATTATCAGGCCGGTTCAGCTCATTCGGACATGAAAAGTACTCCAATAAGGTATACAAGTATAAACTATTCCCTATTTTTGTTGAGAAGTTTCTGGAGAGTATTTTTTCCTAAAAATATTCTTAAGGATAACTCAACAACACTCCAAAAAGTATAAGAGTATAAACTGTATAAACTGCTTCTCAAGACTCCAACAGACGCGCGAGTATAAATTGTGTCAAACGCCGGGCAACGCGTTACCAACAATCGATGGTTAGTTCTATGTTGAAACAACAAACACGAGCTAAAAATTAGAAAATCAGGAATTGACTTCAAGTTCAAAATTCCGACAACGGTCAGACAATAAATGCAGCACCGGAACCCTTGCAGACATTCGACAAAGCACCGAATAGCCTGAAGGATTGAAGGAATCCAAGAATAGAACCACCCCAAAAGCTCCGTCATATCTGATTGAAGGTGGACAAGCATCATATCCAATTAGTATTCCAGACAGTCTTCTATAAAAAGAATGAGACTGAACATACCTTCTGAGGGGGTATCTAGTAGGCGTATACAAACTGCTTATAGGATCGCCTTAACAGCGTAGCAGCTCGGTACGGTGATTCGACAAACAACGAACCATCAGATCGATATAACTCCAAAGCAAGATCGTTAGAACCTAACACACACTCGAAATGCGGTACTTAACTGCCAAAATTCAGGATTCCGGACTGACGCCAAAATCAGAGTCCAGATGCAAGCAATCAGAGATTGGATAAAAACCGCGAAAACCGAAAAAACGATAACACCTGGAGGCTCCGGGCCAAAAACCGAGCCACACTCTAGGTGCTCGGCCTATGGCCGAGCCAACCTCCTGGTGGCTTGCGGTGAGAGGCCGAGCCACCAACTCTTGGCTGGCTCGGACAAAAACCGAGCCGCCACAGGAGGTGGCTCGTGACCACCATGGTGCCTTCGGTGCGCCCGAGCCACCTATGGTAGGCCGAGCCACCTGGGCCAAGCCTAGATCTGGGCCCAGATCTGAGCCCAGATCTAGTTCTAAATGCCTATAAATAGGCTTGGTGGCTCATTGTTTTAGAGGTTGGAACTTTTTGAGGCGAAACTCTGCTGGATTGAGAGCTTAACTTTGGAGTTTTGAAGCTTTGAAGACTCGGACTTTTCAGATCTGGTTCTTGGCGATCATCCACGCTAAATAAGGCAACAGTTCGAGAGAGATCAGATCTGAGATCCACACGGTCATCCTCCGGATCAAAACTTGGTTTTTGATCCCGAGAAGAGTATCGATTTCGCTTGGTCGATTTCGATTACTTAGGGCTATTATTTCCTTGGCGAAATAATCCCCTCGGCTGTTATTTCCTTTGTGAAATAGCACCCGTCATACCGTGTAGATCTGACCGGATCAAGATCGCGGGGTGGTCCACGGATTAACCCCGGCGCAGGCGAAGAACCCACACAAGCAAGAGACCGCAAAACAGGATCTTGCATTTTGTTCTAGAAAAGGAAAATTGTAATCTTTTAAGATTTTCTTTTTGTTGATTTTGTTGTAACCGGATCTTATAAAAAGACCGGATCTTTTGTAACCGATAAACTGTTGCTCAAGAAAACAATGACTTCAATGAAAGCAATTTTTCCCGCAAACAGTTGGTCTCTAGCTCGTGTCCTTCCTCAAAGGCTGAGATTTACGACCTCTCTAGGCTTTACTACCGACGCCACTCCTCTTTGAACCGACTCCGTCTCTCACCACACACTTCCCTCAGTGTATAAGTTTATTTCAAAGTGATATCACAATAAATGCACAATTACAAAGTTTTGTTCTCTATAATGAATGAGAACTCAATTTAGCTCACACTCAAGAACCACTCACCACAACCCAAATTATACTTAATGTGAAATACTAAAAGCTCAAAGGTTGTGTGTGTTCAATGAGTAAAAATCAAACTAAACTCAATATAAAAATCTAGCTTATAGATATGATAAACAATAAACAAAATAAATACAAAGCTAGAATTGAGTTTAGAAAAACTTTTCTAGAACAAGAGAGATGGAGATGTAAAATTGAAAGCTCAAACCAAAGTTGATCTCCTCTTCTTGTGAAACAATCTTCACAAACCAAACTTGTAAACAAACACTTAAACAATCTTAAAAAAACATTTTAAACTTGTTTAAAACTCTCTTGATTACCGTCAGAAGTTAGAGGGTATAAGGTATATATAGGATCATAAAACAAGCCCCAAAACCAAGAGAAAACCAAGGAAAAAGATAAAAAAAAATAGAAACCTAAAAATCTGAGAAAACTAGTCGTTAGAGACCATCGGTCGACTGATGAACAATATCAGTCGACTGATGAGCTGATCGTTATAGGCAGTTCACAGCTCATCCGTCGACTGAAGATCTCATCAGTCGTAAAAACAAAAACTTTTGGCAATTCCAGGTGCGTTCATCAGTCGACTGATTAAATCCATCAGTCGACTGATAACATCCATCAGTCGACTGATAACAGTTTATCAGCCTGAAAAATAAATAGTAAAACTAATTTTTAAACCTCTTTTAAAAATAGCAAATAAATTTAAAAAAAATATAAAACTTTAGGAAATGTTTATAAACATGATAATAAACATGTTACAAAAAGAAATTTTAGAATTGCACTTTCCAATAGTGAAAACTCATGATTTTTTAAAACTAGTCCAAAACATGAAAACTAAATATACATGTTTTTGACATTTTGACTTAAAAAATATTTTGAAACCATATAAAATAATTTTATAGACTTAATAAAAGATATAAACTATTGTTGTTAAGTCTATAAACAAATTACTTAATATTTTCACAAATTCATATTTATATAAACATGAAAACTAAAACCAAAACTTGTATATATATATATATATATATATATATATGAGAAACCAATACTTGTATGTGTGTATGTGATTGAGCTTGAAGTATCTACACACAAGTATAAACTTAAACTAAATTACCCAAGCTATCTTGATCTTCAATTTGCTCGTCTTAGTTGCGGATAAAGTTTGATCTTGAATTGACTTGAATTGTATTGACTTCATTCCGATTGTTCCTTCCATCCTCCAATAGATATGATCGTGAAAGCTCTAGTCCATCCAACCTTCAACAAATGTTTGTATAGATTACCTAACAAAACAAATATAAACACTCGACACGCGTTGTTAGGAATTATTTGTAATCATCAAAACAAGATTAGGGAGTTGGTTCATAAACATGAGACCTAACAAGGCTAACAATCTTTCCCTTTTTTTATGATGACAAATAATCTACACAAAGAGATATAAAATGTGCATGATACAAAACAATATGTAAATCATAAACATCATGCATAAAATCAAAGCTATACTCACAATGTTTCTCCCCCTTTGACAACATCAAAAATGGGGAAAAAACAACAAGAATGAAAGAGAGTGAATGCTCCCCCTACCTATAAGCACGATGAATATAAAACAAATATAAGAAAAAGCCCCCTATCAAAATGCCTTAATGCATATATATATATATATAATGAAATATAAGGCATCAAAGTGTGAGTAAGAAAAACATGAAAGACTCACATTTAAAAAGGCCAAGAGAACATATAAAGATATATCACTATGAAAGAGGTGTCTCAAAGCAACGGTTTAAAAACAAAAAATAAATTTATGAAATCAAGAGAATGAAAAACATGAGAATCATGAAAAAAATATTTTTAAATGAAAATAAATCATGAGAACCATGACAATCATGTCACTCATGAGAATCCAAATGAAAAACAAATCACTCATATGAAATCATAAATCAAATAAAATCCCATAAAAACAAATCATTATCAATTTTCAAATAAAAAGGCAAGAGAGGCAACCATACCAAGCTTTTTAGCTTGTTTCAACCCATATAAAGATTTTAGTACCCGATAAATATGATTTAGAAAATAAACGGCCAATAAATCTGGGGGTTGCTCAAACACAAATCTCTGATGACAATCAAAGCCAAAAGAATGAAAATAAAATTATTTACTTAAAATTTTTAATAACATGTTTTTCAAAAACCAAGAAGTAAAAAATAAAAATGCTAAGAATCTTGCTTTAAAATCAAAAAGGTTTTGGCACCCAAGCATTCTTGGTTCCGAAACATTTTGGGACATGACCCTTATCATTTAATCTCAAAGTCCTAGGGTAATGATCACATTTGGGCGCATTTGGTGTACTAACACAGTCAAAACAAAAATTATACAAATGACATTTCCGGTTGTAAAAGATGTAATGAAAAGGGTTAAATGATTTGTGTTGACCAAGTGTGCGTGCATGGAAATCATTTGCAAATAAAGATTATCTTTTAAATTTATTTTACAAATGAGAAACATCATCAAACAAAGGTGGTCTATTTAAAAATTTTGGCAAGTTTGAACATTTTCTCAAATCAAAATAAAACTTTACCAAATCGCCAAATCTACCACAAAAATCACATTCAAACACATGTGGTCTTTTAGAAGCATTTGGCAAAAGTGAATTCTTTTTCAAATCAAAGCAATACTTGACCAAATAACCAAAACGACCACAATAATCATATTTAAACACACTAGCATGCTTATAATGAACTTTATGAGTATGTGCATGTGTGTATGATGAATAAGTCTTATGAGATGCACAAGAAGTATTAGTCTTAAGAGGATTTGTGTGCATCATAGCCAAATTTAGCAATATGACCTTTTCGGCCACAAATAGAATACTTATAAACTTTGCAATACATATGTGCATAGTGAATGCTTGGTTTTGAAGAGTTAGCACGATACATTGCATATAGGTCCATAAGTTTCTTGTTACTACAATGCATGTTTTTAAGGTTGAATCTAAACAAGATATGTGATCCTTAACATAATTCAACTCATCGTTTTGTACAAAAGCATTGTTATTAGATGTAGAACATATATAAGTGTTAGCAAAAGAACTAACTTTATTTTTTATGTTCTCTACTTCTAATAGGGCATTGTCTTTTTTATAAGTTAAACTAACAACATTTGAAATTAAAGAATCATGATCTAATTTTAATTTTTTATTGTTTTCTTTTAGGATCACATTCTCTTTGGAAATTAAATCAAACTTAGATCCTAGCATTACATGATCAGATTTTAATTCTACATGCTTGCTTTTTAAATCAATAAAATTATGGTGTACTTTTTTATAGGAATTTATTAATTTTTCATATGCACATGCGAGTTCACTAATAGATAATTCATTTTTGGATTTTGAATTGCATACCACACTAAGGATATCGCCTAGTGGTCATGTGCATGATGCTCCACTATCACTTGAAGTCGATTCTACCACAACGCGTCGAATCTCCTCAAGGTCTCCTTGATGTACTTTAAAAAGTTTTCATGTTGTGTAAGCACTATCAAAATGAGCAAGTGCGTTAGAAATGCATGGTTCAAATGCATTAAGTAAAAATTCTAACACTAACTTGTTCATTATAAACATCCTTTTATCATGATTGCTCCACTTGGATTTCTCCAAAGTGGGCACACTATAAGCACTATCAATAACTTTTCATAAATCGATATTTTTAGATTTAACAAATATTTTAAATCTAAATCACCATTGAGCATAAGGGAAATTTCTATATTTTGGAGCAATATTAATATCATAGATTCATAGCGTAAACACGGTGCAACATGCATATCCATAATTAAAAAATATGCAAGCAAGATACAAATAATGTCAAAACTAGATTAGCACAAATATAAGAACAAGAACTTTGATTCTAGGCGATAAAACCTCTAATTAAGAGCACCAAGCTCTGATACCAATTGAAGGCACGCTAGAGAGGGGTGAATAGGGTTTATGCTAATCTAATTCGATATTAATGTCAATTAAAACTTATTAACAAGTATCTCCTAGCAAGAACGATATACAATAATTATATGCAAGAATATGCAATATAAACAAGGACGAAATAACATGAACCAATGGCGATATAAAATATAACAAAGCACAAAATAAATACGCCAATGCCAAACTCAAGCACAAGAAAATGATCACGGGGTTTGGTCCTTCCGACCTACGTCTCCATTTCCCACTCCTAGGAAGAATCCACTACACAACCGGGTTTTTGACGCTCACCTGAAAAACATTTACACCTCCACACTCGGTTTTCTAGCTCACCGAAAACTCTACAATCTCACGCTCTTGCAATCACCCTCTACATCCTCTAAGTGTTAGTCTCTAGCGCATGTCCTTCCTCAAGTGCTCGGATTTACAACCTCTCTCTAAACTTTACTAGCAATGTCACTCCTCTTGGACCCGACCCCATCTCTCACCACACATTTCTCTCGGAGTACAAATGTATTACAAAGTGATCTCACAATAAATGCACAATTACAAAGTTTTGTTCTCTATAATGGATGAGAACTCAATTTAGCTTACACTCTAGAACCACTCACTATAACCCAAATTATACTTAATGTGAAATACTAAAAGCTCAAAGGTTGTGTGTGTTCAATGAGTAAAAATCAAACTAAACTCAATATGAAAATCTAGCTTATAGATATGATAAACAACAAATAAAATAAATACAAAACTAGAATTGAGTTTAGAAAAACTTCTCTAGAACAAGAGAGATGGAGATGTGAAATTGAAAGCTCAAACTAAAATTGATCTCCTCTTCTTGTGAAACAATCTTCACAAACCAAACTTGTAAACAAACACTTAAACAATCTTAAAACACCCTTTTAAATTGGTTTAAAACTCTCTTGATTACCCTCAGAAGTTAGAGGGTATGGAGTATATATATGATCATAAAACAAGCCCCAAAACCAAGAGAAAACCAAGGAAAAGACTAAAAATGAAAACCTAAAAATCTAAAAAAACTAACCATTAGAGATCGTCGGTCGACTGATGAACAATATCAGTCGACTGATGAGCTGACTGTTATAGGCAGTTCACAGCTTATCGGTCGACTGAAGATCTCATCAGTCAACTAATAGTTCATCAGTCATAAAAACAAAAAATTTTGACAATTCCAAGCGAGTTCATCAGTCGACTAATAAAATCCATCAGTCGACTGATAATAGTTTATCTGCCTGAAATAAATAGTAAAACTAATTTTTAGACCTAGCAAATAAATTTCAAAAAAAATGTAAAACTTTAGAAAATGTTTATAAATATGTTACAAAAAGAAATTTTAGAATTGCACTTCCCAATAGTAAAAACTCATGATTTTTCAAAACTAGTCCAAAACATGAAAACTAAACATACATGTTTTTGATATTTTGACTTAAAAAATATTTTAAAACCTTATAAAATGATTTTATAGACTTAATAAAAGATATAAACTATTGTTGTTAAGTTTATAACCAATTACTCAATATTTTCACAAATTCGTATTTATATAAACATGAAAACTAAAAACCAAAACTTATATATATATATATATATATATATATATATATATATGAGAAACCAATACTTGTATGTGTGTATGTGATTGAGCTTGAAGTATCTACACACCAGTATAAACCTAAACTAAATTACCCAAGCTATCTTGATCTTCAATTTGCTCGTTTTGGCTGCAGATGAAGCTTGATCTTGAATTGACTTGAATTGTATTAGCTTCATTCTGATTGTTCCTTCCATCCTCTAATGGATATGATCGTGAAAGTTCTAGTCCATCCAACCTCTAACAAATATTTGTGTAGATTAATTAACAAAATAAATGTAAACACTCGACACGCGTTGTTAGAAATTGTTTGTAATCATCAAAATAAGATTAGGGAGTAGGCTCATAAATATGAGACCTAACAAGGTTAACAAGATAAGGGTAGAAGCAATCCAACAAGGATCACTGAAAGTTATAGCATATGGTTGAGAGATGAAGGTGAAATAGCCTACAGAGCTTCAACTCAATCAGCAACTAGAATCATTCAAGCTCCATCACAAAATGATTCCCAAGCGATAGAGTAAAAGTTATAATGGTTTAAAAGATATTGACGTACTATATTATATTCTTCCAACTTTGCCTAACTTAAATAAGTGTATATGTTTAAATTTAGGGGCTAAAAATAATTCATTAGCAAGTATTTTGCCAATGTCAGTGGATTCTCAATATTGTAATGAGTCAACTAAGTATGTCGAATAGTACTACCCTTCGTGTCAACTAGCATGAGTCAACTAAGTATGTCGAATAGTACTACCCTTCGTGTCAACTAGCATGTGTTGACTAACACCACACTTCATGTCGATTGGGATGTGTCGTTCTGTCCTATCGACTGGGGTCTCAGCTGGGGTCTTGACTGGGGTCTCGGCTGGGGTCTTGACTGGGGTCTCGACTGGGTTACTTCGACTCGAGTCATCATCTCGACTCATAGCCTCGAGTTTTCTGTTCGTCTAGGCTGGTTTGAGTTGAATCTCCTCTTGTCCATCTGTTTAGTCGTCTCGACTGTCGAATCGAATCGAGTTGAGATGTCGAGTCGTCATTCGCTGATGTCGTCTCGGTCGTGTAGATCTCCTGTATCAGTCCCTCCTTCTTCAAAAGAACTCATCTCTGAGTTCACATCACTTGAATACAACTCGATTGAAGGATGATAGTCAGAAATATCCGCCATGTTGAATGTCTTAGACATAGCTATTCCTTATGAAAGATCCACAACATATGCATTGTCATTAATCTTTTTGAGAATCTTGAACGGTCCATATCTTTTCGGTTTAAGCTTGCTGTATGTTTCATCTGGCATCCGTTCTTTCCGTAAGTAAACCATTATATTGTCTCCTTCATTGAACACCTTGAGTCGCCTCTTCTTGTCTACTCTTGCCTTGAACTTTTCATTAGCCTTCTCGAGCTTTGTACGCACTTCCTCCTGAATGTTGAAAGCATTCTCGGCCATTGAACTTGCTGCCTCGCTGAACTTGCTACTTGTCGGAAACTTCAACAAATCTTGGAGATGTCGAGGTGTCTTCCTATAAACAATGGAAAAAGAAGACATACCTGTGGAACTATGAACAGTCAAGTTGTAGGCAAATTCAGCTTGAGGTATAGCTTGATCCCACATCTTTGGCTTTTCTCCACATATGCATTGAATCGAGTTCCCCAAAGTCTGATTGACCACTTACGTTTGTCCATCCGTTTAAGGGTGAGCTGTACTAGAATACTTCAATGAAGTGTCAAATCGTCACCATAAAGTAGTCCAAAAAGTCACCAAGAACCTAGTATCCCTATCTGAAACAATCGAACTAGGAACACTATGTAGCTGAACCACTTCTTGAAAGAATAGCCGTACAACATGTGGTGCATCCAAAGTCTTGGGCACTGGATGAAGTGAGCCATCATAGAAAATCGATCCACCACCACAAAGACTGAATCCACGACTCTTTGTGTTCATGGAAGTCCCAACAAAAAATCCATACTCAAATCTTCTCATATATCCTTGGATACAGGTAGAGGAGTATACAAACCAGTATTTTGCACTTACCCCTTTGCAACTTAGCATACTTGACAACTCCTCACAAGTGTCGCCACTTCCTTCCTCAAACTCGGCCAATAGTATCTCTCCTCAAGATTCAAAACAGTCTTGTCTCGCCTAAAGTGTCCACCAAGCCCGTCACCATGTAAGTCTCGAACTATCTTTTCTCTCAATGAAGTTCTGGGAATACAAAACCGATTTCCTTTAAACAGAAAGTCGTCCATGATGATGAAGTCTCCTGTTGGTTGTCTTGATAAGGGCAAAAGTTGCATTTACTTCATCGGTCCACTCGGAAACACCCTTCTTCTTCAAGCAATCCGTCATGGGAGCAACTATAGAACTAAAATTACAAATGGAACACCGATAAAAAGATGCTAACCCATGAAAGCTTTATTTGATTGAAAATTTGCAATAAGACAATGAAAGAATATAATTTAATTTATTCCCTCTAACTGCTTAGAAAAAGAATGTTTACAACTGTAGGCTGTCTAAAAATCACAATAGATAGCTAATCCCCATCAAACACCGTGATGGAAGTTACAATTCAACGGCCTCCAGAAGGTTATAATTTGAAGACTTTCACATAGATTGATGAAGGTTACAATCTGACGATCTTTACAATAACCAATAAAAGCTCTAGTTCAACAACATTCACAATCAATATCGGGAGTTACAATCTGATGACTCTCATATTTTTAAGGAGCCAAGATGAAGATTATAAGATGTCGGTCTTTGTAATGCTCTAGTAAAAAAGACCACAAATTGATGGTCTCTTCACATCAAAAACGCAGAGGTTATCCCTGTGTTTCACCATCAAAATGCAGAGGTCATCCCTATGTTGCAACATCAAAACGCAGAGGTCATGCCCACATTTCAGAGTCGAAACGCAGAGGTCATCCCTCCAATTAAAAACAAAGAGTCCGTGGACTCAAAACGCAGAGTTCATCTCTGGGTCCCAACTGTGTATTTCAGATTTACAACGCTGTGCGAACACGACGTTTTCAGCTAAAAATAGGCCAAACTCTGCGTTTCAAGTCTAAAACACAGAGTTCGGGCCTAGAACACCATTTTCGACATTTGACTAGTTCAAACATGAGCTGAACGGTTTCAGGAACCGTTTTCCCCCTACATTTGGAGGGATTTTCGCCCCACTTAGGAGCAGATTAAAGGGGCGGTTATACCCTATTCAACCCTATTATGGAGAGAATTAAGGAGGCGGTTACACCCTTAATCCCCTATAAATAGGAGTAAACTCAACTAAGTTCGGGTCCTTCGACTTGGCAACGAAGAAGAGATCTTTGGCTGGATTTTAGGGGGAATTGCTAGAGCTTGGGAGATCAACAACAGAAGCTTTTTTCATACTTGGCTTACAAACCTATTTTCGGTTAAATCAATCAACTCTTCCATAGAGTTATAACTCGCACAGAGTTCCCTAACTCATTAAGGATTTCAAACTTGCTTTGCAAGTTCTCCATAGCGTCAAATCATAAGGATGAGATACCGTTCTAGTGAATCAAGATGTTCGGATCATCAACGGAGAGCAAACTTGACACGAGTATTCGAGTGAGGCACTCCATCGCTACCGTGAAGAACCCAGAATTAAACAAATGGGAGGATTCAGATCAATTCTCTTCTCTTTTGTAATCAGAAAATTCAAATTGTAATTAAGATTGAGAGAGTTGTAAACATTCTTTTTCTAAGCAATTAGAGAGAATAAAATCAAATACGATTCTTTCATCTTTTTCTTATTATAAATTTTCCACCAAACAACAACTCTCTCGACCTTAATTACAATTTGAATTTCCTGACTACAAAAGAGAAGAGAGTTGATGCGAATTCTCTCCTTTGTTTAAGTCTGGGTTCTTCACAGTAGCGATGAGATGCCACTCTCGAATGCTCGCGTCGAGTTTGTTTCTCGTTGACGATCCGAACGTCTTGAACTCGTGGAATATAGTTGAATCCTCTTGATTGATATCGATGATAACTTGTGTGGCAAGTTTGAAACTCTGAACGAGTTGATAACTCAGAGCGAGTTTAAACTCTTGAAAAAGAGTTGATTGAATCGAAAATCGGTTAATAGCCAAGGATGAAAGCTCCCTGTTGTTGAACATCGCTAAAGGATGAACGCCAATCTCCCCCTTTGCGATTTTATGCTAGAAGCTGCTCAATGGCCTCTGATATTGATCTGCCCAAAAAAGGTCCTCCCGAACTCTTCTGAGTTTTGAGGTATTTATAGGGGATTAAGGGATGCAACCACCCCCTTAATTCGCTCCTAAGTAGGGTTGTAATCCCCTAAAATCATGAGAAATGGTTTTGGAATGGTTCAGCTCATGTTTGAACAAGTCAAACGCTAAAAATAGCGTTATGGGCCCGAACTCTACGTTTCAGAACTGAAACGCAGAGTTGGGCATGTTTTGGCGCTGAGAACGCACAGGTCGCTCTGCATTTTGAGTCTGAGATACCGGAATGAACTCTGCGTTTGCATCTGGAATGCAGAGTTGGGTTTTACGTTTTGGGCTAAAATCACAGCAATGAAGTCTGCGTTTGGATGTTGCAACGCAGTGAAGACCTCTGTGTTTTGATGTTACAACGCAGGGAGGACCTTTGCATTTTTTGATGTTGCAACTCAGGAAGGACCTCTGCGTTTTGATGTTGAAACGCAGGTCTGACCTCTGCATTTTGATGTGAAGAGATCATTAATTTATGGTATCTTTTACTAGAGTGTTGCTAAGATCATCATCCTGTAATCTTCTTCTTGGCTCCTTGAAAATATGAGAGTCGTCAGATTGTAACTCCCGATATTAATTATGAAGGCTGTTGATTAGAGCTTTCATCAGTTATTGTAAAAGTCGTCAGATTGTAACCTTCATCGATCTACGTGAAAATCTTCAAATTGTAGCCTTCTAGAAGCCATCGAATTATAAATTCCATCATTGGTGTTTGATAGGGGATCAACTATCTGCAGTGATTTTTAGACAACCTACAAGCTTCTTACTTCAGTAGCACTTTTTGGAGTCGGCTAATCATTGATTGCCTTGACTTTATCATCGTCAACCTGGATCCCTACGAGCTTACCACAAAATCCAAGAATACTAGCTGGGTCATCAAGAACACACACTTCTTAAGGTTGATGTAAAGTTCATTCTCGTTTAGCACTTGGAAGACTTCTCGGAGATGCAACATATTCTCCTGCTCATCTCCGCTATGGATGAGAATGTCATCAAAGTAGACGACTACAAATCTTCCCAAGAAAGGTTTTAGAATTTGGTTCATTAAATGCATAAAGGTGCTTGGAGCATTCAACAACCCAAAAAGCATCACTAACCATTCGTAGAGGCCCTCACTACTCTTGAATACAGTCTTCCACTCGTCACCGGTTAGATTCGGATCTGATGATACTCACTCCTTAAGTCAACCTTCGAAAAGACGCTCGCGCCTCCTAACTGATCCAACATGTCATCCAGCCGTGAGATTAGGAAACTGTAGTGGATTATAATCTTGTTAATGGCTCTACTATCAACACACATCCGCCAACTCTCATCCTTCTTTGGAGTTAACATGGTCGGAACTGTGCATGGACTCATACTCTCTCATATGTGGACTTTCTTAATAAGGTCCTCAATGGTGTCCTGTAATATCTTCTTCTCCTACAGGTTCATGCGATAACGAGGGAGATTACGAAGTACTGAACCCGAAATGAAATCAATGTGGTGCTGAATATCCCTTATGAGAAGAAGACCCGCTGACAGCTCTTCAGGAATCAACACTTTGAACTCCTTAAGTAGCGATATCATCTTCTCTGGGACCTCAATGAGTGTCTTTACTTCTTCCTTCACAACTAAAGTAAACCTCTGCTTCAACTCTTTTGACTCGACCAGAAAGTCCCCCTTGTTACAAAGAGATATACGTTTAGAATTTTGATCTTTAGGGCTCTTTGGAGAGTGTGGAAATGTGGTATGATGATCTTTTTTTATTCATCCACACAAAAGAGTACTCGTTTTTCTTACATCCATGCTTAGCATCAACATCATACTGCCACGACCGCCCCAACAAGACATGGCACGCATCCATGTCCACAACATCACAAGTAACAAAATCACTATAAGTCTTTCCTAGTGATAGTGGCACGCGGCACAATTCAGTCACCTTCACAGAGGGTCCCTTCTTGATCCATCCAATAGTATAAGGCACAAGCTTTGCTTCAGTCGGCAGTTTCAAGTGATCCACCAAGGCCTTTGACACTATATTTTCATAGCTTCCATTGTCAATGATGAGGGTGCACACCTTGTTGTTGACCGAACACTTAGAAAAGAAAATTTGGTGTCGTTGTGATGAATCTGGTGTCTTCTGAGTGCATAGGAGTCACTGAACAACACACGGCACATTGTCGCCCTTAATCACAGCAATCTCTTCCTCATACTCTTCGTCAGATGCTGTGTGTCCGTCCTCCGCCTCTTCATAATCCGCTAGATTGACCTTTTGCTACTGCGGGCACTCATTGGACTTATGCCTTGGTTGGAGACATTGGAAACACTTCCCTCTAGTCGGTTTGGCATACAGACTTGCTTGAGTTATCGGGGCATGTGGTTGAGTTGTCGACCGTTGGTCAATCGTGGAGGAACAGGCCTATCAATCATCCTTTGCCCAGCCGTCTCTCCTCTCACCTTCTCGATCGAACCTCCATGTTCGGTTCGTTTGAAAGGTAACGCTTTGGAGGACAATCTTTCCTCCTTGAGAGCCATGTTATGGGCTTCATCCATAGAGTACACGTTGTGGGTGGCCACCTTCTCTTGAATGGAATACTTCAAACCTTCGATATATTTGGCCGCGAGTTACTCTTCGCTCATAAAGAAATCGCAATGAGAAGTAAGACGTAAGAACTCTTCGGTATAGGCTCTTACTAATCTGATTCCTTAACGACATTGCTCGAACTGGTTGTAGAGAATTTGTTGGAAGTCGGGTGGTAGGAACCTAGCTTGTAGTAACTGCTTCATGCATTGCCAAACCTGAACTGGTTGCTTGCCTTGTCGTTGCCTTGTGTTTTGAGTCTGATCCTACCATGCCGCGGCTCCTCCTTTGAGACGATATGCCACAAACTTTACCTGGTTTGTTTTGGGAATATTAGCCATCTCAAAAAACTTCTCCACTTCGTAGAGCAAATCTAGGAAAGCCTCTATGTCCAGATTTCCTCTAAAGGAAGAGAGCTCTACCTTCATCCAACACTCTTGGTCATGATGATGTCCGCCCTGTCGGTGATAGTTGTGATAAGGGTTGAAGCCTCTGCCTCGACCTCTGCCATAAGGTCGCTACCTTCTTCTTCGCTCGAGACGTTGTCGTACCATGGTCCCTCAAATTGGGCACCATAGTCCTCTCCTTTGTCACTAGATTCATCATGGGAGGGGGTTGGTTGGGATGTCGTCGATGATGTGGAGGGGGTTAATATGGAGGGGTTCGTTTGGACGTGATTGATATGGAGGGGGATGAATTGGAGGGGGTTGGGGATTGCTAACTCTTGGTCCGCTTAGGTGAAGACCATCGGCGAAGTTATTCTCATTATTGAGGTGAAGGGTAAGTCCTTTAATGGCTTGTTGAAGGTTTTGAAGAGACACCTCCAACGTGCCAAACCTTCCATCCATAGAATCCATCATCACAGAAAGATCCTGTAGAGAAAGCTCCTTCTCACCGTCACCTACCATTGTTGAGGATGTTGAAGCCGAAGCTCTGATACCACTTGACGCATACGTAGAAACGGGGATGCCGCTCGGATATTGTTCCGATGCGGACGAGCGCTGACAGTAGCAAGCTCTAAGTTTCTCAAGTTTGAGAATGAAAACAAGGAGACAAATTCTCTTAATTGAATAATTGAAAAGTTAATTCTCAATTTACAAAAGGAACTAATATTTATAGCCAACTAACCATATCCTAACCCTAATAAAAAAGAAACTCTAATCCTAAAAGGAAATAACCAAAACAAAACTACTTTCCTATTCTGTTTGCTGAGTCGACACGAGGTGTGCTGAGTAGTACCGCCTTTCGTGTCGACTGGACACGAGTCGACTAAGTATGTCGAATAGTATCACCCTTCGTGTCGTACCGCCTTTCGTGTCGACTGGACACGAGTCGACTAAGTATGTCGAATAGTATCACCCTTCGTGTCGACTGACATGAGTCGACTAATACCGCCCTTCGTGTCGATTGGGGTGTGTCGTTTCGTCCTGTCTACTGGGGTCTCGGCTGGGGTTTCGTCCTATCGACTGGGGTCTTGTCTGTGTTGCTTTGACTCGAGTCGTCATCTTGACTCGTCTCCTAGAGTCGTCTGTTGCTCTAGACTGGTTTGGGTTTGAGTCGAGTCGAGTCTCGTCCATTTGTTTAGTCGTCTCGACTGTCGACTCGACTCGAGTTGAGATGTCGAGTCATCATTCGCTGATGTTGTCTCGATCGTGTAGATCTCCTATATCACCTCACATGTCCCCTATTTTGGTCATATATTTTGGATCCTTAAGATATTTTTCTTTAAAAAATATTGCAATTAATATACCTTACTTGCTCATTGCTTATTGGTGGCCCATGTTGGAGTTGTAACTTAAAACTTGAGTTTGTAGAGGAAAAGTTTAGTCCCACATTAGAAAGGAGATGGGAAGATAGGTTGTTTATAAGCCTTCTTTTTCTATCCTATGCATAGAAGAAAATAAATGTTATGCTCCACACCACACACACGCGCGCCGATCGGGCCGGGCTCGGGCTGGGTCGGGTGGCGTGTGCCCACGACCTACGGATACGAATGCAGCCCCGGATTGAGGGGCTCTTAATCTGCTATATTTTAAATTTTTGTTTTTAGAATAATTAGTAGGCAAAAATTAAAGATTAAAATGGCTAGCATTAAAACGTGATAATTGCCGTGGGATTTATGGACGAAAACGGCTAGCATATTGAATAAGACGTGCATGGCGGATCTGAAAGGTGTAAAAACTGGATCTAAAATGATGACTATAACCCTATAAAAAGGACCTACAGCAAGAGTTCAGACACAGTGCAAAACACAACTTTTTCTCTCTTCTTCTCTGTTCTTCTCCTTCATTTTCTTGCTATTACGTTTTGTTAGTTCCCTAAAAGTCAAGAAGAATTCGCAAAGCCTTCTTAAAGCTTGTGCCGATGAGAAGGATGTCGCCTGACCGAGGATCATTATATTTCTGAGAACTATTGCCTCGTAGCCCTGTACGAAGGGGGTAATTAGATTCTTGGGACAGTGCATTGCACACCTCGATCATCAGGCTGTATTTCTAACCTTATTTAATTTTAGTTTGAATTAATTTCATTTATGTGTTATAATATTTATCTGATATTATCTGATTTAATAATTAACTGTTTAAAACTTAATTTCGTGTTAATTTTTGTCTAAACGACTATATTTCCAACAATCAAAGAATCTAATTGTGCTGTTTAGAATAATATCATGTTTAGTATGTTTAGTATTCTGTTTCTTATGTTAATGTAGTCTACATCTTATAAAACCGACATACTACACTTGATTTTGTTGTTTGAATGTTTAAATCATATTTGTTGCATTATAATAACAAAATTATTCATGCATCATCAGATTATGGTTACAAGTGAAATTATGTCGGCTAAACCAGAGAAGTTTGATGGGAACAATTCCCGTCGTTGGCAAAACCAAATGAGATTTTGGTTAACAATTCTAAATCTAATAACTACCATAGAACCCGACAACTCATCTTCATCTAGACTAATTACTAGGCAATCTTCCTCATCTTTCTCCATAGATTCCATTCCTATCCCGAGAACACCTTAAGAAATAGAGTATCATTGTCTACACAGAATCTTAGGAGCCTTATTTGATAGGTTATATGATATATATTATACTATCACTAATGCTAAAGTTCTGTGGGAAACACTAGAGAAAAAGATCACTAATGCTAAAGTTCTGTGGGAAACACTAGAGAAAAAGTATGGTTTAGATGATATGGAAATTAAAAGATTTAAAGCTTCTGATTTTAACAAATTTATTTAGATGATATGGAAATTAAAAGATTTAAAGCTTCTGATTTTAACAAATTTAAAATGGTAGATTCTAAGCTAATGAATGAGCAAATTCATGAATTCAAACATATAGTTCACCAACTAAAAATAAATGGATCTATCTTAGATGAGACGTTTCAGATAGCATGCCTTATAGATAAACTTCCTGAGTCCTGGTCAGATTTTGCCAAAAACCTTAACCATACCCAAGGAGATCTTACCCTAGAACAAGTGTTGAATACCATTAGAATCGAAGAGCAACATATACTCAGGGAGAAAAATGTGACAAAATCCGAACCCAAGGTAAACAATGTTGAATCCAAATCATTTCCCAATCACAAGAAATGTCCATTCTACCAAAATCAAAATAAAACATTTAAGAAGAAATCCTTTCATCAAAATAAGAACCCTACCCACTTTCAAAAGAAGAAGGAGCTGAACGTCGAGTCTGCTTTGTTTGTGGACGAACCAACCATCTTGTTAAGGACTGCTTCTATAAGAAGACAGAACCATCCAAATCTAGGAAGGGAGGACCTCCACCTAATAAGTCACACGTAAATAAGGTGACTTCAAGTTTAGCTAAGACTGCTTTCAGGTATGTTCTCTTCATCCCCAAAGTAAACATGACATTTTAAGCAAATGACTGGTGGATTGACACCAGAGCTAATATTCACGTTTGCTCTAATCAATCTCTGTTTTTCACTTATCAGGTCTCAAGTAGAGAAACTGTGACAATAAGAAATAATAATATGGCTCATGTATCTAGAATAGGTCGGATCGACCTAAAGTTAACTTCTGATAAGACTTTGATCCTGCAGGATGTCCATCATGTACCAGACATTAGGAGAAACTTGATTAGCAGATCTTTATTAGTGCAACAAGGCTATAAGCTTGTTTTTGAATCAAATAAAGTTATAATAACTAAGGGGTTGAATTTCATTGGAAAATGATTTTTATGTGATGGTCTCTTTAAATTGAATGTTAAGAATTCTAATTTTGCATCTCCAATGGCTTTGAATATTGAACCTCTTGTATCACTTGGCATCAAAGGTTAGGACATGTCAATTATAATTCAATTAAAAGATTGATGCAACTCAATATAATTCCAAAACTTAATATAAAAGATAATAAAAAATGTGAAATATGTGTAGAAGCCAAACTTCTTCAGAAACCATTTAAAACTATTGATAGAGATACTGAGATATTAAAACTCATCCATAGAGATTGTGATTCAGGAAGAACATCTAGAGGAGGTAACAAATATTTCGTAACTTTCATAAAGATTGTTCTAAATATTGTTATCTCTACTTAACTAAGACCAAAGATGAAGTTATAAACAAATTAAAAATATATAAAGCAGAAGTTAAAAATTAGTTGGATAGGAAAATCAAAATACTAAGATCAGATAGAGGTGGTGAGTATACTTCTAATGAACTAAAACAATTCTGCGAAGAGAATGAAATCATCCATGAAATAACTGCACCATATACACCTCAATCCAATGGAGTAGCTGAAAGAAAGAATATAACATTAATGGACATGGTAAACTCAATGTTAATTAATTTTGGTGTGCCAGAGAACCTGTAGGGAGAAGTCCTAATGACTGCTTGTCATATACTAAATAGAATTCCATTCAAGAATTTTGATAAGAATAGAAACCCTAATTTAGATCACATGAAAGTGTGAGGGTGCTTAGCAAAAGTTAAGATACATGAGAATAAGAGAAAGAAGATTGGTCCTAAAACTGTAGATGCAATCTTTATTGGTTATGCTTCAGATAGTAATGCAAATAGATTTTTAATAATCAATTCTAACATTAATGAGATAGCCAATAACACCATTATTAAAGATAGGGATGCACATTACTTTAAAAATATTTTTCCTTACAAAACCAGAGTAAACAACACATGCCCTAACTCTAGCAATTCAGATCCTAGTTCTAACCAAGGTGAAACTAGTTCTAGACAAATCAGACCACTAGAAAATCCAGAGGAACCTAGGATAAGTAAGAGAACTAGAGTATAAATAATCCATGAAGACTTCTATGCATTAATTGTAGAAGATTCTCTAATTACATTTGAGGATGCAATAAAATCAATAGATGCTTCGTTTTGGAAGGAAGCTATAAATAATGAGATTTAATCTGTAGTTCAAAACCATACTTGGGAACTCACTGATCTTCCTCCAGGATGTAAAACTATCGGATGTAAATGGGTATTCAAAAAAAAAAAAAAACTCAAACCTGATGGAACAATAGATAAATATAAAGCCAGATTAGTAGCTAAAGGATATACTCAAAAATCTGGTATTGATTATTTTGATGTCTATTCTCCAGTAGCTAGGATTACTACCATTAGAGTTCTTATAGCTCTAGCATCCATTCATAAATTAATAATACATTAAATGGATGTTAAAACTGCATTCTTAAATGGATATTTAGATGAAGAAATTTATATGGATCAACCCGAGGGATTTGTGGCTTCTGGACAAGAGAAGAAAGTATGCAAGCTTATTAGATCAATATATAGCCTCAAACAAGCTCTAAAACAATGGCACATGAAATTTTATGAAATTATATTATCTTATGGATTTGAAATTAATTAAACAGATGAGTGTGTATACCATAAAATAGACAATAACAATAAAATTATGATTTTATTCTTATATGTTGATGGCATTCTTATTTTTGGTTCTGACATACAAACCATAAATGAAATCAAACACTTCTTATCACAAAAATTTGTCATGAAAGATTTAGGTCAGACTGACATAATTCTTAACACTAAAATCTTGAAGAATGAGAATGGATATGTGCTATCACAATCACATTACATAGAGAAAATCCTCAAGAATTTTTATGATCCAAACTGTCAACCTGTTTCTACTCCGTATGATCCTAATGTACATCTAAAGAAAAATACAGGTTATCCTCAATTACAAAGAGAATATGCACAAATAATTAGATCATTAGGATTCCTGACAAACTACACCAGACCTGGCATTTCTTATGCAGTAAATAGACTTAGTAGATATACATCAAATCCTGATAAGAGTCATTGGGATGCTCTAGAAAGAATTTTGAGGTATCTAAAAGGAACTATGAACTATGGTTTACATTATAAAGGTTATCCATCTGTATTAGAAGGATACTCAGATGCAAATTGGATTAGTGACTCAGTAGATATAAAATCTACCACTGGATTTGTGTTCCTTTTAGGAGGAGGAGGTATTTCATGGAAATATACTAAACAAATTGTAATGGCTAGAAGTACAATGGAATCAGAAATGATAGCTCTTGATACTACTAGTATAGAAGCTGAATGGTTGAAAGATTTACTAACTAAAATTTTATTAATGCAAAAATCATTACCAGCCATTTCTATTCATTATGATTGCAGGTCAGCGATTGACAAATGTCACTAAGAGAATGCAAATGTGAAAATGAATCGACACTTGAAAGTACAGCATAAATCCTTAAGATATAAGCTGAAAAATCATATAATAGCTTAGACTCTGTAAGATCAGAGAAAAATCTTATAGATCATTTAACTAAAGGCTTATCTAGGACAGTGGTCCTAGAATCATCGAGGGGGATGAGATTAAGCCCATAAGAAAAATCACTGCAGTGGTAACCCAACCTCGCAGAGGTTCAATGGGTAGAAATAAACTGGACGAGTGATTAATTGTGAGGAGCATTGTATTTATTTGCTCTCATCCTTAGGATGATCAGTGCTCATAAAAAGCAAGCGAAAGGTCGAGTCTAACTCTTAATGAATCCAAGGCCCATGAGGCAGGATTCTTACTTGCTCGCATCCTTATTAGGATTCACCTATATGTGTAGTTGTGAGGCCGCCACTATAGGATCAGGCTTGCTCCCTAGTAATACACATGAAAGATACCCGCGCAAGGTCGATAATAGCGTAACCCTCTTAGAATTATTCAAAACTGTACTATGTGTGCTTTCTGTAGAAATCCGATAAATGGGACTGATTCAAGGCGTAGTCCACCAAGCTCTCACGGATCTATACAACTGTCACTAAGTAAAGATTCAAACCGAAAGGTACTTCCACCTATTACATAATATAAGGGAACCAACAATCTTATTTTCAAAAATTCTTCTATTACTCTTGTTTCTGAATTATTTTAAGTTGTAAGTTATGTGGACGATTGTTGGAGTTGTAACTTAAAACTTGAGTTTGTAGAGGAAAAGTTTAATCTCACATTGGAAAGAAGATGAGAAGATAGGTTGTTTCTAAGTCTTCTCTTTCTCTCCTATGCCTAGAAGAAAATAAAGGTTATGCTCCACATCACACATGCACGCGCTGGCCGGACCGAGCTCGGGCTCGGGTCGGGTCGGGTAGCGCGCGCACACGACATGCAGACACGAATGCAGTCCCGGATTGAAGGGCTCTTAATCTGCTACATTTTTGTTTTTAGCATAATTAGTAAGCGGAAATTAAAGATTAAAACAGCTAGCATTAAAATTTAAAACGTGATAATTGCCGCTGGATTTATGGACGAAAACGACTAGCATATTGAATAAAACTTGCATGGCTGATTTGAAAGGCGTAAAAAGTAGATCTAAAACGATGGCTATAACCCTATAAAAAGGACCTAAAGCAAGAGTTCGGACACATTGCAAAACACAATTTTTTTCTCTCTTCTTCTCCTTCATTTTCTTGCTGTTACTTTTTGTTAGTTCCATGAAAGTCGAGAAGAATACGCAAAGCCTTCTTAAAGCTCATGCTGATGAGAAGGAGGTCGTCTGACCGAGGGTCATTGTATCTCCGAGAACTATTGCTGTGTAGCCCTGTACGAGAGGGGGCAATTAGATTCTTGGGACAGTGCATTGCACGTCTCGATCATCAGGCCGTAACTCTAACCTTATTTAATTTTAGTTTGAATTAATTTTATTTATGTGTTATAATATTTATCTGATATTATCTGATTTAATAATTAACTATTTAAAACTTAATTTCATGTTAATTTTTATCTAAACAGCTATATTTCCAACAGCCCCCTCGTAATACACTACCTCATCAACATCGGTCATACTTTTCAATCACAATTAAAACTTTAATATCTTTGATCTACTACTTTAAACGGTAGGGCCCACATGAATTCATGTATGAAAAATAAAAGTTAATGTAACCCTTTTTATTAGTTTTCTAATTTTTTGAGGAAACATTTCTTGTTATAATATTGTAAATTACACTGATTTTAGTACTGCATGGAGTACCTTTAGAAACAAGATTAATACCCTAGGGATCCCAAATAGAGGACCCAAGAGGGGGATAGGTTGTCCCCCTTCGGTTGGATGATGCATTGTTCACTGTTCATGAACAGTGCATCATCCAACCGGAGGGGGATAGCTCACCTGTCCGCCCATGGATCCTTATTTAGGGTTGTGGGGGACATGTGAGCTGCCCCATCCGATTGGGTGATGCACTGTTTATGAACAATACATCATCCAATCGGAGGGGGACAACTCACATGTCCGCCATGAGTCCCTATTTAGGGTCCCAGTTAGGGTTCCAGAAGAAGCGCCCTTAGAACAAAAGTATGTGAGGCAAAGAGGAGGAAGACCAAGAAGACATAAGCAGTGTATGAAAACTTCACCACCTTCTTTCTATTATCAAGCGAGAAACCTCTTATTGCAATGGTTCCTTTTTCTCCTTGGTTGGTAAAGAAATTTGCTTCCTTGTATATTTACAGCCTCTAAGATTCATGAACAGTTTCATGCATGCTACTTCCTAAGATTTCACCAGTTATCGTTTTGGTCCAAGTTAATCATTTTGTTTAGCTCATAATCTCTACTTTGAATAGGCTTGATTAATTGACCCAATACGGCAAACATAGTTTAATTGATTTAGCTCTGCGAGCGCAAGGAATTTGATTGCACTGGATTTTTCGTTTATCTGTTCTTGATCTTTCCGCAACGTTTACATGTTCTAGTTCAGCTTGAGTTAGAATTTTTGGACTCTTGAATATTTGGTTATCTTGAAGAAAATTTGTATCTTTCTTGAAATGACGTTATACTTGCAGCTCGACGTGTTTCCTCATATAGACAATTGCAAGACCCTAGCCATTATCATTGCACTACCAGTCTTATTTTTGGCTGAATCTGAAATTATTTGTTAGAGGCATAATAAACTCACTCTTATAAGCTATGAATCCATGTCAAACTATTCATATAATCATATAGTCAATGTGGGACTAACTGGACCCTGACTTGAGAAGAAGTATAAGAAGAGGAATTCGTAATGTATTTTGACTGGGAGTTGGGGGAAATCGAGCGTTGTAAGAGATAGAGACTTGTAAGTATGTCCATGAGTTGCTTGTGTAAATGATTGTGTTAGAAATAAGGCCAAGTAAAATGAGGAAATTTCAACGAAGCGAGTCATTTAAATTGTGGACATCATACTTAAAGTCAAGGTATTCTAGATATTTCCTCATTAAAATTGCGTCATCTACGATATATAATTGCACAGCTAGTCTGTTGATGCTTTTTCTCCGCACATGAATCCTGAAGATATTCAACTATTTTTTTTTTTTTATAATAGGAACTACAGCTTTTGGGACTTCATCCCTAGCAAATCTCACTTGAATTTTCACGACCAATTTTTTGTCAATTTTTTGGGTCACAAGATTTGCCGTACGTGGAACCCTCTGAATCTCTGATTTCAGAAGTTTGTATTTGTATACAGCACGATTTGATGGGAAAATCCTTTATGATACTACGATAGTATTGCTTCTTTCTTCTCAGTATAATGTTGTAGCTGCTGTTCAATTGTAGTAAACTGTTGATAAAGTCTTTTTGTTTCTCGTGGCGTTTTACTTTCACAATCATAATATATATAAGCTTTACTACTACATTTCTTAATCAGTATGTGAATTTGATTTTCATTAAGTTATGGCAAACTTTAAAGAATATTTCTCATGTTCTCATGTTGTTTGAATATCTCCTTGTACCAATAAATCTAACATGCATTTTTTTTTACATAGGTGACAACGCTTACGAGAAGCAGGGGTTCACAAAAAGCCAGTTAAATGCCAGACCGACCTCAGAAATTTGACTATATTCAATCCGTTGTATGTCTCTATCTCTATTTGATAAAATGCCTAGTTGAACTGTCTGATTGGTGGCTCTTCTGTGTTGTAGCCTTATATGATATCTACACCTGCTTATTGCAATCACAATAGGGAAAACTCTAATAAAAATATATACGACAGTGCTGGTACTTGTCGCTCTTGAACTATAGTTTCGCCTTTCATTTTGCTATGAGTTGGCCAAATAGCCCATGTCATCATATTATATAATGTTAGTATTTGTTTGTAAAAAAAAAAAGAAGATAGTCCCACATTGGAATTTTGAGCATTGTTTTAGAGGTTTAAAAGCATTGAATGCTTAGTGGGCTTTGAATAATGGATCAAAGTATAGGCTTCTAAACTCGCGTGCGGGTAGCGCGAATAATGCGCGATTATTTTGACGCGATTTATAATGTTCTATTTTTTATATATATAATTATATATTGAATATATTTTATTTTTAATATTATTTTAAATTTTAAAAATTATGAAAAGACAAGACTGTTGAAAAGTGGTTGTTTAATCCAAGGGGTGTTTTGAAAAGTTGTGACTATTGGAAGCACCTTTTCAAAATCTATAAATAGTTTATATTTTCAGATATCAAATACAATTCTTTCTCTGAATCTTTTCTATCAAAAACTTCTGCAATATTACAAACTTGTTTCACAACGAATTAAGGAAAATTCCAGATTTGCTTACTGGAATTTTCATTTTCTGTTGTATCCTGGGAAGAAAATTTGCATTAACCCGAAGCAACTTTGAATATCAAGTGGGGGCAAATATTTCTTTAAGGAAAGTGTTTCACGCCTCAGAATTTCTGTCTCCTTCAATATTAAAACTAACAATCTTAAAGAAATATCTCTGCTACAATGGAGTCGGAATCAATCAAGGTGATGAATCAAGACATGGTCAAATTGGACCGATTCGACGGGAACAATTTCTCTCGCTGGCAAGACAAGATGATGTTTCTTCTTACAGCATTGAAGATCTCCTACATTCTCAACCCCAATCTGCAGCCCATAGAAGATCCAAAACCAAGTGCAGACGGCAAACAACCTACTGAGGAGGAAATAGAAGAAATCAAAAAGCAAAAGGCAAAACGGGAGGAAGATGAAGTGTTGTGTCGCGGTCACATTCTGAACACACTTTCGGACCGATTATATGATCTTTTCACGAGGATAAAGTCGGCAAGGGAGATCTGGAACGCACTGGAATTTAAATACAAAGCCGAGGAGGAAGGTACAAACAAGTATTTAATTGCAAAATATCTAGAATATAAAATGGTTGATGACAAGTCTGTCCTAGAGCAAGTTCATGAATTGGAGGTTCTGGTTAATAAGATTCATGTTCTCAAAATAGTTCTTCCAGAGTCTTTTCAAGTTGCTGCAATTATTGCAAAACTACCATCAACTTGGAAAGATTATTCGAAGAAACTAATGCATAAAACTGAGGATATCTCTTTGGAACAACTTCAGAAGAATCTTAGAATTGAAGAGGAGTCACGCATACGTGATTCGAAAAATTCTGTCCAAAGTGATTGTAAGGTCCACACCGTGGAGAAGAATGAATCTTCGGTAAAAAATGTGAACCTTCAAGTAAAGAAAAGTGGACAACACTTTAAAAAGAAGAATTTTCAGAAGAAAAAGGGGTCCTGTTTTATTTGCGGCAAGCCTGGACATTTTGCTAAAGAATGTCGTCACAGAAAAAATAATAATGTAAAATCAAAGGCTTCTGCAAATATGATAGAAGAGAATCTGGTCGCTATGATTTCTGAAATCAATATGGCTTCTGTTAAGTCTGGATGGTGGCTTGATTCTGGAGCAACAATCCACGTTTGCAAGGACAAATCCTTGTTCAAAGGATTTGAAGAAATTTCGGAAATTACAGAAGTGCAAATGGGGAATAATGCTTGTGCAAAGGTTGCTGGAAAAGGGACTGTTGATATAGATTTTACTTCTGGAAAGAAATTGACTCTTATAAATGTTCTGTATGTACCCGAAGTTAGAAAGAACTTAGTTTCTGTTGATCTTCTTTGTAAGAAAGGGTTTCGGGTTGCTTTTGAGTCAAATAATGTTATCCTGTCTAAGAACGGGATGTTTGTGGGAAAGGGCTACTCTTGTGATGGAATGTATCAACTAAGTATTAATAATAAAGTTATATCTTCTGTTTATATTGTTGAGTCTTCATATTTATGGCATGATCGCTTAGCACATTTAAATTTTCGCTATTTGAAAAATATGAGAAAGTTAGACTTCATTAACTTTAATGGTGAATTTGATAAATGTGAAATTTGTGCTAAGTCTAAATTAACAAAGAAATCTTTTCCAAGTGTTTCTCGCAAAGATTCTAAAGTTTTAGATTTAATACATTCTGATATATGTGAATTGAATGGTATGTTAACTAGAGGAGGAAAAAGATACTTTATCACTTTTGTTGATGATTGCAGTAGATATATGTATGTTTATCTTTTAAGAACAAAAGATGAAGCTTTTGATATGTTTAAAAAATACAAAACAGAAGTTGAAAATCAACTTGAAAGGAAAATTAAAGTATTACGTTCTGATAGAGGTGGTGAATATTTTTCTGATAACTTTAATACTTTTTGTGAAGAACATGGCATTATTCATCAATGTACAGCACCTTATACTCCCCAACAGAATGGTTTAGCCGAAAGAAAAAATAGAACTTTACAAGAAATGATAAATTGTATGCTTAATAATGCTAAGTTACCTTTAAATTTATGGGGAGAAGCTTTGTACACAGCATGTTATATTCATAATAGGATTCCCTCTAAAAAGTCAAATATAAGCCCTTATGAGTTATGGAAAGGTAGAAAGCCTAATCTGTCATATTTTAAAGTGTGGGGGTGTTTGGCTTATTATAGAGTTCCTGATCCTAAAAGAACAAAACTTGGACCTAGAGCCTTTAAAAGTGTTTTTGTCGGATATGCTGAAAATAGCAAAGCATATAGACTACTTGATTTATCTTCTAATACTATTGTTGAATCTAGAGATGTTGAATTCTTTGAAAATAAATTTTCTGTAGATTCTGAAAATGTTGAAAATGTTCCTATTCTGCTTAACTCTAATAATTTTTCTAGTTCTGATTTTCATGCTAAGGAAACGAATATATCTAAAGAAATATCAGAGCCAAGAAGAAGTACTAGAGTAAGAAAAGAGAAATCTTTACCTTCAGATTTTATTTCTCCTGAACAAATTATTTTTCTTGTTGAAGGTGATAGGAATAATAATGTTTTAAATAAACATCCTATAAGTTTTAATCCAGATGATGATCCTAAAACCTTTATAGAAGCAATGTCATCTAGAGATGCTTCATTTTGGAAAGAAGCTGTCAATGATGAAATGGATTCTATAATGGGAAATAGTACTTGGATTTTAGTAGATTTACCTCAAGGATCAAAGCCAATAGGATGTAAATGGGTTTTTAGAAGAAAATATCATTCTGATGGTTCTGTTCAAGCTTTTAAGGCTAGATTAGTAGCCAAAGGGTTTAGACAAAAAGAAGGCATAGATTATTTTGATACATATGCACCTGTCGCACGTATAACATCTATTAGAATTCTTATTGCTTTGGCATCTATACATAAGTTATTTGTGCATCAAATGGATGTCAAGACTGCTTTTTTAAATGGAGATTTAAATGAGGAGGTTTACATGGAACAACCGGAAGGTTTCATTCTTCCAGGAAATGAAAGAAAAGTATGTAAACTAATTAAATCTCTTTATGGTCTTAAACAAGCACCAAAACAATGGCATGAAAAGTTTGATTCTGTTATTCTATCTTATGGTTTCAAACATAATAGTGCTGATAAGTGTATTTATTCTAAATTCACTGATAAATATGGTGTGCTTGTCTGCTTGTATGTGGATGACATGTTAATATTCGGCACTAATATGATTGGCATAAATGAGACTAAAGAGTATCTATCTTCTATGTTTAAAATGAAAGATTTAGGAGAAGCGGATACTATTTTAGGGATCAAAGTTAGAAAACATAGTGGGGGTTTTTCTTTAAGCCAATCACATTATATTGAAAAAATAGTGAATAAATTTAATCATCTTAGTTTTAAAGAAGTTAACACTCCTTTTGATCCCAGTGTCAAATTGACTGCCAATTCTGGTAGAGCTGTAGCACAGCTTGAGTATGCTAGTGCAATTGGTTCTTTAATGTATGCCATGCATTGTACTAGACCTGATATTGCATTTGCTGTATGCAAATTAAGTAGATACACTAGTAATCCAAGTGTAGAACATTGGAAAAGCCTGCAGCCCATAGAAGATCCAAAACCAAGTGCAGACGGCAAACAACCTACTGAGGAAGAAATAGAAGAAACCAAAAATCTGTGTTTGTTCTATAATGATTATCCGGCTGTATTAGAGGGATACACCGATGCAAGCTGGATGACTAGTGTTGGAGACAACCAATCCACTTCTGGAATGGTTTTTACACTTGGTGGAGGAGCAGTTTCTTGGGCAAGCAAGAAACAAACATGTATCTCACACTCCACCATGGAATCTGAATTCATTGCTTTAGCAGCAACTGGTAAGGAGGCTGAATGGATTAGGAACTTATTACTAGATATTAAGTTATGGCCTAGTCCAATGCCTCCTATCTCTATCTATTGTGATAGTCAAGCCACTTTGTCAAGGGCTTATAATTGTACATATAATGGTAAGTCTAGACACATAAGTCTAAGACATGAATATGTGAGACACTTGATACAAGATAGTGTCATAACTATTGTCTACGTTAAGACAAATAAAAATTTGGCTGATCCATTTACAAAACCTCTAGCAAGAGAGGTAGTAAAGATAACATCAAGTGATATGGGGCTGAAACCTTATATTTAAAATCACCAGGCATGGTAACCCAACCATTTACTAGAACTAAACTGGTTAAATGGTTTAAATGGGTAATAACAAGTTTCTGAAAGTGATTGATTGATATTGACGCATTAAGCCCTAAAAGATAATGTCAATATCGTCCATTACGAAATAAGAGGATGAGTTATGCTCTTAATGAAAGTCTAATACATTATTGTTGTGTGTTTAAAGTAATGGAAAACACATTGTAGACGTTTCACCTATATGAACTTAGAAGTGGTGCCGCTTCTTAAAAGAACTAAAGGTTTGTTCTTTAAAGAGTTCATGAACCAGGAATAAGCACAAGGCCATAACAGTGCTAAAATATTAATTCTCATTGAAACAAGAGATTAGTGTATGTACAATATTCTCCGGTTCTATCACAAAGAGTAATTAGTTTAATGTTAAGGCAACTAACGACTTTGATAGAACTTTGAGGTATTTGTACTAAGTAAATGTTTAAATCGAAAGATACCTCTACATATGTATACTTATCTCATTTTGTACATATTGCAGATTATTTTTAAATATAGTACTATTAAAATGTTTTTTAAAACAAAGTGGGGGATTGTTAGTATTTGTTTGTAAAAAAAAAAAAGAAGATAGTCCCACATTGGAATTTTGAGCATTGTTTTAGAGGTTTAAAAGCATTGAATGCTTAGTGGGCTTTGAATAATGGATCAAAGTATAGGCTTCTAAACCCGCGTGCGGGTAGCGCGAATAATGCGCGATTTTGACGCGATTATTAGACGCACTTAGCACTTTGCACGCTTGCCGCTGCCGCTTAAATGTTCTATTTTTTATATATATAATTATATATTGAATATATTTTATTTTTAATAATATTTCGAAATTTAAAAATTATGAAAAGACAAGTGACTGTTGAAAAGTGGCTGTTTGCTGAACTTTGAGGTATTTGTACTAAGTAAAGGTTTAAATCGAAAGATACCTCTACATATGTATACTTATCTCATTTTGTACATATTGCAGATTATTTTTAAATATAATACTATTAAAATGTTTTTTCAAACAAAGTGGGGGATTGTTAGTATTTGTTTGTAAAAAAATAAGATAGTCCCACATTGGAATTTTGAACATTCTTTTAGAGGTTTAAAAGCATTGAATGCTTATTGGGCTTTGAATAATGGATCAAAGTGTAGGCTTCTAAACCCGCGTGCGGGTAGCGCGAATAATGCGCGATTTTGACGCGATTATTAGACGCACTTAGCACTTAGCACTTAGCACGCTTGCCGCTACAGCTTAAATGTTCTATTTTTTATATATATAATTATATATTGAATATATTTTATTTTTAATATTATTTTAAATTTTAAAAATTATGAAAAGACAAGACTGTTGAAAAATGGCTGTTTAATCCAAGGGGTGTTTTGAAAAGTTGTGACTGTTGGAAGCACCTTTTCAAAATCTATAAATAGTTTATATTTTCAGATATCAATACAATAATTCTTTCTCTGAATCTTTTCTATCAAAAACTTCTGCAATATTACAAACTTGTTTCACAACGAATTAAGGAAAATTCCAGATTTGCTTACTGGAATTTTCATTTTCTGTTGTATCCTGGGAAGAAAATTTGCATTAACCCGAAGCAACTTTGAATATCAAGTGGGGGCAAATATTTCTTTAAGGAAAGTGTTTCACGCCTCAGAATTTCTTTCTCCTTCAATATTAAAACTAACATATAACACCATATACTTTGCAAAATTGTTAGTTATGCAAAAAATTAGAGAAATTAAACATAGCAAAAAGGTGATGTAGTGTACACATTCATGTTATTGATGGGGTCATATTCATTCCTCTTTATGGAGCATATGTTGTACTTAGATCTTCGCATAGGGAGGAAATTCCTATGAGGTGTCTGCAAAAATTATTATTTCAATATTTTACAGAATTTTTAGAAATTTCTAGAAATACAGTGGTGAGTCCACAACAGCTTCTTTGAGCTGTAAGACCATTTCGGTTCAATTTTAGACCGCTTAAAATTTGAAACCTGAAATAACTATCACCACTTGGTTCCAAACAGATAAACATTGAATTGAGTAAATATCGGGTATGTGTCAGAACTTGAACTTGGCCTGTGCATGGTGACACAAACCCATGCCCAGCCCTTTCCTGCCCCAATTAGTTGAAGGAGATTTGGAGTGTATGTGTTGCGTTTTATTTGAGTCATTTGTATGCTAACTTATTGATTTTTTTTTATAAGCCAGAATTTGTACATGGAAAGATATTGATGAATTAGTTGCTTCTAAAGCAATAGCTAACATCAATGGTAGAACCTCAAACCTCTTCAAGTAATCTCATGCCCCGACACGCTAAGACCCAGCATCTCAAGGGAGCGCTGCCCCACACCACCACGTCCTTTAGAAGTCTTCGATACTCAGACAAGACAATTCCCTACGAGAAACATCAAAAGAGCAAAATACTTGTGTTTTTATTTCTTATTATAGTCCATAACACTGGCCGCAGAACCAGGTTTTTTAATTAGCAATTTCGTAGCCTATGCATTCAGCATGCCATAGTCACTTGATTGGCGGAGGCAAACAACAGCAGTCCATTTCCAATTCTTCCTGTACACAAAGCATTCTTCCTGGCACCTCCTGGACCAGTTCGCAGCTGCTGTTGTTGAGAACACCTGGCCCCATCTTGCAGGCAATTTGCCTTCGCATCATCATCCCTTACTGCAACATTTCCATAAGCCTCTGACCAAATTAACAGGAAAAAAGGGCTAAAAAAGTTATTATTCATTATCTGTTTAGAACCAAGGAATCGAGGGTCTCGAAAACACTGAGTCCTCCAGCGCTATTCCCATCAACTCCACAAAGTTACAGCAGGAAAACTTCTAACGAGTGTCACACCCCTTCTCTACATTATGAACCAGTATCTACCACTCTAACACACTTAAACACCACTGTCCTACTGCAACCCCTAACCCATTCACACACCACCATTCTACAGAATCTCATTCAAAATACGCCCACCCAAACAAAACACAAAAGACAGTTCATCACAAAGCTTTCGAACACTTTAATGAATGACAGTAGATGTTTGACATGCCTACCTCTTATTGCAATATCACCGTCTGAGATTAGTTTATAAACGTTTTGATTCCTTTTTCCTTGTTTTACTCCTAAAACACAACGAGATCCATGCATTCTGGTCTTGCGCTTGACACACATCGTGACAATTGAAACAGAACCCTAGAGTTGCGCTCTCAATTAACACTTCATTTAGCTCTCAGAGCATATACTGATAAAGAACGCAGACCTGATCCATGGTGATATGTGTTGTTGTTTCTTGCCTGTATTCGCAGTACGAAAACACAATATCCTATCTTACAAGAAATAAATGGTCTCTACCCTATACATTCTACCTTTTCATGAACTCTTCTTTATATCTTCAAGATACAAACCCAGGGGAAGGCCAAAAGTAGATAGGTGTTCCCGTGTAGTCACGCCACCAGTCGTGGAAACACTCATCAACCCCGTGCGACTATTGTCCCACTGACCCCATTGATGCATCACAGAGACTATCTTACCGCACCTCTTAGATCAGCTGCACGACTCCATCAAGCTCTTGCTGTCGTTTCGAAACGTGACTCCCCAAGATACCGGCCACATTCCCCGCAGCAACACCTCCCGAAGCTCTCTTTCTGCGCGCCCCGGGGCACCACCGCTCGCGGTACTCCCTCCGACACACCGTCCCCCTCGCTACGCCCCTTTTGTCTGCGTGTTTTTAAAATAATACGGAGCTGCAAAGTAAATGCAACTTTGTATTCACTTGATTGAAAACGTCAACCAACCGAAAAACTAGAATGCCACAACTCTATACTTAGTTTCTCTATACTGCCGTGTCCAATGTGACTCGATTTTAATCACTTTATGGTGTATACATCCTAAAAGCATAAGATCAAAGATGATCATCCTGAGGCCAACAGAGAAGGAAAAACAAAAGAAAAAAATAGGGTATCCGATAGGAAGTCTTTGCGCATCCCTTCTTTCTACAATCAAGCAACAAAAAAGAAAGCTCTAAGTTAACCCAGTTTTTTATTGGTGGTGAAGTTTGGTGCTGCTTCATTATCCATTTTACTGGGCGCTCCTCCTTAAAGATGCCATGGACACCGTTCATCACGTGGCCATCCGCTAAAGTCCTAAGATGCCTCACTCAAATATACGCTCTCGTTTTGTCGCAATTCATCCTGTTCCGGTTCTAAGTCTCAGTATCTGGTCGTACTCCTTGAATTTGCATGACTCAACCTGTATCCGCACCAAACCGGAATGCTTTTTATTTTCAGAGTTTTACTAGATAGCCAGCGCTTTTGATAACTGATTTGAAACTTTCACTGGGTTTTTTCTGGTTATCTTGTTCTTGACGTTACTTTCCACCCAAACTGTTCATCACCAAAAAAAAACTGTGGCATTTCTTTTGCCTCTTACGCCCAAATTTTTGGGTTAGATCTAAAAAAGGTTCACAAATTCTAACCCAGTGACCGAACCACCTGCCCACCGCTGCGGGGTTTTGGGATTTTCAACGAAGCCTACTTCCACCTTTCCAAAACACCCCTGAGTACGCCCCGACCTTAGCCCATTTCGTCAGGAACATCGAGAGACACTTTACTCATCCCCTCAACCACAGCTCGGATTACGAAACAACGGGAGGAACCCGAAAACTCACTCAACTAAACCCACCCATTAAACTAACTCACCTCATAGTCCCACTCACGTGGACACTACAAATGTGACGAGAAGAACCAAGAATGAACGACCAATCTCTAATGCATCTTCGATTTACGCGGTCCTTTGCAGTTTTGAAGAGGTCAAGCTCCTACCTTGTCAAATAAACGTTTTTTTATGAACGGAAGTCCCAGGGTGTTGTCTCCACATAGAGGCATCCCGGACAGTCCTAATGTGACCAGACGCCAACATGGCCAACACCGACCACTGCCGTTTCCTGCACTCTAAGACTCGCCGAGTTAGAATCAAGTCCCA
>NC_033801.1:111597719-111626382 GCF_001876935.1 Asparagus officinalis
TTTCTCCCCGGGAGAGGGGAGCGGAGACGTAGGACGGAAGGTCCGAACTCCGTGATCATATTGCTTGTTAGAGTGTGCTTTGGCGTTCATTCATATTTAAGTTCATATCTTATATCGCCATTGTGCATTGCTCATTTTTATATCATCCACTATCTTGTTTAGATTGTTTATCCATGTGTAGTTTATATATCCTTGCATATATATATTCATCATATAGGATATATCTCTTTGTTGTTCATATTGCTTATCCTAGCTTACATATCTTGTTATATTTCACTCTTGCTAGGATAACTTGTTAATAACTTTTAATTGGCATTTAATCGGATTAGATTAGCATAAGACCCTAATCACCCCCCTCTAGGGACTAACACATTTCACCCTTTAATTTTGTTTTCCAGACATATAAAATTAGTTGAAGGAGATTTGGAGTGTATGTGTTGCGTTTTATTTGAGTCATTTGTATGCTAACTTATTGATTTTTTTTCTAAGCCAGAATTTGTACATGGAAAGATATTGATGAATTAGTTGCTTCTAAAGCAATAGCTAACATCAATTCTAGTAATTCATGAATAGCAGTTCAAGGGACGTGCCCTCTTTAGAAGTCTGATACTCAGAAGACAATTCCACGAGAAATCAAAAGAGAAATACTTGTGTTTTATTTATTATAGGTCCATACACTGCCGCAGAAAGTTTTTTAATTAGCAATTGTAGTTGCATTCACATGCATAGTCACTTTGATTGGCGGTAGCAACACAGAGTCCATTTCCATTCTTCTGTAAAAAGCATTCCTTCTGGCACTCTGGAAGGTTGCAGTTGCTGTTGTTGAGGAACACCTGGCATCTTGCAGCATTTGCCTTTCGCATCATCATCTCTACTGCACATTTCATAAGCTTGACCAAATTAAAGGAAAAAGAGGGCTAAAAAAGTTATTATTTTTTTTAGAACAAGGATGAGGTCTCGAAACATGAGTCTCAGCCGCTATTATATATCCAAAAGTTAAGAGGATTCTAGAGTGTAACCTTCTTACAGTATGAAAATATACATTAACAACCTAAAATATGTCCTACTACCCCTAAACCATTCACACACACCATTACAGATCTCATCCAATATACGCCACCAACAAAACAAAAAGAAGTTCATACAAAGTTGAATACTTTAATGAATAAGTAGATGTTTGAATGCTATTTTATTGCAATATAGTTGAATTAGTTTATAAAACGTTTTGATCATTTTTCCTTGTTTTACTCTAACAAGAGGATCATGATTTGGTCTTGGCTTGAACACCATGTGAAATTTGAAACTAGGAACCGAGAGTTGCTCTTCAATTAATTATTTAGCTTTCAAGAGCATATATGATGAAGAACGCAGACTATATGGTGATATTGTTGTTGTTTCTTGCTGTATTGCATAGACAATATTATTTACAAGAATAGTGTTTACTGTAATTTACTTTTCATGAATTCTTTTTATATCTTAAGATATCAAGGCAAAGTTGATAGTTTCCCGATCTGGAAAACTATCAAGTGCACTATGTCCACTGAGCATTAATGCGTCAAAGACTATCTAATCTTTAGATCAGTGCATATTCATAAGTCTTGTTGTTTTGAAGTGATCCAAAGATAAGTAGTCTTTGACGGACCAACTTTATAGTTGATAAGGTCCACTGGGTAGTTTTTGTCTGAGTGTTTAAATAATACCAGGAAAGTAATCAACTTTGTATTACTTGATTGAAAACGTCAACAACGAAAAACTAGATGAAATCTTATATTAGTTTTCTATACTGTGTAATGTACTGATTTTAATACTTTATGGTGTATATCTAAAGCATAAGATAAAATATATACCTGAGGCAAAGAGAAGGAAAACAAAGAAAAAATAGGTAGCATAGGAAGTCTTTGCCATCTTCTTTCTACAATCAAGCAACAAAAAAGAAAGCTCTAGTTACAGTTTTTTTATTGGTTGGTGAAGTTTGTCTGCTTCATTATCCATTTATAGTCTCTAAGATGCATGAACAGTTATCGTGCATGTAAGTTTCCTAAGATTTCATCAATATATTGTTTTTGTCCATATTCATTGTTCCGTTTAATTAGGTATCTGTACTTTGAATTTGCATGACTAATGGTATACATGTAAGGAATTGTTTGATATTTAAGTTTTTACTAGATAAGTTTTGATAATGAATTTGAATTTCACTGGGTTTTTTTGGTTATTTGTTCTTGATCTTTTCACAATGTTCATACGATACTTGGATTTTTTTTGTTAGCCATTTTGTAGATCTAGTTAAATTCTACTAGTGAAACCACTTGCGTTTTGGATTAGAGCTATTGCAATTGTGAAACATGAGACCGACTCTTATGCCATTTCGTAGAAGCATGAGAGAACTTACTATCCCTAAAAGCTGGATTAGAAAGAGGAACCCAAAACTATAATAAACCCTCATTAAACTATCTATATAGTCAACGTGGAACTAAAATGTGAGAAGAAGAACAAGAAGAAGAGCAATCTCTATGCATCTTGATTTAGGATCTTTGCAGTTTGAAGAGGTCAAGTCTACTTGTCAAATACGTTTTTTTATGAAGGAAGTCCCAGGTTGTGTCTCAAAGAGCATGAAGTCTAATGTGAAGACCCAACATGGCCAAGACCATGTTTCTGATCTAAGACTGCCAGTTTAAATCAAGTCAGAGTGACTAAGTATGGTTAATCTACAGACGGGGAAGATCCTAGGATGGTAATAGTCATGTTTCTCTTTATTGATATCGATTTAGACACAAAGTTTAGCCTAAGATGTTTGCATTTTTCCATTCATCTTTTATCTTGGGAATTACCCCAAATATATTTGTAAGATGACTACAAGTAATCGTTTTCTGATGTCAATAATTTTAGATCGAAGATTTGCGGCCACGTGATGCTGGAAATTATTTCACTTCATTTCTCTCGTTAAATCCAAGTACTGATTGAGGTTTTAGCTGTCTGTTAGTCTTTTATTCTTTTCTATGACAAACTTTCTTGTTAAATTTTTTATCTTTGTTCACTTTTCAAATTTGATATAATTATGTAATTTTGCTTGAGTATAATTACTTGTACCTGTAGGTTTTTCGGTGCATATAATTGCACTTGTTGCATTTCTTTGTCACAAATGAAGATCTTCATCCATTTAAATTACTGGCAAGATGTCTATTCTTGCAGTTGTTTTCAACTGCCTTCTTCCCTCCAAGTTGATGAATACTACTTGTGGTAGTACAGAAGATCTAAATCTAGTGCAATTTGATCTCATACCTTTATCTTGCTTGTTTTTAGAATTGATGCATTAACAACTCCTTCGGGTATCAAGCTTCCTTTCGTGCAGCGTATGACTATGGGATAAGTGGTGAAAATTGTTGCAGAACAAAAGAAGATTTGGTCTCGTGGAATTTATTTCAAGACATAGAAAAGTGGTACATTTCACCCTTTAATTTTGTTTTCCAGACATATAAAATTAGTTGAAGGAGATTTGGAGTGTATGTGTTGCGTTTTATTTAAGTCATTTGTATGCTAACTTATTGATTTTTTTCTAAGCCAGAATTTGTACATGAAAATATATTGACGAATTAGTTGCTTCTAAAGCAATAGCTAACATCAATTCTAGTAATTCATGAATAGCAGTTCAAGGGACGTGCCCTCTTTAGAAGTCTGATACTCAGAAGACAATTCCACGAGAAATCAAAAGAGAAATACTTGTGTTTTATTTATTATAGGTCCATACACTGCCGCAGAAAGTTTTTTAATTAGCAATTGTAGTTGCATTCACATGCATAGTCACTTTGATTGGCGGTAGCAACACAGAGTCCATTTCCATTCTTCTGTAAAAAGCATTCCTTCTGGCACTCTGGAAGGTTGCAGTTGCTGTTGTTGAGGAACACCTGGCATCTTGCAGCATTTGCCTTTCGCATCATCATCTCTACTGCACATTTCATAAGCTTGACCAAATTAAAGGAAAAAGAGGGCTAAAAAAGTTATTATTATTATTTTTAGAACAAGGATGAGGTCTCGAAACATGAGTCTCAGCCGCTATTATATATCCAAAAGTTAAGAGGATTCTAGAGTGTAACCTTCTTACATTATGAAAATATACATTAACAACTTAAAATATGTCCTACTACCCCTAAACCATTCACACACACCATTACAGATCTCATCCAATTTACGCCACCAACAAAACAAAAAGAAGTTCATACAAAGTTGAATACTTTAATGAATAAGTAGATGTTTGAATGCTACTTTATTGCAATATAGTTGAATTAGTTTATAAAACGTTTTGACCATTTTTCCTTGTTTTACTCTAACAAGAGGATCATGATTTGGTCTAGTCTTGAACACCATGTGAAATTTGAAACTAGGAACCTAGAGTTGCTCTTCAATTAATTATTTAGCTTTCAAGAGCATATATGATGAAGAACGCAGACTATATGGTTATATTGTTGTTGTTTCTTGCTGTATTGCATAGACAATATTATTTACAAGAATAGTGTTTACTGTAATTTACTTTTCATGAATTCTTTTTATATCTTAAGATATCAAGGCAAAGTCGATAGTTTCCCGATCTGGAAAACTATCAAGTGCACTATGTCCACTGAGCATTAATGCGTCAAAGACTATCTAATCTTTAGATCAGTGCATATTCATAAGTCTTGTTGTTTTGAAGTGATCCAAAGATAAGTAGTCTTTGACGGACCAACTTTATAGTTGATAAGGTCCACTGGGTAGTTTTTGTCTGAGTGTTTAAATAATACCAGGAAAGTAATCAACTTTGTATTACTTGATTGAAAACGTCAACAACGAAAAACTAGATGAAATCTTATATTAGTTTTCTATACTGTGTAATGTACTGATTTTAATACTTTATGGTGTATATCTAAAGCATAAGATAAAATATATACCTGAGGCAAAGAGAAGGAAAACAAAGAAAAAATAGGTAGCATAGGAAGTCTTTGCCATCTTCTTTCTACAATCAAGCAACAAAAAAGAAAGCTCTAGTTACAGTTTTTTTATTGGTTGGTGAAGTTTGTCTGCTTCATTATCCATTTATAGTCTCTAAGATGCATGAACAGTTATCGTGCATGTAAGTTTCCTAAGATTTCATCAATATATTGTTTTTGTCCATATTCATTGTTCCGTTTAATTAGGTATCTGTACTTTGAATTTGCATGACTAATGGTATACATGTAAGGAATTGTTTGATATTTAAGTTTTTACTAGATAAGTTTTGATAATGAATTTGAATTTCACTGGGTTTTTTTGGTTATTTGTTCTTGATCTTTTCACAATGTTCATACGATACTTGGATTTTTTTTGTTAGCCATTTTGTAGATCTAGTTAAATTCTACTAGTGAAACCACTTGCGTTTTGGATTAGAGCTATTGCAATTGTGAAACATGAGACCGACTCTTATGCCATTTCGTAGAAGCATGAGAGAACTTACTATCCCTAAAAGCTGGATTAGAAAGAGGAACCCAAAACTATAATAAACCCTCATTAAACTATCTATATAGTCAACGTGGAACTAAAATGTGAGAAGAAGAACAAGAAGAAGAGCAATCTCTATGCATCTTGATTTAGGATCTTTGCAGTTTGAAGAGGTCAAGTCTACTTGTCAAATACGTTTTTTTATGAAGGAAGTCCCAGGTTGTGTCTCAAAGAGCATGAAGTCTAATGTGAAGACCCAACATGGCCAAGACCATGTTTCTGATCTAAGACTGCCAGTTTAAATCAAGTCAGAGTGACTAAGTATGGTTAATCTACAGACGGGGAAGATCCTAGGATGGTAATAGTCATGTTTCTCTTTATTGATATCGATTTAGACACAAAGTTTAGCCTAAGATGTTTGCATTTTTCCATTCATCTTTTATCTTGGGAATTACCCCAAATATATTTGTAAGATGACTACAAGTAATCGTTTTCTGATGTCAATAATTTTAGATCGAAGATTTGCGGCCACGTGATGCTGGAAATTATTTCACTTCATTTCTCTCGTTAAATCCAAGTACTGATTGAGGTTTTAGCTGTCTGTTAGTCTTTTATTCTTTTCTATGACAAACTTTCTTGTTAAATTTTTTATCTTTGTTCACTTTTCAAATTTGATATAATTATGTAATTTTGCTTGAGTATAATTACTTGTACCTGTAGGTTTTTCGGTGCATATAATTGCACTTGTTGCATTTCTTTGTCACAAATGAAGATCTTCATCCATTTAAATTACTGGCAAGATGTCTATTCTTGCAGTTGTTTTCAACTGCCTTCTTCCCTCCAAGTTGATGAATACTACTTGTGGTAGTACAGAAGATCTAAATCTAGTGCAATTTGATCTCATACCTTTATCTTGCTTGTTTTTAGAATTGATGCATTAACAACTCCTTCGGGTATCAAGCTTCCTTTCGTGCAGCGTATGACTATGGGATAAGTGGTGAAAATTGTTGCAGAACAAAAGAAGATTTGGTCTCGTGGAATTTATTTCAAGACATAGAAAAGTGGTACATTTCACCCTTTAATTTTGTTTTCCAGACATATAAAATTAGTTGAAGGAGATTTGGAGTGTATGTGTTGCGTTTTATTTAAGTCATTTGTATGCTAACTTATTGATTTTTTTCTAAGCCAGAATTTGTACATTAAAATATATTGACGAATTAGTTGCTTCTAAAGCAATAGCTAACATAAATTCTAGTAATTCATGAATAGCAGTTCAAGGGACGTGCCCTCTTTAGAAGTCTGATACTCAGAAGACAATTCCACGAGAAATCAAAAGAGAAATACTTGTGTTTTATTTATTATAGGTCCATACACTGCCGCAGAAAGTTTTTTAATTAGCAATTGTAGTTGCATTCACATGCATAGTCACTTTGATTGGCGGTAGCAACACAGAGTCCATTTCCATTCTTCTGTAAAAAGCATTCCTTCTGGCACTCTGGAAGGTTGCAGTTGCTGTTGTTGAGGAACACCTGGCATCTTGCAGCATTTGCCTTTCGCATCATCATCTCTACTGCACATTTCATAAGCTTGACCAAATTAAAGGAAAAAGAGGGCTAAAAAAGTTATTATTATTATTTTTAGAACAAGGATGAGGTCTCGAAACATGAGTCTCAGTCGCTATTATATATCCAAAAGTTAAGGGGATTCTAGAGTGTAACCTTCTTACAGTTTGAAATAATACATTAACAACCTAAAATATGTCCTACTACCCCTAAACCATTCACACACACCATTACAGATCTCATCCAATTTACGCCACCAACAAAACAAAAAGAAGTTCATACAAAGTTGAATACTTTAATGAATAAGTAGATGTTTGAATGCTACTTTATTGCAATATAGTTGAATTAGTTTATAAAACGTTTTGACCATTTTTCCTTGTTTTACTCTAACAAGAGGATCATGATTTGGTCTAGTCTTGAACACCATGTGAAATTTGAAACTAGGAACCTAGAGTTGCTCTTCAATTAATTATTTAGCTTTCAAGAGCATATATGATGAAGAACGCAGACTATATGGTTATATTGTTGTTGTTTCTTGCTGTATTGCATAGACAATATTATTTACAAGAATAGTGTTTACTGTAATTTACTTTTCATGAATTCTTTTTATATCTTAAGATATCAAGGCAAAGTCGATAGTTTCCCGATCTGGAAAACTATCAAGTGCACTATGTCCACTGAGCATTGATGCATCAAAGACTATCTAATCTTTAGATCAGTGCATATTCATAAGTCTTGTTGTTTTGAAGTGATCCAAAGATAAGTAGTCTTTGACGGACCAACTTTATAGTTGATAAGGTCCACTGGGTAGTTTTTGTCTGAGTGTTTAAATAATACCAGGAAAGTAATCAACTTTGTATTACTTGATTGAAAACGTCAACAACGAAAAACTAGATGAAATCTTATATTAGTTTTCTATACTGTGTAATGTACTGATTTTAATACTTTATGGTGTATATCTAAAGCATAAGATAAAATATATACCTGAGGCAAAGAGAAGGAAAACAAAGAAAAAATAGGTAGCATAGGAAGTTTTTGCCATCTTCTTTCTACAATCAAGCAACAAAAAAGAAAGCTCTAATTACAGTTTTTTTATTGGTTGGTGAAGTTTGTCTGCTTCATTATCCATTTCTAGTCTCTAAGATGCATGAACAGTTATCGTGCATGTAAGTTTCCTAAGATTTCATCAATATATTGTTTTTGTCCATATTCATTGTTCCGTTTAATTAGGTATCTGTACTTTGAATTTGCATGACTAATGGTATACATGTAAGGAATTGTTTGATATTTAAGTTTTTACTAGATAAGTTTTGATAATGAATTTGAATTTCACTGGGTTTTTTTGGTTATTTGTTCTTGATCTTTTCACAATGTTCATACGATACTTGGATTTTTTTTGTTAGCCATTTTGTAGATCTAGTTAAATTCTACTAGTGAAACCACTTGCGTTTTGGATTAGAGCTATTGCAATTGTGAAACATGAGACCGACTCTTATGCCATTTCGTAGAAGCATGAGAGAACTTACTATCCCTAAAAGCTGGATTAGAAAGAGGAACCCAAAACTATAATAAACCCTCATTAAACTATCTATATAGTCAACGTGGAACTAAAATGTGAGAAGAAGAACAAGAAGAAGAGCAATCTCTATGCATCTTGATTTAGGATCTTTGCAGTTTGAAGAGGTCAAGTCTACTTGTCAAATACGTTTTTTTATGAAGGAAGTCCCAGGTTGTGTCTCAAAGAGCATGAAGTCTAATGTCAAGACCCAACATGGCCAAGACCATGTTTCTGATCTAAGACTTCCAGTTTAAATCAAGTCAGAGTGACTAAGTATGGTTAATCTACAGACGAGGAAGATCCTAGGATGGTAATAGTCATGTTTCTCTTTATTGATATCGATTTAGACACAAAGTTTAGCCTAAGATGTTTGCATTTTTCCATTCATCTTTTATCTTGGGAATTACCCCAAATATATTTGTAAGATGACTACAAGTAATCGTTTTCTGATGTCAATAATTTTAGATCGAAGATTTGCGGCCACGTGATGCTGGAAATTATTTCACTTCATTTCTCTCGTTAAATCCAAGTACTGATTGAGGTTTTAGCTGTCTGTTAGTCTTTTGTTCTTTTCTATGACAAACTTTCTTGTTAAATTTTTTATCTTTGTTCACTTTTCAAATTTGATATAATTATGTAATATTGCTTGAGTATAATTACTTGTACCTGTAGGTTTTTCGGTGCATATAATTGCACTTGTTGCATTTCTTTGTCACAAATGAAGATCTTCATCCATTTAAATTACTGGCAAGATGTCTATTCTTGCAGTTGTTTTCAACTGCCTTCTTCCCTCCAAGTTGATGAATACTACTTGTGGTAGTACAGAAGATCTAAATCTAGTGCAATTTGATCTCATACCTTTATCTTGCTTGTTTTTAGAATTGATGCATTAACAACTCCTTCGGGTATCAAGCTTCCTTTCGTGCAGCGTATGACTATGGGATAAGTGGTGAAAATTGTTGCAGAACAAAAGAAGATTTGGTCTCGTGGAATTTATTTCAAGACATAGAAAAGTGGTACATTTCACCCTTTAATTTTGTTTTCCAGACATATAAAATTAGTTGAAGGAGATTTGGAGTGTATGTGTTGCGTTTTATTTAAGTCATTTGTATGCTAACTTATTGATTTTTTTCTAAGCCAGAATTTGTACATGAAAATATATTGACGAATTAGTTGCTTCTAAAGCAATAGCTAACATCAATTCTAGTAATTCATGAATAGCAGTTCAAGGGACGTGCCCTCTTTAGAAGTCTGATACTCAGAAGACAATTCCACGAGAAATCAAAAGAGAAATACTTGTGTTTTATTTATTATAGGTCCATACACTGCCGCAGAAAGTTTTTTAATTAGCAATTGTAGTTGCATTCACATGCATAGTCACTTTGATTGGCGGTAGCAACACAGAGTCCATTTCCATTCTTCTGTAAAAAGCATTCCTTCTGGCACTCTGGAAGGTTGCAGTTGCTGTTGTTGAGGAACACCTGGCATCTTGCAGCATTTGCCTTTCGCATCATCATCTCTACTGCACATTTCATAAGCTTGACCAAATTAAAGGAAAAAGAGGGCTAAAAAAGTTATTATTATTATTTTTAGAACAAGGATGAGGTCTCGAAACATGAGTCTCAGCCGCTATTATATATCCAAAAGTTAAGAGGATTCTAGAGTGTAACCTTCTTACATTATGAAAATATACATTAACAACTTAAAATATGTCCTACTACCCCTAAACCATTCACACACACCATTACAGATCTCATCCAATTTACGCCACCAACAAAACAAAAAGAAGTTCATACAAAGTTGAATACTTTAATGAATAAGTAGATGTTTGAATGCTACTTTATTGCAATATAGTTGAATTAGTTTATAAAACGTTTTGACCATTTTTCCTTGTTTTACTCTAACAAGAGGATCATGATTTGGTCTAGTCTTGAACACCATGTGAAATTTGAAACTAGGAACCTAGAGTTGCTCTTCAATTAATTATTTAGCTTTCAAGAGCATATATGATGAAGAACGCAGACTATATGGTTATATTGTTGTTGTTTCTTGCTGTATTGCATAGACAATATTATTTACAAGAATAGTGTTTACTGTAATTTACTTTTCATGAATTCTTTTTATATCTTAAGATATCAAGGCAAAGTCGATAGTTTCCCGATCTGGAAAACTATCAAGTGCACTATGTCCACTGAGCATTAATGCGTCAAAGACTATCTAATCTTTAGATCAGTGCATATTCATAAGTCTTGTTGTTTTGAAGTGATCCAAAGATAAGTAGTCTTTGACGGACCAACTTTATAGTTGATAAGGTCCACTGGGTAGTTTTTGTCTGAGTGTTTAAATAATACCAGGAAAGTAATCAACTTTGTATTACTTGATTGAAAACGTCAACAACGAAAAACTAGATGAAATCTTATATTAGTTTTCTATACTGTGTAATGTACTGATTTTAATACTTTATGGTGTATATCTAAAGCATAAGATAAAATATATACCTGAGGCAAAGAGAAGGAAAACAAAGAAAAAATAGGTAGCATAGGAAGTCTTTGCCATCTTCTTTCTACAATCAAGCAACAAAAAAGAAAGCTCTAGTTACAGTTTTTTTATTGGTTGGTGAAGTTTGTCTGCTTCATTATCCATTTATAGTCTCTAAGATGCATGAACAGTTATCGTGCATGTAAGTTTCCTAAGATTTCATCAATATATTGTTTTTGTCCATATTCATTGTTCCGTTTAATTAGGTATCTGTACTTTGAATTTGCATGACTAATGGTATACATGTAAGGAATTGTTTGATATTTAAGTTTTTACTAGATAAGTTTTGATAATGAATTTGAATTTCACTGGGTTTTTTTGGTTATTTGTTCTTGATCTTTTCACAATGTTCATACGATACTTGGATTTTTTTTGTTAGCCATTTTGTAGATCTAGTTAAATTCTACTAGTGAAACCACTTGCGTTTTGGATTAGAGCTATTGCAATTGTGAAACATGAGACCGACTCTTATGCCATTTCGTAGAAGCATGAGAGAACTTACTATCCCTAAAAGCTGGATTAGAAAGAGGAACCCAAAACTATAATAAACCCTCATTAAACTATCTATATAGTCAACGTGGAACTAAAATGTGAGAAGAAGAACAAGAAGAAGAGCAATCTCTATGCATCTTGATTTAGGATCTTTGCAGTTTGAAGAGGTCAAGTCTACTTGTCAAATACGTTTTTTTATGAAGGAAGTCCCAGGTTGTGTCTCAAAGGGCGTGAAGTCTAATGTGAAGACCCAACATGGCCAAGACCTTGTTTCTGATCTAAGACTGCCAGTTTAAATCAAGTCAGAGTGACTAAGTATGGTTAATCTACAGACGGGGAAGATCCTAGGATGGTAATTGTCATGTTTCTCTTCATTGATATCGATTTAGACACAAAGTTTAGCCTAAGATGTTTGCATTTTTCCATTCATCTTTTATCTTGGGAATTACCCCAAATATATTTGTAAGATGACTACAAGTAATTGTTTTCTGATGTCAATAATTTTAGATTGAAGATTTGCGGCCACGTGATGCTAGAAATCATTTCACTTCATTTTCTCTCGTTAAATCCAAGTACTGTTAGAGGTTTTAGCTGTCTGTTAGTCTTTTATTCTTTTCTATGACAAACTTTCTTGTTAAATATTTTATCTTTGTTCACTTTTCAAATTTGATATAATTATGTAATCTTGCTTGAGTATAATTACTTGTACCTGCAGGTTTATCGGTGCATATAATTGCACTTGCTGCATTTCTTTGTCACAAATGAAGATCTTCTCATCCATTTAAATTACTGGCAAGATGTCTATTCTTGCAGTTGTTTTCAACTGCCTTCTTCCCTCCAAGTTGATGAATACTACTTGTGGTAGTACATAAGATCTAAATCTAGTTCAATTTTCATACTTTCATCTTGCTTCTTTCCAGAATTGATGCATTAACAACTCCTTCGGATATCAAGCTTCCTTTTGTGCAGCGTATGACTATGGGATAAGTGGTGAAAATTATTGCAGAACAAAAGAAGATTTGGTCTCGTGGAATTTATTTCCAGACATAGAAAATTGGTACATTTTCACCCTTTAATTTTGTTGTCCAGACATAGAAAATTGGTACATTTTCACCCTTTTGTTTGCACTATTAACTCTATTGTTCTCTTTATTTATTCGTCTGTAGTTATTGACTTTTATTGTTGATGATGTTAATTTTTGATATCTAATCATTCCGACAAGTAATGTCTTTGATGAGGTAATTTACATGAAGTTTATTTACTACATTCTCTTTCTTGTTGTTTTCCTGTTCTTGTCTTTTTCCTTTCTGTTGGTCTTAAATTCCTGTTTACTACACCAAAAACTCCGGACTTACAACAAGGACCGAGGGTTATGATTATATATTCTAATATGTTCCTAGGTTGGACGTCTTTCTCATGGGCCTAAACTAGGATTATTTTTCATATCAACATCTTCTTTAAAACTCATATTAAATACATATCTGGCAGAATTTGAGCATGAATTTCTCTTGATGTTATCTTAAAGTACCTTCCATCATTCCAAACTACGAAGTTTGATGAACATTGGCGATCATATTTATAGAATCACACCAGCAGGATTGCAAATATTGCCATTCTTGTGCATGTGTAATTTAACCTTTTATTTCAACTGCCTGGAGCATTAATAGAAGGTTATCAGGAGAAAATTTTTTAATTAGGTAAAAAGACTAGAGCGAAAAAGAGAAGTAATTGTATTTTTGGAGCTAGTAGGTGAGAGGTTGTGTTTGGATAGAAGTAGCTGGAGACTCACGTTGTTCCAACTACATCTTAATTTTGAAATAAATATTTAGTGTGATGGTGTTGCACCACTAAATAACTACAATAAAAGAAAAATAACCTAAAAATAGCGGACTTCTTGTTGCATTCCAACCGAAAAGCATAACAATTGGTGTGGAAATTACGTGATGTCATAAATGCACCTATTGCTCCAACTACTACTAAAATCATAAAAATTATTTAAAAATAGTGAAGATATCTAAACTATTCTAGGATATTTAAAAAAATATTTTTATTATTTATATTTAGAAATATAGGAAAAATTTGATGTGGAGCCTACTAGATTTCATAATAATAGTGTATTTGCGTTTTAGAAAAATAATTTTATTAAACTTTTGAAGTACAGAAAAATTATTTTTATACACCAAAAATGTATATATATAAATCCTAATAAGTGGGAGCGCCCGGGGCACCATACCAATTTTATGAGAAACGAAGCATCCTAATAAAATTGACATGATTAAATAAGATAATTAAATAAAAGTTATGAAATTTCTTATTTATGTTTGTCATGCCGCATGTTTAGACGCACACCAAAACATAAATAAATCATTTCAAATAAGAGATTTCGGGTGGAGATGATACTATCATTTAACCACCTGATCTAGTCTATCTCTAAGAAATAATATATTCCATTTTCAAAAAAATTATAAGGATTTTAAAAATTATTTTTTTGAACATCATGGTTGGAGCCCTAAACATTCTACTCTCTATTTGGGATGTAATTTTATTATCGGTATAAAAAGCTTGATGAGATGGAACGTTCTTCTCATAAGAACACTACCCCAAGTAAATTTCGAGGATCGTAACGTGTCTGTAAATTGACTATTTTGGTCCTTCTCTTATAGAGATAGTAATATAATATTCCGACTTTAGTCAATATAATATTCCGACTTTAGTCAGGGGCTAGTGAGTTGTAGATACTTCTGTCGGAGGATATAATTTTATCTTGAGAGTGCTGCCTAGCAGACATATTGTTTAAGTCCAACTTAATAATAAGAATTCAAGATTCTCAGCAAAGAGACATACTTGAAGCTTGCATTAAGAGCATCCATGAAGCCTTTTTCATTCGAATAATCCTCAAATTCTCTAAAAAGATCGCTCTTCATTGTAGTCCACCTTGTGAACCATTTGAGCAATTTTTTCATTTCTGGATCTTATACTGACCAAACTCATTGAGTCTGAATTGAACCTTGTTTCCACTCGGACATCACTGCCTTAGTACTTATTCTCTAAAAAGATTGCTCTTCACTTTTGGATGATAACTTTTATGATCAAGAATAATGAGATAGCTAGTAGTGCGTCATGTCAGGAGTAACAGATCCGAACGGTTATCAATGGCTTTACAAAACTCTTAGAAAGACATGTGCTACTTTTATTGCACGTTGCAAATGAGGAATGTGCAAATAAAAGTAAGATTATAGGCTACACGCTAGGTTATATTCAAAGCTAAGCATGTCAACTTTGGTTCTAGTAGCTGAATACCTGATGTACAAGGATAAGAGCCTAGGTGCAACACATACGGTAGGAGATTTTTGGAATGGATTTTAAAATAAAAGAAGTCAATCAAAGGTGAAAATGCCAATTGATAAGAGCAAGATTACTATTTTGACTATAGACAAGCCAACCATTTCACACATGAGGGTGTGCAATCACGAAAGCCTAGGACTTGTGAACTGCATCCATTGGGCAGAGATGAGTTTGTAAAGTCATAGAAGATTTTGAATGAGAGTAGAAAGATCTAGATGGGGAATATGTACCGGTGTTAGGCACTGAAGTATATAAGTTTTCCTCCTAGTTTAGGGAAAAAATAGATCTTGTCATATTCCTGCGATGGTGAGAAATTGTCTCTCAGTAGTTAGTCTTGCAGGATTCATGTTAGTTTTCTGTGTGTGGGTAACTTACTTAGATTCACTTCGTAGATTCTCTGTTTTTCATAAGTTGGCAAGCTAATCTTTTAGTTAATTTTAGATTGTGATTGATTATAAGATAACTAGGTTTATCTTCTGCTTTGTCTTGTACCGTGAATTAAATTGAATTTATGGTACTATAGACTAGGTCACATAAGATGATATATGTAGGCTCGTCAGGGGTGACCTCCTAGGTACGTGTACTAAGATGCATCTATCCACCTCGAGTATAGTCTCCTTGGTAAAATCACTAAGAAGTCTTTTAGCAAGGCCAAGAGCAAATCCACAGCAATCAGTACACTCTGATGTATGCAAGCTAATATCTATGAAGATACGAAGTAGAGCATATTAATTGCTCATGTTTACAGGCTACTACGCTATATGGAGCAATGCATATTTAACTTTACACCTAGTTGAGGGCTTGGATTTATTTCAAGCACTAAATCAGCAAGGTGAATAATCAATTAAGCAAAAGCATTAGAGCTTTGCACACTAGTTGTGAGATAGAGTAGCCATCATGTATGTGTGTTGGATTACTACATCTATGTAGGTACCTTGCTAACACACATACATGTTGCTTCTCAATGGTATTAGAAATTGGTCCCCAGAGGGAAGACATGTATGTCTATTCACTGATTATGTATACTATATGGTATGTGCTTACATGTGAGCACTACGATGAGATTATGACTGATAGAATTGCGAGATGTTGAGTTTCTTAGGGGGTATTTCCCTCATAAAGAATAAATAGATTAAGATTTGGGTTTATACAAGATCAAGGAGACTATCATAGAGCCATTAGTGAAAGAGGATGATTCCTCTACCAGCTAAGGATAGTGGGAGAGAGATATCTTTAGATAACTTGGAGCCATCCAAGGAATCTCAATTTTCTTGATAATCGTTCCATGAACTAGTACCCGGATGATATTTTGATATTAACAGGAAACATTATGGTGTCACTGTATGTTATTGTAGAGACCAAACCATTTGAGCATATTATTTCTTGATCTACAGTGAAAGAGTGGAAGCAAACAATTGAAGAGAAGCTTGAGTCCATAAGGAAGAATCAAGTCAGGGACTTGGTGGATCTTCTGATTTTCTAGCTGAATGCAAGGCCAGAGAACAAACAGGGTTTCAAGGTCAAGCAGGATGAGATTTCCAGGTCGTGCAGGACACGCTTAGTGGAGAAAGTGTATACCCAAAGTTGTAGGTTGAACTATAAGTAGATGCTTTCTCTAGTGGTGAAAATTGACTCTATTCACATAATGTTGACTTTTATAGTATATATGGATCTTGAAATAATCCAAATAGACACTGAGAAAGCTTTTCTCTATGAAAACTAGAATAGGAGATCTATGTGGATCAACTTGTGTGTTTCACAATTAATGGACTTGAACACAGGGTGCCCAAGTTAAACAGCTCTACATATCACTTAAAACAATCATCGAGCATGTAGTATTTTTTTTATTATATTATATTGTACTAGTTATAGTTTTATGATGATTGATCAAGATAATTGTGTCTACACACGCCAAGCTGATAAGAGTTGAGATCTTGTCATTATATGTTAATGACATATTACTAGCTGGTCACAGCATATAGACCATTGAGACTCCTATTGCTAAGAGTTATGCTCTAAGTTTAAAGCAATGTCCTAACATCAAAGCTAGAAGAAGTGAATGTTGATTATCCCTTATATAAATGTAGTCGGTAGTCATGTATATATACAAGACCCGACACATCACTTGCAGTAGGATTGATGAGAAGGCATCAGTCCAATCTGGATGACTCTCTTGGATGAGTCAAGAGGATCCTCAATTATTTGATTCAGACTGCACTTTATGTATGGTACCATGATAGAACAGACACTTGCCTATGCATATATTTAGATGTCAACTGGGCCAGCGATCTGAATGAGCAACTGTTAATTTTTGGTTATATTTTCTTACCAAATGGCAGCGCCAATTTATGGAGTAGTAAGAAATATTAGTGTATAATAGTTTACTACTTGGAGTAGAATATGAGGAGATATACATCATAACACTTGAGAGAATCTAGTTATGTAGATTCTCGGAGAGTCTTAGCTCGATATGCAGAGAATGGTGTGATTTGCTATTGTGATAGCATGTTAACTGTTAGGTATTCAAAAGGCCAAAATTAGTTTGAAAATCAAATAAAATCCAGATCAAGTACCATTTCATTAAGATCTAAGAGAAGGAAGATGTCATGTTATGTATCTCTATGAGTCAGATGATTGGGGATCTACTGATAAAGTGAATAGCTGAGGAACGGCTAGTGCAACACACTTGATTCTTAAAAGCTATGTCTTTAATGATGAATTCTTAGTTAGTTGAGACCTCAAAACTTGGGATACTACGAATGATGACTTTATATGACATGATATTATTTTGATTCTTTTTCTATATATGCATATCTGGGATTGCTAATGTCTTGCTATTGCTCAATTATTTCGGCATGGAGTATATGATCTATACAGGGTACATAAAGGCCACTGGGTGCACTATTAGAAAGTTATATCAACAGGTAGGACCTCTTATCACACAAATGATCTCCTCTGATGTGTTGGATGTCATTTGGCTTGGAGCATTGACAATACTATTTATTACTGTGTATGACGAAAGTGGGATCTCTTTATTGCTTACCTTTACTGTGTCAAGATGACGTTGCTATATACTCATATGTTGAAGTAACCAAATATAGGTTATCTAAAAATCACAACAGATAGCTAATATCTATCAAACACCAATGATGAAAGTTACAATTCGACGGCTTCTAGAAGACTACAATTTGAAGACTTTCACGTAGATCGATGAAGGTTATAATCTAATAACCTTCACAATAATTAATGAAAGCTCTAATCAATAGTCTTCATAAACAACTGTGAGAGTTATAATCTGATGACTTTCACACCCCAAAACAGCCAAGGCAAAGATCATTGAACAATGGTCTTTTGCAACGTTTTATAGAAGAGGTTACAGATCACTAGCCTCTTCTAAACGCAGAGTTTACCTGTGCGTGTCAGTTTTTGAAACGCAGGCAACTCGTGCGTTTTCCACCTTCAATCAAACAAAATGTAAAACAGCCCGTACGTTTCCAGCCCGTGTGTTTACCATATTTAGCAGATACTTAACTCTGTATCTCAAGTCTAAGACATAAAGTTAAGACCCAGAACGCAAGCAGCCTGTGCATTTCAATCATCCGCAGATACCCAACTCTGCGTCCCAAGTCTAAGGCGCAGAGTTAAGACCCAAAACACAAGCGGCCCTTGCGTTTTCAATTCTTAGCAAGCACCTAACTCTACATCTCAAGTCTAAGACGCAGAGTTAAAGCCTGTAACGCTGATTTAGGCGTTTGACTTGTTCAAACACAAGCTGAACAGCCTCAAAACCATTTATCCCACATTTTGAGGGATTTTTGTCCACTTAGGAGCAAATTTGGTTACACCCCTTATCCCCCCTATAAATAATCGCCTTACTCAACCGAGTAAGGGGTGGTGGGACTTTTTGGGGATTCTTAGAGATCAAGGGTGGATTCTCTTAGAGATTGGAGTTTTTGGCTAGATTTTGAAGATCAAATCATCTACAAGATTAGCTAGAGAGAGTTATTGGCAGCAAGAAGATCAAGTCTTGGAGGATCTTTCAGCAATAGAAAACCTACTTGGTTATTAACCGATTGTTCGATTTCAACAACTTTTTTCAGAGTTTTCAACTCGCTCTGGGTTACAAAACTCGTTAAGAGTTCTTAATTAAACTTACAATGCAAGTTAATTGTCCAATAAGATAAGACATGTGGATCATCAACGGAGAGCAAATTCGACGCGAGCATTCGAAAGAAGCACTCCATCGCTACTGTGAAGAACCCAGAATTAAACAAATGGGAGAATTCAGATTAATTCTCCTCTTTTTTGTAATCAGGAATTCAAATTGTAATTAAGATCAAGAGAATACGAATCAAATTTCTTTCATTTTATTTACTAATCAATTTTCCACCAAACACCAAATTAAAAATCCCATGTCCATTTTACCTATTTACTATTAGTTAGACTAGGAGTCTGACTCGGCGTGCAATGTGTGGGCTTGTTAGGAATCTAAAGCATGTTGTGGGGTAGTATGGCTAGACAAGTCACTACAACAAATTGAACTTTTCCCGACGCTTATTCCCGACGCATGGTTAAATACGTCGCCAAAAACTATGTTTTTCCCGACGCTTTTAGTTAGCGTCGGCAAAAAATATATTTTTCCCGACGTTTATAATTAGCGCCGCTAAAAGTGTATATTATTAGCGACGTTTTAACTTAGCGTCGGTAAAAGTTATGGATTTTCCGACGTTTTTCCATTTTCGTTAGCAAAAATATAGCTTTTTAGCGACTTTTTAGGATTAGCGTCGCTAATAGTATGCATTTATCGTGACGTATTAGATTAACGTCGCTAAAAGTGTTCTTTTCCCAACGTATCTAATTGGCATCGCTAAAAATTATATTTTCTACGACGCTTCTTTATTTGTCAGCGTCGCCAAAACCCAATCCCCCAAATTTCCCACTCGTACAAGGGAGGGAAAATTTCCCCCCTTTATTTTCACGAAGAGCCCCTACCCCCGCTCTGTCTCTCATCAAAAAATCGCCCACAAACCAAAAATCGCCCCCAAACCCGTGCTTCGCCGCCTTCGTCGTAGATCACCGCCGCCATCGTTGGAGATCACCTAATCCCAGTCTCAAGCCCGGCGCGCGAGAGGGAGACGGGGAGGGAGGAGCGGCGGTCCTAAATAAGAATTTCTCCTAGCGTTTCACCTCCAATTCTCTCTCATCCTAGGGTTTCTTTCTGGGTTTAGGGGTTTTGGTTCTTGAACCGCAAGTTATTGAGTCCAAGCGGTTTGGGAAGCAGTGGATTAGGGTTTATTCTTCCCCCCTCTTATCTGATTATAGCATTAATTGCTAGTTTTAGGATCAAAATTGTCTGAGCGGACATTGTTTTCCTTAGGTTTTGAATGGGGTCGGTATCCTTCTGACGATTGTATTTATTACTTAATTTTAAGGATTAATCTAGTAAAGGTTCACGTCTTCACAAACCCAATGCACAAACTATCTGTTATTTATTCCAGTAATTTTAAGGATTATATCTCTGGTTTACTTTGAACTGAACACGTTTTTTTTACTCTAATCTCTAAATTTGGGCATCTCGACTTCGTAGCAAGTGGATGAAGTGCCTTTCGTGTTTTTGAGCAAAAATTTCGGCAGCACTTCGGCAGCACAACAAGAGAGATTAGATCGATAAGAATTCTCGTCTCACCAAAGAAACAAGAATCTAAAGCGGATATCTCAACCAAGTGAGATATCGGCTCTTTCTCTCATCAGTTCTAGGACTGACCTGTCGAGGGATCCTACAAGCTATTACAAATCATGACAAGAACACAACTTTTACGTGGTTCGGCAAATAGCCTACATCCACGGGACAAGGAGGGGGGAGATCTACTATTAGAGGGAGAGATACAACTAGGGTTTACAATCTCACAAATAAAACCCTCTCACAAACTCTCAGATCCCTCACACAAATACTCTCTCAAAGGGGGGCACAAAACAAAGAACTATTACAAAAAGGACTTTGCTTCTTCTTCTCTCAGTCAGCCGCCAAAATCCCTGTAGCTTTTGTTCTCTGTGTCTGCAGCAGCCGCCAAAAGAAACCCCTGCTATTTGCTTCTCTGCAGCCGTCCCTTGCACACTCCTCCGCTCAAAAATCCTGAAACCCTAAGAGCCGAATATATAGGTGCATGAATTAATCAATCGGGTGGGCTTCGGTTTCACGCGGAAACCAATTAGCAAAAAAACGCGTCACGTGGTGGGTCCTCCCCCCACGTTCACAATTCTCCACCTCGGTGAAGTTTTCCCAAAACTGAGTCGACACCAAAGCATCCAAATGTCCTACTTGTTGTGTCCAGTACGAACTCGATCCACAACAAGTCGAGAACCCAAACGAGAGTCCAAACAATCTCACCCCCATCAAAATCAACTAATCCAAACTGGCTGCATCTGAAAGACTGCCTACGTATCCTCTTGCCCAAGGAATCAAGCCTTACGTAGTTCACCCAAATGGCCTTAAAAGGCCTCAACACTGAAGAATGTTCAGAAGCTCCAAACAATGACCAAACTTAACGCCTGAAACAACTTTGGTCAACATATCTGCAGGGTTGTCCTTTGTGTGGATCTTCTCCAATATGACATCACCGTCATCCAGAACGTCATGAACAAAGTGGAATCTGACATCGATATGCTTCGTGCGTGCATGGTAGACCTGGTTCTTCGCCAAATAGATAGCTGACATGCTATCACAATATACCCTAAGGGTTTCCTGTGCAATCCCCAAGTTCTCCAATAATCCCTGCAACCACAAAGCCTCCTTCACAGCTTCAGTCAATGCCATATACTCTGCCTCCGTAGTGAAGAGAGCCACTGTAGACTGAAGTGTGCATCTCCAACACACCGGTGCACCTGCTAGTGTAAACACATATCCGCTAGTAGACCGGCGCTTGTCCAGATCCCCCGCATAATCAGAATCCACGTAACCAATACAATCCTGCCCGTTCTTCTCATTCTTCCGAAATACCAAACCAACAACCACGGTACCTTTAATATACCGTAAAATCTACTTCACGGCCTCCCAATGACCCTTCCCGGGGTCGTGCATGTATCTCGATACCATGCTCACGGCCTGTGATAAATCTGGCCTTGTACACACCATCGCATACATCAAGCTACCCACAGCATTGGCATATGGAACTTTGGACATGTATTCCCGGTCCTCAACTGAAACAGGTGATATCTTAGCTGATAGCTTAAAGTGGGGAGCTAATGGAGTACTCACCGCCTTGGCATTGCCATCATAACTGAATTTCTTCAGCATCTTCTGCAAGTAACTCCTCTGTGTCAACTTCAACCTCCCCTTCACCTTGTCTCTCTCGATCTCCATACCCAATATCTTCTTTTCTTCTCCAAGATCCTTCATCTCAAATTCGGATGAAAGTTCCTTTTTCAACTTTCTAATAGCTGAAGTATTTCTGGAAGCTATGAGCATATCGTCAACATATAAAAGCAAATAGATATACTCACCATTCTGTAGCTTGTGCATGTAAACACACGGGTCATATGGGCTCCTCGTGTACCCTCGGTCAATTATAAAGTCGTCGAATCTCTTGTACCATTGTCGCGACGATTGCTTCAATCCGTAAAGAGACTTCTTCAGCTTGCATACCAATTCTTCCTTTCTTGCAGCTTTGAACCCCATAGGTTGTGTCATGTAGATCTCCTCTTCTAAATCTCCATGTAGAAAGGCTGTTTTCACATCCATTTGGACCAAATCCAAATCCAGCTGTGCCACCAATGCCAATAAAATACGAATCGACGAATGCTTCACAACAGGTGAAAATACCTCGTTGTAATCAACGCCCTCTAGCTGTGCATATCCCTTGGCAACCAATCTGGCTTTGAATCTAATTTCCCCAATAGAAGATCCATCTTTCTTTGCATATACCCACTTGCATCCAATAGCCTTCTTACCTTTCGGTAGCTTTGCAAGTTCCCAAGTGTCGTTCTTATGAAGAGACTGCATCTCTTCCTCCATGGCTTCCCTCCACCTATTCGAATCAGAGCTTGACTCTGCTTCCTTGAATGTAAAAGGAACCAAATCATCAACGACTTCTGCTGATAAAGCATATGCAACCATGACATCGTCATATCTAGCTGGCCGACGAATGTTTCTTCTTGGTCTATTAGCTGTAATGGACTCCTGAACATGACCATGTTCCTGAGTTCCAACATCCACTGTATCCTCTAAATACCCGGTTGTCATCTCATCTCCTCCCAGTGTCACTTCTGTAGGAGCCTCAATGGATACAATGTTATCTGGAGTGGGTGGAGTCACATCATCCTCCACCTCCTGCGATATCTCAACTGTCTGGTCTTCCTCCACCTGCTGAGAAACTTGAGGCTTCATCATGTACGCCTCGTCAAATGTGACATCCCTGCTAATAACTATCTTCTTGTCCTGTGGATCCCATAACTTGAAGCCTTTAACTCCATCTCTAAATCCCACAAAGACTGCTTTCCTCACCCTCGGATTCAATTTACCATCACTGACATGGTAATAAACAGGATACCCAAATATCCGAAGCGACTCATAGTCACTAGCTACCGAACCAGACCAACGCTCCAACGGAGTCTTCCCCTGTATCGCAGTGTACGGCAACCTATTCACGAGATGGCTCGCATAAATCAACGCTTCGGCCCAAAAGGATCTTGACAATCCACTATGTGTCATCATACATCTCACCTTCTCCAGCAAGGTACGGTTCAACCTTTCAGCCACCCCGTTCTGTTACGGTGTCTCACGTACTGTGAAGTGTCGTCTAATACCGTGATCCCGGAAAAACTGCAGAAATGGATCACTCTTATACTCTCCTCCATTGTCTGAACGAAGAGTTTTTACCTTTCTACCTGTCTGCAGCTCCACTTTCTTCTTCCACTCCACAAAAATATCCAGGACCTGATGTTTATGCTTCATCGGGTATACCCAATTTCTCCTGGAATAATCATCAATGAAAGTGACAAAATAGTTGGCCCCACCAAGTGATGTGTGCTTGGAAGGGCCCCAAACATCTGTGTGAATATAGTCCAATATACCTTGGGTATTGTGAATAGCGGTGCTGAATTTCACTCTTGTCTTCTTCCCAAGTATGCAATGTTCACACAGCTCCATCTTGCAGGTCTTCGCACCCTTCAATAGCCCCTGCTTCGCCAATACCTGTAGGGACTTATCACCAGTGTGTCCCAATCTCATGTGCCATAAACTGGTAGTATCTTTCTCTGTGGTAATCGAAGCTGCCAGACCCCCAGTTATTGTCTTGCCCTTCAAGTAGTAAAGGTTGTTTTCCCTGACACCTCGCATCACCACCATGGACCCCTTTGTGACCTTCAGAGTCGCATTCTCCAAGATCACCTTATAGCCAGCTGCCTCCAAAGTTCCAAGCGAAATGATATTCTTCGTCAACTGAGGAACGAATCTCACTTCCTTCAGCTCCCGAGTCACCCCGTCACACATCCGGATCCGTACTGTACCAATACCACCAATAGGGCATACGTGATCATTACCCATGAGCACGACATCCCCTCTTTCCAACTCCTCAAAGCTGGAGAACCAATCCCTCCTAGGGCAAATATGGTATGTAGCACCAGAATCCATCATCCACTCCGTAGAGTCAGCGTAACAAACCGGTTTGGATCACGGCCTCGAACTGCTAATGCATCTCCTGATGCCTTCTCGGAGGGTTCGCCATCACTCTTCCTCAACTCATAATTCACCAAAGCTGAGGTCACCTCCTTGTAGCTAACCGTAGTTCTTCCATTTATCATAGTGAGAACAAACGTTTCAAAATCATCCTCCGGCAACGAACACAATAGTAGCATCGCCTTGTCTTCATCCTCAACCATGATATCTACATTGGCCATATCCGAAATTAGCTTCGTGAAGTTGTTAACATGCTCCCGAATGGAAACTCCCCTCTTCATCTTGAATTGGTAAAACCTCTTCTTCAAGTGAAGCCGATTCTCAATGCTCTTCGTCAGATACTTCTCATTGAGTGTTTCCCACATTCTCTTCGCCGACGTCTCGTTCATTACGTCATAAATAAGATCCGGCGTCAAGCATGACCGAATAACTCCACAAGCCCTACTATTCATTTTCTTCCAAACATTGTCCTCTATATCAGCGGGTTTCTCTTGTAACTCAAGAGTCTCCTCCAAATTTTGTACATCCAAGGCGTCCATCACCTGACACCTCCACAAACCGAAATTGATCTTGCCGTCGAACTTCGGAAGATCAATTTTTGTATTATTGATGCTCAGACTCTGTATCGCCTTCGAAAGAGACGATCCCGATGTGCTTGTTTCTCCCATGTTATCGATCTAATTCTTCAAATTGGAATCCTTCAGCGAATCCTTCGAACAAGCTCCTAAATCCAACCCGGAGCTCTGATACCACTTGTTGTGCGCAGCGGAAATTTCGGCAGCACTTCGGCAGCACAACAAGAGAGATTAGATCGATAAGAATTCCCGTCTCACCAAGGAAACAAGAATCTGAAGCGGATATCTCAACCAAGTGAGATATCGGCTCTTCCTCTCATCAGTTCTAGGACTGACCTGTCGAGGGATCCTACAAGCTATTACAAATCACGACAAGAACACAACTTTTATGTGGTTCGGCAAATAGCCTACGTCCACGGGACAAGGAGGGGGGAGATCTACTATTAGAGGGAGAGATACAACTAGGCTTTATAATCTCACAAATAAAACCCTCTCACAAACTCTCAGATCCCTCACACAAATACTCTCTCAAAGGGGGGCACAAAATAAAGAACTATTACAAAAAGGACTTTGCTTCTTCTTCTCTCAGTCAGCCGCCAAAATCCCTATAGCTTTTGTTCTCTGTGTCTGCAGCAGCCGCCAAAAAAAACCCCTGCTATTTGCTTCTTTGCAGCCGCCCCTTGCACACTCCTCCGCTCAAAAATCTTGAAACCCTAAGAGCCGAATATATAGGTGCATGAATTAATCAATCGGGTGGGCTTCAGTTTCACGTGGAAACCAATTAGCAAAAAAACGCGTCACGTGGTGGGTCCTCCCCCCACGTTCACATTTCGTACATATCTTCTGCAGCTATATTTACTTTGAACTTAACATTGTAGAGGAACAAACCCTCATTTAATCAAAAAAATAAAATGAAAGAAAACATATTATCCATATCAGCTCTAACTTTATAGATAAATAATCAATGCCTATACCAATGTTTGATTGAAGTATTTAAGGTTGAACATGATGAAGAAGAAAGCAGTCCTACTTTGTCCAGTCCAAAAAGTTATGATGATCATCACGCACATATCGTCTTGAAGTTGCAGGGTACAGTAATACCCACAATCTTATTGATCTATTTTGAGCATCCCTAAAACTTAGCTGAATATTGTTTTAACATTTTATTCCTTTTTCTTTTTCTCTTCTACTTTTTCCTTCCTTTTGTTTTATTTATCTCCTTACTGAATGAAGCAGATTGAAGTAATTTTGTATAATTGGGACAAATGATTTGTCCATATGCTACCCATTGACTTGATAGAATCTCAAGAAAATAATACGTGTCGACTTGTCTCATAGATCTCGTTAAACTTGATTCCAACAAAACTGTCCAAAGCAAATACACCATAGCTAGATTTTGACCGGAAACATATTTACTGTTCTCACCCCCCTTTTCTTTTAACAAATCATGGTAGATATCTTACCTACCGCCGAAAAATTCCATTCGTAGCAAGTGGATGAACTGCCTTTTCGTACATATGCGGTGGCAGTTGACATTACTACTAATTTGCTTGTTGTCCTCTAGACTCTATAGTCCGCATATGCGAGAATTAGTCATCGCCACTCCTGACTAGTATTAAATTGCTGAGGTGAGGACTGAGAGTTAATTAGCCATGCAAGCTACAAGTATGAAATTAAGTATCGCCTTAATTGACTTAGATGAGTTACAGGCGATGCATAAAATTAGCTAGACGTCGACGAGTCAATCCCTCTGTTGCCTTGAGTTACCACTTGAAGTTATTTTTTGAGAGAATAAGACTGAATGAAAGGTTACCGATTTTTTATTTGTTATTGCATATTTATTTGAGATGCTACTTTTTATTTTATAATAATAAATTAATATGATTTTATATTTACACCAATTGTAATCAGGTATGGATAAGAGTTGGATGACACTAATTAGGGATATATTAAGTCTGCGGTATCAGGCCGGAGTTGATGCTTTTATTGAATTTGCAAAAGTAAATGCAGGCGGGCGTAGCATGATTCGGTGTCCATGCAACAAATGCATGAATCTTGATTGGCGTGAATTTGGTAGTGTGCAAGATCATTTGGTTCGATATGGGATTATGGTATCCTATAAGATTTGGTTGCACCATGGAGAATTGCCTGATAATCAACATGGTGATTCCGGTGATGACAGGGATGAGAACGATGATGATAACAAAGATGAGTATCCAGAATTAATGGAAGACCATTACAGAGAAACTTATATGGAAGATGATGATGTAGAGATGGATCATGATGTTCGAAACTTCAAAAAATTACTAGAAGCTTCCCAGCGTGAAATGTATCCTGGTTGCAAAAACTTCACTTTGTTGGCATTTGTTGTCAAGATGCTTCATGTGAAAGTTAAGAATAGATGGAGTAATAAGTCATTCGACATGATTTTACAGATATTTATGGACTTATTGCCAGAGGGTCATTTGGTTCCGGGGTCAATTTATGAAACGAAGAAGTTGTTGCGTGATCTGGGCATGGGATATGAGCATATCGATGCATGCCAACATGATTGTGTACTGTTTTGGAAGGAGAACTCGCACCTAATAAAGTGTCCTGTATGTGGGGAGTCTAGCTACAAGTTCATTGGTGGAAATGGTATGAAGATCCCTCGTAAGGTGTTGCATTACTTTCCGTTAACTCCGAGGTTGCGGAGGCTGTACATGTCTAGGAAAACGGCCACAGAGATGAGATGGTATAGGGATAAACGTGTAGATGACGGGATTGTGAGACATCCGGCTGACACTGAGGAGTGGAAGGAATTTGATCTTATTCATCCTGAGTTTGCAAAAGAGATCCGCAATGTAAGGCTGGGACTGGCTAGTGATGGGTTCAACCCTTTTGGGAACATGAGCAATGCCTATAGTATGTGGCCAGTCATACTTATGCCTTACAACTTGCCACCCTGGTTGTGTATGAAAGAATCTTTTTTCATGATGTCCTTACTTATTCTTGGACCACATGCACCAGGGAACGACATTGATGTTTTCTTGAGGCCTTTGGTCGACGAGTTGAAGGAGTTGTGGGACAATGGGGTAGTAACTTATGATGCCTCCAAAAAACAGATCTTCCGGATGCATGCGGCTATATTGTGGACCATTAATGACTTTCCTGCATATGGTAACTTGTCTGGGTGGAGCACAAAAGGCTATTGTTTTCCTCTACTCATTTAAATGATTGCATATCTCTATGCACTCCTCAACCCATGTGAATGTGGTCCCCCATTTGAATGAGTGGAGGGGATTGTGCCACCTCACTACCAAGCATACCCATATTTCTCATATATATATATATATATATATATATATATATATATATATATATATATATATATATATATATATATATATATATATATATATATATATATATATATATATATATATATATATATATATATATATATATATATATATATATATATATATATATACAT
>NC_033801.1:111626392-111627274 GCF_001876935.1 Asparagus officinalis
AGTAATTGTTATGGTGTTCACTCACCTAATTTACAAGTATTTACAAAATGATATAATAAGAGTCCTGGCAAAATGACATCAACCCACTTAAGTAGCCCAAGCCCAACAGAGGCCTTGACCCCGCCGACTCATCAAGTCGACATTCTTTCATGCCGACACGAAAGACAAGATCAGTCGACCCTATCATCGAGGACGACCCTACCTAGGGCATTCGACCACTCACTGGAGAGCTCTCGGAGACAACTTGAGGGACATTCCCTGCTGTCGGCTAAGTTGAGGACTCAACCCCTGTCTCAAGCCTCTCCCCCAAAGCATTTGTTAGCATTTCAGTCCACCTTGGACAAACCTTATCCACATTTTAACATGATGGTCTCCTTGACTTGTTAGCTGCCCACGTGCTTTCTGCCACACTCTCAATCACTTTTCGAAAAATATTAGTACACCATCTTCCGTGTAGAAGTGACTTCCCCTCCAGTCGCCAGCCGACACCTGTAAAGTGAGAGATGATTCAGTTGCCCATGTGCTTTATATCACGCTCTCAATCACTTTCCAGAAAATACAGGGACACCCTCTCTCGTACCGAAGTGACTTCCCCTCCAGTGGCCAGCTGACACCTATAAAGCGAGGGATGATTCAGCATGCCAGTATGCCTCCTGTCATGCTCTCAATTACTTCCCGAAAAATATGGAGACACCATCTCCCGTGCCGAAGTGACTTCTCCTCTAATCGCCAGCCGACACTTGTAAAGTAAGGGATGACTCGACTCTTAACCCATACTTCATCACCGCCTCCCTATTCGTGGCTGGGGGTGGCCTATTTTATCCTAACGATGGAGATATATACAGGGAGACTCCTAACCTCAAAAAAAAAAGGGGGGGGGGG
>NC_033801.1:111627284-111629042 GCF_001876935.1 Asparagus officinalis
GGGCAAGATCTAAAAAATAAAGGCTTATGCTAAGTTCACCTGACTTCCTCTCTCTCTCACCCTCAAAAAGAAAGAACACACAGTTCTTCATCTAGACATAGGAGCTTACGTAGATCCTATGGGCATGCATATTGCCACTTCAAGAACCACATTAGTTCCTGACATTCCCCTTACCCACTCGAGTTTCACTAACTTGACCGTCGGAGGAACCACGGGGGAACCAGTCACCGCCCTCTCATGGGTTCTTCTTGTCTGTGCAGTGTGGACATCAAGCCCCCGTTCAAGAACCAGGCATAAAGTTGAAGAAGGAAGCAGCCCCTCCATCACTCTCCCTTGCCAATTCCAGATGAGGACTCAAGGGGGACTGATCCAGTTCCGGATCAGAACCGATCCCAGCACGGATCCGATTGACTATTTGCTCGTAGTCATCAACAGTTTGATGCCCACCATAGGGCTACTTTTCTTTTTTTGAGAAGACATGCCAAGTTCTGAATAAGGATCTGATTCTACTCACCTTGAAGAATAACATCGGAGTTGCATCATCCAAGCTAAATGAAGTCAGGAGTTACATCATTCAAGCTAAGGAGGGTTAGCTTTGGCTAAGAGGAACCAACATAGGCGTAGTCCTCGAAGACCTCAACTTCTTATCTGGAGAGTGTTTGCCAAGCACACCATTTTCTAGATGGTAGAGTGACCTTCAACCCCCTTAGAAAACCCTCAAGAAGAAGACATACCATAAGGGTGGTTGTCTTTCTTGAAAAGCAACCCCGACTTCTAATTGTCATCACGGAATAACTCTGGCCATAACATAGGATCCGATCAAGCCAAATATCACTTAAGATCCAACTGGCAATAGCTCATATGAGTGTAGGAGCGGTGATTAAGTCTGTGATAAGCACCTTGGACCATGAGGATTCTTAGAAGGGAACTCCCATATACCAGGGATGAGATTGCGGGAAAAGTTTAGGGCCTATCAACTGATTGTCTTCTTAGAAAGAATAACCTTGGCCCTTCTACTGACGCCTGCACCACTAAAGTTGCCTAAGCTTTGATGGTCAAAGCATGCGACCCTGTTCGCGGGGAAAGTTGGTGTTTTCTTCATTATCGATTCCATTGCACTCAGTTAACAACTTTATGCGTTACAAAGAGATCCGGTCTTTTTATAAGATCCGGCTTACAATGAAAATCAAAATAAAACAAAGAAATCAAAATTACAACTTCTCTCTTTTATGTCGAACAAATCACAAGATCCTGTTTTGCGGTCTCTTGCTTCTGTGGGTTGTTTGCCTGCGCCGGGGTTGCTTACCGTGGACCACCGCGTGATCTGGATCCAAGCAGATCTACGACGTATTACGGGTATTATCCCACCAAGGAGATAATAGCCGGGAGGGATCGTTTCACCAAGGAAACGACCGCTCGAATCTCGGGATCTAAGAACCAAGCTTAGATCCGGAGTGTAACGACGTAGATCTGAGGATTAGACTCTCTCGAACTCCTGCCTTTTTCGGTGCGGGTGCTCGCTAAGAATCAAATCCGGGTCTCCAAGTCTTCAAGCCTTCAGATCTCCGAGTTGAGGTGACAATCCGGCAGAGTTTCGGCTCTCTCAAAAGTTTCAGAAGAAGTCCCTCAAATGAACAACCACCCCCCCTATTTATAGCCTCTCTGAACTGTGCCTTTGTGCACAAGAGAGAGAGGGGGGGGAGTCGGGCCACCTGAGGGTGGCTCGGCTCATGCCGAGCCACCCTGAGGTGGCTCGGC
>NC_033801.1:111644029-111696104 GCF_001876935.1 Asparagus officinalis
AGCCACCTCAGGGTGGCTCGGCCTTGGCCGAGCCACCCTGGGGTGGCTCGGCCACCGAGCCACCCTAGGGTGGCTCGGCTTGGGCCGAGCCACCTTAGGGTGGTTCGGTTCGGGCCGAGTTCCCCCAGGTGCGCTGGTTTTGTCGTTTTCCGTTGTTTCCGGTTGTTTTGTTGATTTGTTGACTTGATTCCGGATTTGGCAGTAAACTCAGTCGGTGTTTGAGTTCAAATCCACTTTGTTGGAAGACCCGTCGACTCCCCGAACCACTAACGTTGTTCACATGCAGTTCGTTAGCTTTGTAGCCTCTTTAGTTCGTTTCGTTGCTTGAACGTTCGTCGATTTGTCGAATCATCGCGCCGAGCTGTGTCAAGGGACCTATAAGCAGTTTTATACGCCTACAGACCCACATGATCCCCATAAGGGAGAGTTCTCCATTCACAGCATGGTCCAGCCCCCCAGTGCTCTCAAAGCTCTTTCAAGAAAACCGCTAGGGTTTGTCATTTCTAGGGAGTACAATACCGATTGGTGGATTCTTTCTCCAAGAGAATTTCCACCACAAAAGGTATCATGTAGCTTTTGGTCGTGCCCCCAACCGTCATGAACCCGACATGGAAAACTCCATTCAACATAATTCATGGTGTTTGGGCAGTTCCTTTTGCTAAAAGCCGACATACCAACCATCCGCCTTCAAGACCTTACTGAAGATCCAGGCTCAAAAGGAACCTTGACTGTTGAGATGACAAATAAAGTTTCGACTCATCTTCATCTATCATCGAGTCGTCCGCTATGGTAAAGGCCAAATTCAACTAAAGAGGTTCTATACTGGCAGCCTCATCCACTACAAAACTGCCTTTGAAACGGTGACAAAGCAAGATCACAAGTGGTTCAACCCCCTTTGAGCATAAGATGTCTACAATGGATATTTTTATGACCATATAAGTTTCAAAACTAATGAAATCTTATAAAATATGAATAAACTCTTATCTCGCAGGGATCAGTCTTTCATTAGGGCTGAAGACCTAGGCGCCACGTAAGACCTAGGCACCCCCAACAAACCCTTGGTACCTCTTTAGGGTAAACCCAAGGCACAATATACGATCGAATCCTCCAGTGCAACTCAATCATCATGGTTAACAACAAGCCCTTGGTACCTTTTCGGGGTAAACCCAAGGCACAACATATGGTCGAATCCTCCAGTACAACTCGACCATCATGGTTAATCAAAAACCCAGGCGTCCAAGTAAGTCTTGGGTGACCCAACCTCAAGGTTGATATGTCAACAAGCCTTTAGTACCTCTTCAGGTTAAACCCAAGGCACAACCCTATGGTCGAGGACCACAGTCTTTATTCGACCATACGGGAATTATGAAGACCTAAGCACCTACGTAAGACCTAGGTACCAACCTCAGGGTTGTCACTCTGCCAACAAGGTATTTATAAGCCTAAGGTATGAATATTAAGTGTATGACCATACTTAATTGATCTAAAAAATTACGCAGTCATATGTTAAGTTCTGGTCATTTAAACACTCAGCCAAACTAAGGCTTCAGGTGAACTAGTTGTCATAAGTCCCCAATACAGGCCGACACATTACAACTAACTCACATTAACCAATATTTCAGACAAGAACAAACCTACAAAGCTAAAGGAATAGAAACAATGAAGGCAAGCTTAAGAATGGAGACAAAAATTAGTTTTCATTCAATAAGAGTAAACTTCATTACAAACTTCTCTAAAAAAAAAGAGAAGAGACATGCAGGTCTTCAAAGCTCTCGACCAGATTCAGGAGTTAGACTTGGCGGTCTCCTGGTGGTAGCAGTTGCAGAAGATTCCCCAGGGGCCCCAGCAATAGGCTCGACCTCATTGTCACTCATTGATAAATCCAACCTGCCTCCACTCTTCTCGACATCTTTTAACAAATTGAGACAGCGGGAGATGCGGGAAGGATAGAAGCGGTCTGGAACAGGATGAAAGTTGTGAGAAACTAGAGAAGCGAAGTAGTTAACCCTAGCCTTACATGCCAAATCCACTTTGACCGTTCCCAAGAGGCCATGATGCCAGTCATTGACCATCTTCTTTTTATGCTGCTCCGAATCCAGATGAATGAGTTTGTCCTCTAGTTCCTTGATAAGGGCTATGGATGCTTGAAGCTGTGATTGCAGCTCTTCAAAGTCCCTCCTCGCCTTCTCGAGAGATAGGCGACTTGATCGAGCCTCTGCCTCAGATGTCTTATTCTTATGAGTTTTGAGAGCTTTGTGAAGCAAATATCGACAAAAGGGCGAGATCATCAACGTGTGACGAGGGAGAACGGGTGGTTTGTGCTCATGGATTGCTTGCTGTTTATTTCAGAGGCTTGCATATGAGATTAAGGCAAGATTATCTTCATCCCAACCTATCTCTATAGTTAAAATATCTAGTGTAGATGATTAATATGATGTTGAATATGTGTTTTCATGCTTTAATCTTAACCTGAGGTGTTAAAAGTCAGATTTTTTTGATAGTAAACCTTAAAATAAATGCTAGATGAATAATCTTTTCTTTCTGTTTATGATAGTATAATGATCATGATTATTAGGGTTTTTCATAATTTTATTCATATATGAGAAATTTAAGTGATGTACTATATATATGTTTTTCTGCAGAAAACTGTAACACTTATATAATTTTTAATTAAGAGTTTAATATAGCAAACAAAGTCCAAATTTAACCAAACCAGTTTATATGAAAGTTATATGTATCTAGTTTCTAAAACAGAAAACCATTCTTAAAAGGAGTTTGTATAGAGAAAGATATGTTATATTTACTAACAACATGTCCTGCAGAAAAATGGCTGCACATATATAATGTTTAACTGGAGATTTGGGATAACAAATGAACTCCAAACTGAACCAAACTTATGTCATTTGAAAGATGTGTGAATCTAGTTTTCAAAACAGAAAATCATTTGTAAAAAGATGTGTGAATCTAGTTTTCAAAACAGAAAATCATTTGTAAAAATAGTTTTCCTAGAGAAAGATATGCTTATTTTACTAATAGATGTCACGTCTGTTTTTTTTTCCTGCTCGTTTTGTGGAGCTGTGTTGCGCCATTTTGAGTTGCGTTCGCGGAGTTTTGAGCCACTTGATGTTATACGTATAGTCATGAATATGTTATGTTATACATTTAAGAATCCCAATGGGATTATAATGAATTTTGATTTGATCATATTTGAATTAGATATAGTTCATATACATATTGGATGTCGTTGATGAGCACAGCTTAGTACTATATGGGATAGTACGTCGACACACCAGATATACATAGTTTATACATGAGGTGGATATCGTTAATGAGCTCAGTTTAGTACTACATGAGGTAGTGCGTCGATATTCCACATGTACAGGTCATTAAGTCGGATTTTAGGAGGCTTGATCTAGTCGCCCGTCCTGCACTAGGGTGCGATGAGGCTCGTGAGCCGTATTTCTAGGATGCCTATTTGATAATCCGTCCTACACTCATGTTATGCACTGAGATCGCGATGAGACTAATGAGCCGTGTACACAGTTCAGGATACGTACAGGATAATCCGTTGCACTGAAACAATTACTTGATAGCCTAAGTATGACAGATGCCGATTATGAATACGACCTATCATTGAACTGTATAACTGAGATATGTTACTTTTGAAAGTATACAAAATTATGTATTGATATTTTTATTCTATCTCTCCAGTGATTGTGGAAGATATTATAAATACGATGTGTTGATATCTTTTTTTTATTGCCTTACTTTTTAGTTGGGATCAATGATTAGAGATTCATAACTTGAGACATATGGTATATACATGAGGGTTTCCTTATTTGGATTATTTCGCTCGACGTACCAGTCTCGTGTTATGGATTTCTAACTATTGGTTTTATTAGATTATCTTTTCTTAGTTCGGTATTAATGTTTAGATATCTACAATTTGAGACTTATGATATATACATGAGGGTTTCCTTCTTTGGATTATTTCGCTCGACGTACTACGTCTCGTGTTGTAGGTTTCTAAATGTTAATCCTACTTAGATATGGGGAAAATGAATCTTGGTAGACTATGCTTAATAGATAGAGCCTTCACTCCATCTAGTAGCCCTTTCCCTGGGGGAGGATGAGGGTAATCTTGCTATAGCGCTCTGACGCTCTTATTGTTATTCTTTTTCTTTTAAAAATACCCTTTCAGGTAGCTCGGAGTTCCGGAGAGCCGCAGGGTGACGGAGTTCTGGCATAGTCGCCGTCGCGTATTTTTTACTTGTAGAGACTCCACTATAGTTTTGAGTTTTATCCAGACATTAGAGTTTCATATTCATATTGTAAAGACAGTGTGCCTTAGTACGATTCTTAGTTGATTCATGTTGAGACATTTTCATTATTCAAATATCAGATATATTATAGTTGAGACATGATTCTTTTCATTTATGAGATATCTCTTCTATATCATGTCTATTACATTTATTCCCTTTATTTTCCTGTTTGTACCTGCACTTCTATTTGGTTCTACTAGAGGATATTACTGAGTGTGCGTGCATGGCAGGTTTGACATCTCTGGTTTCACCTTAGACTGCAGCCTTGTGTGAACCCAGGGGCGTCACAGTTGGTATCAGAGCTCTAGTTCCAGTATCCTTAGGATCATCCTGTGTTGAGTCGTGGAGCTAGTATAGAGTTTCCTAGGAATCATGTATAGAGTCCGCTAGGAATTCCAAGAATGAGTGAGGACGTTATATACGTATATTAGAAAATTTACAACTTTTTTTTGTGACAACTACCTTACTTTGATTGAAAAGTAAATGCATGAATGATAAGTGATACGATTTTTCCTATTGGTATATGTTATGTTATTTATGATTAGGATCTCACTTATTGTGTCAAATAAGCTCTCCTCTTGGTGTTATAAACATTGGAACGAGGACGTGATCGAGGTAAAGCTTGTACCCGGAGAGTTGGGCAAGTAGAGCCCGAGCCGCAATAGGCTCCAAAGTATCTGATCGACTTGGTGATACCGATTACAGAAGCAGAGACTAGCAACACTCGAGGAGCCAAATTTTACTCTCTGAAGTTCCACCACCAGTTATACCAGTCGTACCATCGCCACATCCAGCTATTAATAGAGTCGCAGAATAGGAAGTTTAGCTCGGTAAGATTGAGGAAGATATTAGAAGTTGGGAGCACAAAAATTTTAGGGCACATCAGATTCAGTTACAACCTATAAATGGAGGAAATATGTGGGAAATACTTTTAGATTTAATTAACGTCGACTCAGTGCAGAAGCAGAGGCTAGCAGCTTTTAGCCTGAAGGGTGATGCAGGAGGATGGTATAGGCTTCAGTTCACTCCAGATCATCGGATGGCCCTCACTTGGGAGGATTTCGTGTATTTCTTCGATGAGCAGTACATCTCTTCCACGGCACGGGCCGGGAAAGAGCTAGAGTTGTCTAAGCTAGAGCAGGAGTTGTCTAAGCTAGAGCAGGGAGATATGTCTGTGGCTGACTATGAGAGCCGATTTATGAGTCTTCTACGTTTTACGGGCATGTGGCAGTCAGGAGAGCGCCAGGCGCAGATGTTTCTTATGGGACTTCGCCTAAGTCTTCGCCTTTACCTAGTTTACAGAAGATTCTATTCAGTCCGAGAGGTCGCTGATGTAGCTATATCACAGGAGACAGAAACTGCGATGTTCCAGAAGAATAAGGAGGGTAACAACAAGTCTGGACAGCAGAATGATAAGGGCAAGGGCAAGAGACCTTTTGCCGGACTAGGAGGACCCCAGCAGCGGGGTAAGGACTTTCATCACCATCAGCAGGGCAAGTTCAAGAAGGGAGCACAACATGACTCGAGAGCACCACCGTAGCGCAAGATTCAGGGTGCATGCTATAACTGTAACAAGATCGGGCATAAGGCCAAGGACTATCACAGTGCGCCAGCAAGAGGCCAGTAGGGCAGAGGTCAGGTCCAGCAGCAAAATCGAGGACACGGTCAGTGGCAGAACCGTGGTCAGGGTCAGCATCAATAGGGCCACGGTTACGGCCAATAGCCGCAGCAGAGGATTAAAGCACCGCTAGCTGTTCCTAGGATTGAGGGGCCAGTAGGCCAGATTTGCGCGGTTCAGGAGATTCCCGAGGGACAGATAGTCTCGTATATTCCACCATCGTCAGTTCAGCAGTCGCCAGCCACTGACAGAGTCTATGCAGTCGTACCGCGTGATCACGGTGCGAGCGGAGCTATAGTAGAAGGTACTTTCTTAGTAAACTCTTTTCCAGCTCGGATCCTGTTCGATTCCGGAGCTTCCCATTCTTTTATATCTCATACCTTCATGGATAGGCTCCAGTTAGTCGCACATCCTTTAGATGTTCCGTTGTTCGTCTCTACTCCCTTAGGGGAGGTATCCCTATTAGAGAACGTCTGTAGGAGATGTGTCATCAGCTTAGATGAGTCTGAGTTTATCATAGATTTGATCGTCTTACGGATGTCGGATTTCGACGTTATTCTTGGTATGGATTGGTTATCATCCTACCATGTTAGCATTGACTGTTTTGCGAAAACAGTCGGTTTGCGAGCGTTCGATGGATTTGAGTTGATCGTAGCGACCTCATAGGGCAACCAGTTTGCAGAGTCATTTCTAGCCTATATCGAGGAGGTGATGCTGAGAGATCGGAGTGCTGATTTGTGCGAGACTAGGGTTGTCTCAGATTTTCAGGATGTCTTTCAGGACATACCGGGGCTACCTCCTGTGAGAGAGGTTGAGTTCTTCATCGAGTTATAGCCAGGCACAGCACCGATATCTCGAGCTCCCTATCATATGGCACCTGCTGAAATGAGGGAGCTATAGACTCAGCTGGACGAGTTGTTCTCTCAGGGTTTTATTCACCGGAGTCATTCTCCATGGGGGGCGCTGGTTCTTTTCGTGAAGAAGGACAGCAGTATGCGTCTTTGTATAGATTATCGGGAGTTGAACAATGTCACTATCCAGAACAGGTATCCATTACTGAGGATTGATGACTTGTTTGACCAGCTGCAGGGAGCACAACACTTCTCGAATATTGATCTTCGTTCTGGCTATCATCAATTGCGGGTTCGGGAGATGGATATTCCCAAGACCACCTTTCTGACTCGTTATGGGTCCTTCGAGTTTCTTGTCATGCCATTTGGGCTAACCAATGCACCTGCGGTATTCATGGATTTGATGAATCGGGTTTTTCGTCCATACTTGGACCAGTTCGTGATAGTATTCATTGTCGACATTCTAATCTATTCGAGGTCGGAGGCAGAGCATGAGCGGCACCTTTAATTAGCATTGTAGACTTTGCGGGAGTACCAGCTATATGCCAAATTCAGCAAGTGTGAGTTTTGGCTATCCGATATCAGATTTTTAGGCCACATCATCAGCAGAGAGGGCATTGCAGTGGATCCAGCTAAGGTTACGGCAGTACTTGATTAGGAGCCGTCGACGACAGTTACCAAGATCCATAGTTTTTTGGGTTTGGCTGGCTATTACAGGAAGTTCATTTAGGACTTCTCAAAAATAGCTACACCACTTACACGCCTTACGAAAAAGGGTGTACCTTTTGTTTGGAGCACGGAGTGTCAGGAGGCCTTTGAGACTTTGAAGACTAAGTTGACTACAGCGCTAGTTTTGACCATTCCTAGCAGCGATAAGACCTTCGTAGTCTACACAGATGCATCGTTAGCGGGTCTAGGAGGTGTTTTGATGCAGACCCAGAAGGTAGTAGCATACATTTCGTGTTAGTTGAGAACAAATGAACAGAACTATCTCACACATGACTTGGAGCTAGCAGCAGTAGTCTTTACATTGAAGACATGGAGACACTACCTGTATGGGGTACAGTTTGAGCTATTCACAGATCATCAGGGCTTGAAGTACCTCTTCTCTCAGAAGGAACTAAATCAAAGACAGCGACGATGGGTTGAGTTCATTAAGGATTATGAGTTCGCGATTCAGTATCACCCGGGGAAGGCGAATGTCGTAGCAGACGGATTAGTAGGAAGCATCGTCACAGGATTGCAGCTTTGAGATGCTCGTTATATCGAGATCTCCACACACTTAGCCAGTTCAACTTTAGACCGGAGATTGGCGGGAGCAGCGTATTTTTGGGAGCTTTATCCGTACAGCCATCTTGGAGTGACAGAGTGGTCAGAGCTTAGTTGGACGACTCTTGGATTTAAGCCCAAAAGGGAGAGATTGCCAAAGAACCAGAGGCTGATTGGACCGTTGGAGCAGATAAAGGACTTCGGATGAAGGGCTGATTAGTAATACCAGCTAATGCTCAGCTGAAGAATGATTTATTCGATGAAGCGCATCGTACCAGGTATACAGTGCATCCAGGCACAACGAAGATGTACAAAGATCTGAAGAGACATTTTTGGTGGAGCGGCATGAGTAGAGAGATTGCAGAATATGTAGCTAAGTGCTTTACCTGCCAGCAAGTGAAAGCTGAACATCAGAGACGGGAACCCTACAACCTTTACCCATTCCGGAGTGGAAGTGGACAGATATTTCTATGGACTTCATTGTAGGATTGCCAAGATCGAAGAAAGGGAATGATTCAGTTTGGGTGGTAGTAGATCGGCTGACAAAGTCAGCAAATTTCATACCAGTAAAGACGACATACACAACAGAGACGTATGCACGGATATTCATTCAGGAGATCGTGAGATTACATGGAGTTCCAGAGATGATTGTGTCAGATCGAGGCTCGGTTTTCACTTCACATTTTTGGAGAAGCTTACAGAACTCTTTCGGCAGCAGATTATCTTATTCTAGTGTGTTTCACCCGCAGACGGATGGGCAGACGGAGAGAGTGAACTAAATATTAGAGGACATGTTGCGGGCATGTGTCATTGATTTCTAGTGTAGCTGGGAGGACCACATCCCATTAATCGAATTTGCTTATAATAATAGCTACCAAGCGACTATTAGGATGGCACCGTACGGAGCATTGTACGGGAGGCCTTGTAGATCACTTATTTGTTGGGCAGAACCAGAGGACAGCCTATTGCTTGGATCAGAGCTTGTGAGGCAAACTACGGAGAAGATAGCAATCATTCAAGAGCGCATTCTTACAGCGCAGAGTCGTCAGAAGAGTTATGCAGATCATAGGCGATGACCGTTAGAGTTTCAAATTGGGGATTATGTGTTATTGAAAATATCACCAATGAAGGGAGTTCAGCGTTTTGGCAGACGAGGAAAACTTGTCCCGAGGTATATTAGACCATTCCTAATTATTGAGTGCATTGGAGCTATTTCATATCGGCTAGACCTACCAGCATCCATGTCGAGCATACACGATGTTTTTCATGTTTCGATGCTTAAGAAGCACCTACGCGACGAGGAGGAGCAGCGGGTATTAGACGCACCAGAGATCGAGATTCAGAAGGATCTGACTACTATTGAGATTCATGTATGTATTCTTGCTAAGGAGGACAGGAAGTTGAGAAACAAGGTGATACCTTTAGTTAAAGTTCAGTGGAATCGGAGAGGAGCTGAGGAGGCTTCTTGGGAACGCGAAGAGGATATACGTTGCGACTACCCACACTTGTTTGAGCAGGTAAATTAAATTTAGTATGACTTGTTTATGATTTGTGGCTACCTGTATGGTAATGTTCATACTTAACGCTAAAATGATGGTATTAACACTTAACTCCTAAGTACTCGGAACATATGGTATATATATGAGGGGTTCCTTGTTTGGATTTTTCGCTCGATGTACTTGTTCCATTTAGTTAGGGGTTAAGTGGGGGTATTTGCATTTTAGACTGTTAAGTGTAGACATTGAGGATGATTCTCGGGAGCGCGAAGATGTTATGCATCGCGACTACCTGCACCTATTAAGAAGGTGGATTGATTTATATATGTGATTATTTGTATGGTTATATTTACATTTAACGCTAGAATGGAGGTATTGACACTTAACTTCTAATCATTCGAAACACATGGTATATATATAGAGGTTTCTTGTTTGGATTTTTCGCCCGACGTACTAGTTCCGTTTAACTAGGGGTTAAGTGGAAATATTAGCATCTTAGATTGTTAAATGTAGATATTGCTATGTTCATATCTGGAGACTAATGATGCGATATGTGTATGTGAGGGTTTTCTTGTCTGGATTATTCCCTCAACGTGCTTTTCTGGCATTATTAATCTCTAAGATACGAATGCAGAATTTCGGGGACGAAATTCTTTTAAGGGTGGAAGAATGTAAAACCTCGTAATACTGAATGTTGTGAGATATAATAATAAACATGTTATATTATGATAAATAACATTTATTGATATTTGAGTATGATAGGAATTGATTTGAGATCAATCCGATACATATATATGAATATATGAGTGCAAATGCACAAAACATGCACGAGAAAAATCTGGGAAAAATGACCAGTTAAGAGTTTATAGATTTTACACAATGATGCACTTAGAATCTAGGAAAACTCCAAATACCAAAGTTGTAGTTCTTTTCAAGATCTTTCCAACAAATATTATATCACCTCATTCCGAGGTCAAACACGAAAGTTATTTTCAAAATACCGAAGGTTATTTTTCTAGTCAGACTAGGTTTCCTGGTTCGGGTCAAACAGGTTTGTTTCGGATTTGCCTCTATAAATATCTATGTTTTTTATGAAAATTTCCTTCTTTTATTATATCTATGAACCCTAGCAGCCACCCTCTCCCCTTAAAAATCCTAGATCTTATTCTTATGAGTTTTGAGAGCTTTGTGAAGCAAATATCGACAAAAGGGCGAGATCATCGACGTGTGACGAGAGAGAACGGGTGGTTTGTGCTCATGGATTGCTTGCTGTTTATTTTAGAGGCTTGCACATGAGATTAAGGCAATATTATCGTCATCCCAACCTATCCCTATAGTTAAATATCTAGTGTAGATGATTAATATGATGTTGAATATGTGTTTTCATGCTTTAATCTTAACCTGCGGTGTTAAAAGTCAGATTTTTTTGATAGTAAACCTTAAAATACCTAGGGTGTGATGAGGCTCGTGAGCCATATTTCTAAGATGCCTATTTGGTAGTCTGTCCCGCACTCATGTTATGCACTGAGATCACGATGAGACTAATGAGCCATGTACACAGTTCAGAATACCTACAGGGTAGTCCGTTACACTGAGACAATTACTTGATAGCCTAAGTATGACAGATGCCGATTATGAATACGACCTATCATTGAACTATATAACTAAGATATGCTATTTTTGAAAATATACAAAATTATGTGTTGGTATTTTTATTCTATTTCTCCAGTGATTGTGGAAGATATTATAAATACGATGTGTTGATATCTTATTTCTTTTACTGTCTTTTTTTACTTCTTAGTTGGGATCAATGATTAGAGATTCACAACTTGAGACATATGGTATATACATAAGGGTGTCCTTGTTTGGATTATTTCGCTCGACGTACCAGTCTCGTGTTATGGATTTCTAACTATTGGTTTTATTATACCAGTCTCGTGTTATGGATTTCTAACTATTGGTTTTATTAGATTGTCTTTTCTTAGTTTGGTATTAATGTTTAGATATCTACAATTTGAGACTTATTAGATTGTCTTTTCTTAGTTTGGTATTAATGTTTAGATATCTACAATTTGAGACTTATGGTATATACATCAGGGTTTCCTTCTTTGGATTATTTCACTCGACGTACTACGTCTCGTGTTGTAGGTTTCTAAATGTTAATCCTACTTAGATATGGGAAAAATGAATCTAGGTAGACTATGCTTAATAGATAGAGCCTTCACTCCATCTAGTGGCCCTTTCCCTGGGGGCGGATAGGGGTAATCTTGTTGTAGCGCTCTGACGCTCTTGTTATTATTCTTTTTCTTTTAAAAATACCCTTTTAGGTAGCTCGGAGTTCCGGAGAGCCGTAGGGTGACGGAGTTCTGGCATAGTCGCCGTCGCGTATTTTTTACTTGTAGAGACTCCACTGTAGTTTTGAGTTTTATCCAGACATTAGAGTTTCATATTCATATTGTAATGGCAGTGTGCCTTAGTACGATTCTTCGTTGATTCATGTTGAGATATTTTTATTTTTTAGATATCAGATGTATTATAGTTAAGACATGATTCTTTTTATTTATGAGATATCTCTTCTATATCATGTCTATTACATTTATTCCTTTTATTTTGCCTATTTGTACTTGCACTTCTATTTGGTTCTACTAGAGGATATTACTGTGATTAGTGAAATATGTTTATGCACAGTGTGAGTGCATGACAGGTTTGACATCTCTGGTTTCACCTTGGACTGCAACCTTGTGTGAACCCAGGGGCGTCACATCACCCATCCTAGAATTTCTCCAGGCCAAGCACGCTTAACTTTGGAGTTTATAAAAGTTGGGTTCCCAAAAAAAGATGCATCTTGGTGGTATGAGTATTCCAATCAAATCTATCAATACTAATCACATCACTCTCTCAAGGGTTGGGGTATTACAAACTCCCCCTCTTAAACTCGCAACGTCCTCGTTGCGCCAAATCATATCATCCAAGACTGTACCATCCGTGTGAGATTCTAGAGGTGGCTCATACGGCCTCAAGAGGTGGCTCCCGCCCTCTCGATGTAGCACTTTGCACCACATAGCACTTAGCTCTCACAATTCCGGTTGGCTTTGCTCTGATACCATTTGTAACGCCCCGCCCCGGAATCCCGGAGTCGGTACGCTATTAGATCTGATAGACTAGTCTCACAAACCACCACATGTCTTTTCAGCATGTTTTGTCCTCACTCACGAGCTCCCTGGAAAACTTCCCAGGGGATCACCCATCCTAGAATTTCTCCAGGCCAAGCACGCTTAACTTTAGAGTTTCTAAGAGTTGTGTTCCCAAAAAAAAAGATGCATCTTGGTGGTATGAGTATTCCAATCAAATCTATCAATACTAATCATATTACCCTCTCAAGGGTTGGGGTATTACACCTTACCAGAAGAAGACTCATCTAATCCACTCCATATTTTCCAAGCAGTTAAGCTGAGTTACCAGCGGACCCGTCCCAGCTGGTTAGGGCCCCACAACCTATCCGATTGGGCGCTACCTCTCGACCCTCCTCCCCCTCAATTCATAGGTAATTTTGGCTACTTAGGACATCATGACAACCACCTCCTCAACGTTGAAGGCCTCCCTCAGCTTCTTATGGGACCTAGCAGTAGAACTCGACCCCTCGGTCCTTGCATTCCTCTTGCGACTTTCCGCTAATAGAGGAACGGGGCTCGCCTTTGCCTAGAAGCCAATGGAGGACAAGATCATGGATATGTCTTCCATTTGGAGAGACACATCATCAAATAGAGCATCGCTCTCCTGTGGACCGGCATAAGAACGAATCTTTTCCAAATCCATCATTTCGGAATCACTAAGAATGATTTGTCTCAAAGCGTCTTCATTCGCCTCCGACCAGCCCGTGTAGGCGAAGATGTTGTAGCCACCATAGACCCACACGAATCGCCTCCTCCAGTCCCCATCCAACTCCAAAGAATTTGAGACAAGCTGGAACTCATCACAATAGTGGTAGGAGTAATGCATGCCCTTCTCAGCCAACCCCACGCTAATCAAATGCCCAAGCAATCTCAAGCTTGGTTGTACTCCAACACGGTGACAAATGATGATGAAAGCTACCAGAATCCCTACTATGTTCGGATAGAACTAGGAAGGGGAGACTCCTAGAGTGGCGTGCACCTCCTTAATAAAAGGGTGTAAGGGTAGTCGTAAGCCATGCTCCAAGAGGGTAAAGTACAACGGCACTCGACCCTTGCTATGGCAATACACTGACTCGCTCATCTCTGGCGCCGCCAATGTGCGCGTCCGGGGGATATTGTATTGATCATACACCCCAACCAGATTGTCCATGTGACACCCCCACTTTAGTCCCACATGGACTAGTGTGAAAAAATGTTAGTGGCTTAAATAGAGAACTCCAGGCCCAAGAACAACTAGTGCTAGTATTTTGACAGTAGACTTTAGCGAACATCGAGTTGCTCTTAGTGGATCCCATGGCTTACACACGCCAACAGGCCCGTAGGCCCGGGGTGTGACAAAAATGGTATCAGAGCAGTTGCCAGGCGAAAGTGTGGAGCTAAGTACTATACGGGACTAAGTGCTACACCATGTGGATACGGTAGGAGCCACCTCTAGAGCCCGTAAGAACTACCTCTAGAGTCAACATCGCCTGGCAGTGATACTAGGATGTACCAATTGTCATGTCATGACGACAAAGATGTCGTCTTTGTAAGGTGGGATGATTGTAACACCCCATTTTAGTCACACATGGACTAATGTGAAGAAATATTAGTGGTTTAAATAGAGAATCTTAAGGCCTAAGAACAACTAATGCTAGCATTTTGGAGGTGGATTTAAGCTAACATCGAGTTGCTCTCAGTGGGTCTAACGGCTTGCACGCGCCAACGGGCCCGTGGGCCTGGGGTGTGACAAACTATTGTGACACACACACCTTAGTCCCACATGGATTAGTGTGAAGAAATATTAGTAGCTTAAATAGAGAAGCCCAAGGCCCAAGAACAACTAGTACTAGCATTTTAGCGATGGATTTAAGCCAACATCAAGTTGCTCTTGGTGGGTCTCACGGCTTGCAAGCACCAACGGGCTCGTAGGCCCGGGGTGTGACAAAATGGTATCAGAGCAGTTGTCAATCGAAAGTGTAGTGTTAAGTGTTATACGGAGCTAAGTGCTATACCTCGTGGATGCGGTGGGAGCTATCTCTAGAGCCTATAGGAGCCATCTCTAGAGTCCACATCACCTGACAGTGACACTAGAATTTGCCAATTATCATATCGTGATGACGAGAATGTCGTCTTTATAAGGTGGGGTGATTGTGACACCTACACTTTAGTCCCCACATGCACTAGTGTAAAGAAGTATTAGTGACTTAAATAGAGAAGCCCAAGGCCCAAGAACAATTAGTGCTAACATTTTAGCGGTGGATTTAAGCCAACATCGAGTTGCTCTTGGTGGGTTCTACAGCTTGCACACACCAACGGGCTCATGGGCCCGGGGCATGCCAGATGATATGGACCTTCGAGTGGATAAGTAGAAGAATAGCGAGTCTTTCCTCACTACGGCCAGAGTTTGAAACTTGAGAGGTCATGGAAGACTTTTTCTTAAAAAAACTTGGAGGAATATCAGGAATTTGTGAGAGTGAAGGTTCGTAAAAGAATTCTCTTAACATCAAGAGACCATTTATAAGTTTTCAAGGAAGAGTATAGAAGGATTTCAAAAAACACGGTGATTTTCGAAGCAACTAGGCCAGATCCACTTCAAAATTTAAGCAGTTTACTTGAAACACGAAGCGCCACCCTCATTTAATGCCCTACGTTCCAATACTCGAAAAGTGGAAGGTCCTCTATTATGTCCATGACGATTTGTTTCCCAAAAATATAGTTCATATCTTCGATAACGTCAGTCATGAAAAGCGGAGTCAACAATGGGTGCCCGATGATGTCAGCTATGTCTCTAAGACAAAGACTTCTCATTTTTTTCGTCCCCACCCAGCTTGTATTGATCAGAGCATATCTTATTTTACTAGGACTCGACTAAAAGCCAACTCCAAGCGAAAAGGGCTAACTGTTATGATGTTCACTCACCTAAGATACAGGTATTTACAAAATGATATAATAAGAGTCCTGGCAAAATGACATCAACCCACTTAAGTAGCCCAAGCCCAACAGAGGCCTCGATCCTGCCGACTCATCAAGTTAACATTCTTTCGTGCCGACACAAAAGGCGGGATCAGTCGACCTTATCGTCGAGGACGACCCTACCTAGGGCATTCGACCACTCACTGGACAACTCTCGGAGACAACTTTAAAGACATTTCCTATTGTTGGCTAAGTTGAGGACTCGACCCTTGCCTCAAGCCTCTCCCTTAGAGCATATGTCATCATTTCAGTCTACCTCAGATAAGCCTTATCCAAATTTTGGTCTGATGGTCTTCATGACTTGTCAGCTTCCCATGTGCTTTCTGCCACGCTCTCAATCACTTCTCAAAAAATGTGAGGATACCCTGTCTTGTGCCGAAGTGACTTCCCCTCTAGTCGCCAGCCGACACCTGTAAAGCGATGGATGATTCAGGTACCCACGTGCTTTCTGCCATGGTCTTAATCACTTTTCAAAAAATATGGGGACACCCTCTCCTATGCCGAAATAACTTCCCCTCCAGTCGCCAGCTAACACATGTAAAGCGATGAATGATTCAGCATGCTAGCGTGCCTCCTGCCACGCTCTTAATTACTTCCCAGAAAATGTGGAGACACTGATAATCACATTTTATTATAATTTTATACCCTCATTATCTTTTTTATATGAATAAATATACCACTAATAATTGTTTTTATCTTTAAATGCAGGTTAATGAAGAATAAATTCCAAAAATCCCATTTCTCAACAAAGTCCCCTTGAGTAAATGAAGAAATGAAGAAAAAGAAAAATCAAGAAGCACATTGAAAAATCAAATTGCCAATTTATCCAAAAGCCCAAAGCTAAAAAGAAGAAGAAATGGTAAAGTCCAAAAGCCCAAGCCCAAGAACAAGAGAGAAGCTCGGATAGTAAACTGAGAAAGGCTGACATCGATGCCAGCATCGATGCTCGTATCGATGCCAACATCGATACGCTTATCGATGCCGGCATCGATACGTTCGTCATTCTGTTACAGATCTAAGGCTAAAAATTATTATTTTTGGATAAGATTTCAATCCAAGGGCTCTTATTCACTGATGTTTACTATAAATAGGGGTACAGAGTGAGGGGTTAGCGTGTGAAAAATTTTATAACTCTATTTGGAGAGAAATGTTACTCTTAATTAAGAAGACATTCCAAAATTATAACTTTTTGTTACAAACAATAAAAGAATTTTTTTTTAAATCTTCATATTTTTCTTTTCTTCTCATTATTTGATGATGAAGATGAAGATGTGATGAAGATGAAGATCAAGAGTGAGGTTTGCTTTCATCTTGAGGCTAGAACCCTCTTGGGTGGTAAATTTTCTATTTGTTAATAGTTGTATCTTTTTATTTTCTTGCTTAAATAGCCAAGAGGCTAGAACCCTCTTGCCTTAGATTTATTTCATGCTTATAGAGTAGATTTAATTCATGCTTATAGAGTAGATTTAATTTCTCATACTTAATTCTTGTAATTAATTTTATAGTTTAGTTTTTACAATTTATTTTGTAGTTAGATTTATTTTCTTGCACTATTCACCTTGAGGCTAGAACCCTCTTGGGATTAGTTTTTATTTTCTTTTATTTTCATATTCTTTGATTCACCTTGAGGATAGAACCCTCTCGGGAATTATCTTTTCTTTTGAGGTGGGTTCAATTCTAGATTCCTCATATCTTTAATTGAACCCTCATTCTTTTCTTTTTTTATTTTTCCTTTTCTTTCATTTTCTTGATTTTTTTTCCTTAATTTTTCCTTTTTTCCTTGTGATTTTATTTATTCTTTTATCACATCCACTCTTCATTTCTATCATCTAAAATCTCATCTATTGACTTTCTCACATATTCACAACACTCCTCATATCTCTTCACAATCACAATTTTTCTCACTCCTATTTGTTACGCACACAACATAAGAATCGATTCTAATTTTCTCCTACAATACACCTTCCTCATGGAATCGATAACTTTTTATATTATAACTTGATTAATTGTGCACTTACAATTTTTGGTATATGTTTATGCCGCATCAAGTTTTTGGCATCGTTGTCGGGGAAGGTGCTAAGTAGGATTTTATTATTTTGGTTCTTTAACTTGTGTGTTTTCTTGTGAAGGAACTGCTTGGAGCTTAAAAATCTTGGATTGGAGATCAAGAACTTGAAGAATTGCTTTTGGGTAACTCTTCTTTCTAGTATTTTCAATTCCACCTTTTTTAGTTAGCTTCACAATTAAAGACAATTAGGATCTAAAAAAGAAATTATTTTTGTCAACCATAATAAAATTCACCCTCCACTTGGACATTTACTAACAAGATAATAAATTCAAACAATATTCTTCATTCTCACAATTGTTTGATTGTTAACCCTAATTAAAAAAAAGATTTTCTTTTTACCATCCTTTTTAGTTGCTTTTAATTCATAGGGTTGTATTGTATATAGTTAGTAGGAATCCACCAAAGTGATTTGAGCATCTTGATTTGGCACACACTTAAAATATTTTTTTGGGCAAAACCCTATAATCAAGATAAGGTGAGGGATTTCATCACCATTTCCTTAGCCCACAAATTATTAATTCCTCACTACACAAACCCAAGCCTTCTTAAAACTCATTAGACGTTGGCCCCTAAGGACTCGAGCTCAATAAGGAACAAAAAAACTCTAAGTGAACTGGTTCAAGTTTTCTTGGATTAGTTAGTGTCTAAGATAAGGTTTAGGGGTTACGTAAAGCGCTCCACAAGGAACGATGTACTTAATTGATATCTAATCACCCTCTAGTACTATCCTTACCTGGCTAACTACCCGGGTAAAACTTTAATCTTTTTATTTTAGGAGTTTTTGGTTGGGAGCTGGTCTAACAGAGTTAGGCTTAACCCTAGAATTAGAGTAATTGAAAAGTGAATGTTTTGATTTGTTTTAGATTTTTTTACCTTTTTCTTCTCAAAAAAATTTTAACTTTTATTTTTCTTTTAAAAAAAGTATAAAAAAGAAATTATTTTGGGTGTATGCAAAAGTGGATTAGGGATAATACACATCGATTAATTCACTTTGAACCAATCATAGAAATGGCGTCTCCTAATCCATCCGTTCTTTAAGATATGTGTTATCCCACTAGGAATGCAATTCTCTCTTGCATTAGGCTCCCCGAGGCAATTCGAACTAACTTTGAGCTTTGACCGTACTATATCAACATGCTTCTAAAATTTCTAGGGAATGAAACTGAAGATGTATATATTTTTATCTCAGAATTTGAGGAAGTATGTATGATGATTAAAATGAGAGAATTAACTGAAGATGCAGTCAAACTCAGATTTATTTCTTTTGCCCTCAAAGACAAAGCAAAAAAATGGTTATACAGCTTACCCATAAATTCTATCACAACTTGGAAGGAATTTATCACCGTTTTTCTCAAGAAATTTTTCCCAATTCATAAAATGGTTAAACTTAGAAATAGCATTCAAAATTTTAAAATTGTCTCAGGGGAGCCATTTTGAAAGTATTTTGATAGGTTTAAAGATCTTCTCATTCAATGTCCTCATCACGGTCTAAAAAAATAACGATTATGCCAAATCATCTATGAAGGATTGGATTATTCTTCAAAGACTTCCTTAGAATCGATGTGCTAAGGGGATTTCATGAAGAAAAATACTGATGAAGCTTAGGAGTTTTTAGAGAGTCTATCTGAGTAAACCATGCAGTGAGAACATTATGATGACATGGTTTCGTCAGTTTCCTAACCTAAGTCTAGTGGTCTTTCCTTAGAGTCGAATATTACCTCCAAAGCAAAGATGACGACAATTCTGCGAAGGTTAGAAGACTTAGAAATTAAAGAACGAGCTCTAACTCAAATTAATCAAATTTCTGCCCCAGGTTGTCATAACTATCAGTCTCATGCCCACGTTTCACAGGAATGTCCTCTCCTAGGAAATACTCATTCATTAGAACAGATGAACGCTACATTCCAACGTCCAATGAATGATCCATTTTCTCTAACCTACAATCCAGGTTGGAGAAATCATCCTAATTTTACATGGAATCAAGGAAGTCTCAAAGAGAATCAAAATTTTAATCTCACTTCAAACCAACACTTTCCTAGGGGGAACACGGTTCCTTTCAATTCTCATCCATAATTTCAATAACCCAATCTGCCATATCAAAATCAGTCTCCTCGTCATCAGACTGTAACTCACACTCCTCATAATCCAGATCAGGATAAACGACTCAATGTCTTGGAAAAGAGTTTAGAAACCATAATTAAGGCCTCCACTCAAACCACGAATATATTGACTCAAACATCCAGCACTCTGAATTCCTTCATGCAATCAACCGGACAAATACTTAATTCCAACACTCAAGCCATAGCTAGATTAGAATCCCAACTTGGTCAACTAGCTAGTGCCGTGAGTGAAAGATAGAGGAAAATTTTTGAGTCAACCCGTGGTCAACCCTAAGGACACATGATGCAATTCATCTTATGAAGCTCAAGTGAATGCAATCCATTCACTTCGGTCGGGTAGATAGGTCGATAATCAAGTGAGAACTCCTCCAAGTCAAACTCTTGATCCAGTACAAATTCCTTCTCCTTCTCCTTCTGATGAATCTATTCAACAATCACCCTTCTCAGATGACCAAGAACCTGAACCCAAACCTGAGCCTGTTTTTGATAGGTTTAGACCAGTTGCTCCCTTTTCAGATAGACTCAGGCCTAGGAAACACTCCCCTCAAGAGGAGAAGATCCTAGAAACATTCAAGCAGGTTAAGGTCAACATTCCTCTCTTAGATGAAATTGAACAAATTCCATCTTATGCTAAATTTTTAAATAAATTATGCACTAAGAAGAAGAGAATAAATGTTCCAAAGAAAGTCTTTATGGCCGCCAATATCAGTGATATGCTCTCAAATCCCATTACCTTTGAAACGTAAAGATCCAGGTTCCTCTATCATTTCATGTATCATTGGTAATACTCACATTGATAAGGCGTTTTTAGACTTAGGAGCCAGTGTTAATTTGTTTCCATATTCAGTCTACCAGCAATTGGGTTTAGGAATACTGAACCTAACCCGCTGCACCTTGTAGTTAGCTGATAGATCTGTCAAGGTCCCTATGGATGAGTTAGAGGATGTTCTGATTAAGGTTGAAGATTTTAATTTTCCAGTAGATTTTGTAGTCTTGGAAACACAGCTCGTTTCCAATCCCAAAGGACAGACACCTGTCATCTTAGAATGATCATTCTTAGCCACTTCTAATGCTCTCATCAACTGTAGAATTGGTCAAATAAAGTTGTCCTTTGGGAATTTGACTGTTGATCCTAACATTTTTAATCCAGGGGACCAGCCAAATAATCAGCCTCTAGAAATAAATTATATTCAGGAAAGATCAGAAAAATATGAAGAAGAAGAGTCAGATTTGAACTTTGAGGAAATTTTTAGTGAGGAGTTGGAGTTTTTAGAAAAAGCAGATCAGGTCCTTGAGAATAATGAAACTGTGTTAAACATTTGCTGCTTTGAATTGAATTGTGAAGAACTCTTTCTTGATAAACTTAGATATTTGAAAAATAAACAACAACCAAATTTTAATACCTCAACCTTGAATCTTGAGGTTGAGGAAGTTGTTAAAGAAGAATTGGTTGCTAGAATACAAAACTTTACAAATCAAGAGTCTAAGTTCATTAAGAAATTCAAAATGCATGACACCAATAATATCTACCTTACATTGTTGCAAGAATCATTGAACACTCCGGAGTGCTTGGAATTTCAGCACATGGTTGATCATATCATTCTAAATTTATTTAAAATCCGGGGAAGAGTTTTCAACAATAAGGTAGGATTCAATGTAGAATACAAGCTCTTCATGTTGAACATTTTATTTTACATTGTTTGTTTTGTTTATTTCAGAATAATAAAAAGAATTTATTCTTCTCTCATTTGAGAGTTTCTTGTTCAGTTGTTAAAAAAAGAGAGGAAAAAAAATAAATTTTTGATTTCATCCTCCTCAGACCAAAGGTAATTGCAGATTTTTATCAGCCGACCAAATGTAAGTGCTTCACTTCTTATCTGCTTTACTTTGTGTATCATAGAGTTCGCATTGAGGAAAATACAAAATTTAGGTGTGGGGGTGGGAAGTAGTTATTTTTTCCTCTTTTTTTGCCTTTTTTTTGCATTTTTTTGTCATAATTGTTTTTTCTTTTTTCTTCTTATTTCTATTTTTTCCTTTAAAAAATCATAAAAATATTGTCACTTGCCAAATTGATAGAGTTAAGTAATAATTAAGTTATTTGATAAATTTTAAATTTTCTAATCCCTAGTTGTTATTTACTTAAGTTCACATTTTATGATAACTCTAAATAAATTTCTTAAGAAATAACTTTCAAAGTAGTATACTTTACTTAAGTCTTAACTTAGACTTTTATTTAAAATAATGGAATTTCTGCATACTTATCTTAGAGTTGAAAATAATTTTTCAAAGTATCTTGATTTACATATTTTTTAGTATATATATATATATATATATATATGCGGAAAATGGGCACAAAAAAACTCTTGAATTTAAGGTGATTCTATCTTATAAAGCCTAAGCTGACCGAGTAATTATGCCCAATGAGTATTTCCATACTTAATGACCTAAGTCCAATTGGGTTGGAATCTATTAGCCCAAAACTCGTTAAATTGTCACTTAGAACGCCCGTTAAAGAAGAAAAAAATCATCAAGGAAGAAAGAGTTAAAAAAATTAACAATAATAATAATAAAATACTAACAAATGTTATATATATATATATAGTATATATAGCCTTGAAAAATATTTCTGATCAAGCAACTTGAATATTATTTTAAATAAAGAGTTAGCATGTTCTTTTTAAAACTTTTAAATTAAATTTCTAAGTTTAGCTTGATTTTGTATTGCAATAATGAGAATATTTTCTAGGAAATTCACTTTGGAGTTATATATAAAAACGTTTTCTTGAGTAATAACTAGCTTCAATTAGATTGTCTAATTTTATTAAGAAATTTTAGTAATTTACTGACCTCTTTAAATTGGCAAGTTGATTGAATTTTATGGGTATATTCACTGTAAACTCTCACGAGACTATAACTCGTCCACTAGGGTAACCTAGGGGTTTAAAGGCTTGTTGTATGTGCTAAATACACTCGTCCACTAGGGTAACCTAGGGGTTTAAAGGCTTGTTGTATGTGCTAAATACAACCGTGATTCCTGCGAAAGTGAGTTAGGGGGGTTTAAAGGCTTGTTGTATGTGCTAAATACAACCGTGATTCCTGCGAAAGTGAGTTAGGTTTTCTTTTCTTTTTCTTTCTTTGCTAGAGGGCTAGCAAGAGTTTAGGTGTGAGGGTATTTGATAATTATATTTTATTATAATTTTATACCCTTATTATCTATTTTATATGAATAAATATGCTACTAATAATTATTTTTATGTTTAAATGCAGGTTAATGAAGAATAAATCCCAAAAATTCCATCTCCCAACAAAGTCCTCTTGAGTAAATGAAGAAATGAAGCAAAAGAGAAATCAAGAAGCACATTGGAAAATCAAATTGCCAATTTATTCAAAAGCCCAAAGCTAAAAAGAAGAAGAAATAGCAAAGCCCAAAAGCCTAAGCCCAAGCCTAAGAACAAGAGAGAAGCTCGGACAGCAAACTGAGAAAGGCTGACATCGATGCCAGCATCGATGCTAGCATCGATGCCCGTATCGATACTAGCATCATTACGCCTATCGATGCTAGCATCGATACGTCCGTCATTCTGTTACAGATCTAAGGCTGAAAATTATTGTTTTTGGATAAGATTTCAATCTAAGGGCTCTCATTCACTGATGTTTACTATAAATAGGGGTAGAGAGTGAGGGGTTAGGGTGTGAAAAATTTTATAACTCCATTTGGATAGGAGGGTTACTCCTAATTGAAAGATCTTCTAAAATTATAACTTTTTGTTACAATCAATAAAAGAATTTTTTTTCATCTCTTTATATTTTTCTTTTTTTCTCTTTATTTGATGATGAAGATGAAAATGTGATGAAGATGAAGATGAAGAGTGAGGTTTGCTTTCATCTTGCGGCTAGAACCCTCTTGGGTGGTAAATTTCCTCTTTATTAATATTTTTATCTTTTTATTTTCTAGCTTAAATAGCCAAGAGGCTAGAACCCTTTTGCCTTATATTTATTTCATGCTTATAGAGTAGATTTAATTTATGCTTATAGAGTAGATTTAATTTTTCATATTTTATTCTTGCAATTAATTTTGTAGTTTAGTTTTTATAATTTATTTTGTAGTTAGATTTATTTTCTTGCACTATTCACCTTGAGGGTAGAACCCTCTTGGGATTAGTTTTTATTTTCCTTTATTTTCATATTCTTTGATTCACCTTGAGGCTAGAACCCTCTAGGGAATTGTCTTTTCTTTTGAGGTGGGTTCAATTCTAAATTCCCCATATCTTTAATTGAACTCTCATTCTTTTTTTTCTTTGTTTTTCCTTTTCTTTCATTTTCTTGATTTTTATTTCCTTCATTTTTTTCCTTTCTTTCCTTGTGATTTCGTTTATTATTTTATCACATCCACTCTTCATTTCTATCATCTAAAATATCATCTATTGACTTTCGCACATATTCACAACACTCCTCATATCTCTCCACAATCATAATTTTTATCACTCCTATTTGACACGCACACAACATAAGAACCGATTCTAATTTTCTCCTACAATACACCTTCCTCGTGGGATCGATAACTTTTTATACTATAACTTGATTAATTGTACACTTATAACTTTTGTTATATGTTTATGCCGCATCAAACACCCTCTCTCGTGCCGAAGTGACTTCCCCTCCAGTCGTCAGCCGACACCTGTAAAGCGAGGGATGACTCGGCTCTTAGCCCACACTTCATCACTACCTCCCTATTCGGGCCTGGGGGTGGCCTATTTTATCCCGACGACTGAGATATATACAGGGAGACTCCTAACCTCAAAAAAATTAAGGGGGGGGGGATCTAAAAAAGAAAGGCTCAAGCTAAGGTGACCTGACTTCCTCTCTCTCTCTCTCTCACCCTCAAAAACAAAGAACACAGTTCTTCGTCTAGACAGAAGAGCTCACGTAGATCCTCTGGGCATGCACATTGCCACTTCAAGAGCCACATTGGATCCTGACCTTCCCTTACCCACTCGAGTTTCACTAATTTGACCGTCGGAGGAACCACGGGGGAACCGGTCCCTGCCCTCTCATGGGTTCTTCTTGTCTATGCAGCGTGGACATCAAGCCCCAGTTCAAAAACCAGACATAAAGTTAAAGAAGGAAGCGGCCCCTCTATCACTCTCTCTTGCCACGTCCCAGTGAGGACTCAGGGGGGACCGATCCAATTCTGGATTAGAACCGATCCCAGCTTGGATCCAATTGACTGTTTGGTCGTAGTCATCAACAGTAATATATTAATGTTTTTAGTATAATATTATAATGCATCATATTAATTATTAAAATATTTAATCATATATTTTGTTACATTTTCCTTGAAATATAATAAATTAATACAATATAAGATTATATTACAATATATTATACAACAATAATACACCATATTATATTATAAATAATATTAAATACTATATTAATTAACTACAATATAATATTAAATAATATAATATACAACTTTGTAATATAAAATATTATATTAAAATATATTATACTAATTGTTACAACATTTATTATATATTTTATTATACATATATATCGTATGGAAACATAATAAAGTAAAATTATTAAGATATTATATTATCAAAATATATTACATTCTAGTATATTATGTTAAATCAATTATTTTATTAGAAGATATTATATCATTATACAATAGTATAATATATTAAAGTATAACATAAACTATTAAAATATAACATAATCTTTTATAAATATTATATATTCTATTAATTTAATAGTATTAAACAATTCACCAATACCATAATATTATATTATAAGAAATATACTTTATTAATTAATAATATTTTATAATATATTAAATAAATAATGATTAGTATGCTATATTATAATATATTAAATATTACATTATTAAACTCGAAACATATCTTGGAAAGTCTCTCAAAATTCAAAACACACAACTAAAAACACTAATGAGATAAGTGTTTTATTTTAACTTTTTGCTCACAAGTATTTTGCTTTCTCCATAAAAACGCAATGTTTTTCAAATATGTTTACGGATAGTATCACAAATCCTTGAGTGAATTTTTGTTTATTCTTTTACTCCTAGGAGTTTATTGTTATATTAATTATTACAACATTTGTTACATATTTTGTTATACAATACGTCATATGGAAACATAATAAAGTAAAATTAATAAGGTATATTATATTATCATAATATATCATATTATATTATAGTATGTTAAATCAATTATATTATTTTAAGATGTTATATCTTTATACTATAATCTAATATATTAAAATATAACATAATCTATTATAAATAATATATATCATATTAGTTTTATAGTATTAAACAATGCACCGATATCATAATATTATATTATAAGAATTATATTATATTAATTAATAACATTTTCTAATGTATTGTATTAATAATGATTAGTATGTTATATTAATTATAATATTTTAAATATTACGTTATTAAAGTCAAAACATCTGTCAAAGCTTAGAACACAAAACTAAAAACATATTTTTGATGTTTTGAGATAAGTGTCTTATTTTTACTTTTTTCTCATAAGTATTTTGTTTTTTGCGTGAAAACACAATGGTTTCCAAATATGTTATGTTTTGTTTAGACAAAAAACATTATGAAACAAAAAAAAATCGTCATGGTTGCCAAATGCTCCCTGAGCAATTTTTTGCTCTGTTTTTTATAGTGCCGGGCAACAAATGGTATAAAATAATATAACAACTTTCAACACTGCCTATGAAACCCCCAGATGTCGGCGGCCTGTTTTCTACTGGTCCAGATATACTACTGCAGTCAGTTGCTCTTTAACCATTCAATTGGAGAGAATGAGTACAGTGAACTGCGTCTTTCAACCATCAATATTTACTTCCAGCATGAATCTATGCTTCTCGGCCTTTTTCATGTGGCATGTTAACCGCATGTCTCTTTTTAGAATACAAGTTTTCAGTTATTAAAATTATATTCACATATTGGTTAGTATTTTCTTTCTCCCTTTCCCATTTTCAGTTGAGTTGCAGGTTTAGCCAGGACACCTCTATGTATTTGCAGTATTAAGTGCAATTGTGATGGGCGTGTCTTTGTTGTTTCTGCATTCAATTTAGGAAGTTTAGCTGGTATTATAATTTGATGGAGTTAGTATATAGGCCTTCAAATATCTGGTGCATTCTGGTCCAAGATGTTAGGCCTTATACTTCAGAGGTATTAAGAAAGAAGGAAGAGAGATTTTTTTTAAAAAAAAATCTTAAAACATCCTTTTATGAGGCATGCAAGAAAATAACATTCGGTCCATAACCTCCACTATTTGAAGCTTTTATGAGAAATGCAAGTTTAGTTGTGGATTTTCATTCCTCTTCTTTTTTTTTCTTCTTTTTTTCTTTTTGCTTTTTTCTTTTTCTTTTTTCCCCATTTTGGAGGCCAGAGGTTTAAAAAAAGATAATAAAAGATAGCTCCAATCACACATTTTGCAGTACCACATCAAACAGTCTTGAGCACTTGAAAGAACAAAGTAATTAATAAAAACAAATTGGAAAATTTTTGAAACCATTGTCCAAGATTTAACCAAAGAATAAAAAAAAATGGCCTTGACATAAATTTTCCTGTATTTATTTATTTATTTATGTATTTTGCTAGCAACCCAACTTCACAAAGACAGGCCAAGCCCAAGTCCTACCTACAACCCAACTTCATAATTGAGACAGCCCAAGTCCAAGCCCGCATACTTAGGGTTTAAATTGACCTAGTTCAATCTCCCAGATAGAACCAAGATAAATTGTATTATGATTCTCTAATCCAAAATGGAAGCAGTAAAAAAAATACACAAATAAACCATCAGATCATTTATGTAAAAGCATCTGGTTACAATTAGTACATGTATAACACAGAGGTCCATCTAAGTAAAAACATCTCACGATAGAGCCTGAGCCCAAATTCCACTAGTTGAGCTGACATAATGAATAATTTAATGCATCTTGGGAACATTTTGATATACAGGCCCTTATACACCTCACAAGATCACAAGGAGCCATATCCAAGTTACACAAACCAATCATTTTTTTTTTCCCTTTTCATTTTGATGTTTATAAATGAAAACTGGTATGTTCATGTTACATGTATGCAGGAATAGGATTGCTAGAGTTTGGAATTGTGCATGTCCCTTCAACTATTTAGCAAACATAAAATGTAAACTTAAATTCTTAAGTAAATCAAGCTTCATTTTGATTTAATCATTATAATACCAAGATCTTAGAACAAATGATTTTCACTATGAACAATTAATTAAGAAAAACGTACCTTGATCCATGATTTGAAACTTGAAGAAATTTGAAAACAACCTTGAAGACTTGAGTTTCTCTCCCTTAACCCTCTTAAGCTTTTCCGAAAATTTCTTGATGGAGAGAAAATTTTCACATTAAAGGTAGAAAGAGGACCAAGTCTTTTAAATAGAAATTAACCACTCACAATCCATCAATGTGGGTAGTTATCTTGACCAATAGGAACTTAGCATAAATGAGTAGTTATATAACTAATAAAAATCATGACCATTTTCTTAAACTAAAAGAAAAACGTGGGCCACTACTCACGTTTCAAAAAAAAAATAAAACTAACATTCTCCCACTTGGCCCATGTTTCATAATTTAACATTATGATTTAAAATACAACATAATATGCATTGTGTAATCTAATTCCATTATCATATTGATCAAACCATCAATCATCATTAAGTAAAAAACTAATAAGGGTCATGGCGGTCGTACGTAGTTAAATTGACATAGTCCCTTCCATGTATCACAATATTAGTTTTATACTAAACATAACCTGTAATAAGACTTCTCATAATGGTCCAATAATAATGTCCTTGTCAGAGACATATCCTGTTAATATTCACATAATCATTTATGTATATGTTGAATACCATATCTCCATTATACAGTGTGTGCACTAACTTTTATATGCAGATTTCAATATCAGAATATGTACAAGTGCAAGTTGATTTCAAGGCATTTTGAAGTGAAGAAAAAGAAGAACAAAAGAGATAATGTATTTTACATTTTCTTTACTTAGAATAATTGTACAAGCCTTGATCACACACACGCACACACACAATTTTAGAACACACTAACACAGGCTTAGTGTGTTGGTTAACTATAGAAATCCCCTATGTTAACCATTAGAATTATAGTTAAAACTTGATTATAAAAACTCCTTATAGCAGAATTTTTGATCTTAGTAGTCGACTAATTAGAATAGTAGTCGACTACTCATGTATAAAACTCAAATACATGTTTCTGTTAATTTACAGTATAGTCGACTAATATTGATTATAGTCGACTACTCAAGTGTTTGACAGAAACATAAGTTTCTGATATTTTACAGTATAGTCGACTAATGTCAACAGTAGTCGACTACTGAACTCAAATTTTATTTTATCAGTTTCTGTCAAAATACAGTGTAGTCGACTAATGGTCTTTGTAGTCGACTACTGAGAAAATTTTCCGAAAACACAGAGTCTGTTTAACCTCAGTGTAGTCGACTAATGTCAACAGTAGTCGACTACAGATACAGTTTTTCCAGTTTTCAAAGTTTGAATATCTGACAGTTTATAGCCGTTTTTAAACGTTTTTAAAGTTTAAAAAATTGTCTTTCCAATGGCTATAAATAGGTTATTTGTTCAGAAAAATTACAGAGACTTACATACTCATAAGCTTTGATCTTTGTGCAATTTTTTAAGTAAAAAATATTCAGATTTTGTGAAAAAGAGAAGTTTCTGAAATTACCTCTAAACATTGATCAAATACTTATCATTTAGGCAATTTACAGAGGTTAAAAGAATCCTAAGCCACTGCTGCACTTCACTACACATTTAATAGGATCAATTGTGTTCTTACTTCAACAAGGTTTTCTCTCGGGTGTGAGAGGGTTAATCTCTTGGTTCAGAGATTGGTGTTCAAATTGGCAAGGTGTTTGTCAATTGGTGTTGTAATTTGCAGGGACTTGCAAATTGGTCAGGTTTGCGTTTGATTTTATAAGTTTATTCAAAATCATAGTGAAAACTCTCAAGCGGGATTTGCTTGGGGACTGGATGTACACCGGATTAGTGGAACCAGTATAAAATCCTTGTGTTTGTGATTGTGAATTTCTGAGATTGCTATTTTTCTTTGCAATTTATAATATACTTTGCATTAATTTTAAAAGAACACTATTCACCCCCCTCCAGTGTTCAAGTGTATCTATTTCAGATCCTACAGTATATACTAACAATAATAAACAGGATGCATTAAAATATCAGAAACAATATTTAGATGAGCTCAAAGTGTCAAATATATAAAGAGCATGAACTTTACATAAAAGTTAGTAATGGTTTTCAATAATGCCCATTCTTTCAACATGTTCACCAAATGTCTTTGGAGGCAATCCTTTTGTTAACGGATCCGCAGCCATAAGATTTGTGCTAATATGCTCAATTAACACTCTTTGTTTTTGAACTTCTTCTTTAATGGCAAAGTATTTTAATTCTATATGCTTAGCACCCTTCGAATACTTGTCGTTTTTAGAAAAGAAGATTGCTGCAGCATTATCGCAATAAATTTTCAGCGGCTTGGTAATACTGTCAACAACTCCAAGTCCTGAAATAAAATTCCGCAGCCATAATCCATGAACAGTGGCCTCAAAGCATGCCACGAACTCAGCCTCCATAGTCGATGCAGCAATGACAGACTGCTTCGCACTTTTCCACGAGATCGCTCCTCCAGCTAGAAGAAACAGATAGCCAAATGTGGATTTTCTAGTATCCAAACATCCAGCAAAATCTGAATCTGTATATCCAATCACCTCAAGGTGATCAGATCTCCTATAAGTGAGCATATGATCCTTTGTTCCTTGCAAGTATCTCAATACCTTCTTTGCAGCTTTCCAATGATCCAATCCTGGATTACTTTGATATCTACCAAGCATTCCGACAGCAAAACTAATGTCAGGTCTTGTACAAACCTGAGCATACATCAAGCTCCCAACGATGGATGCATAAGGAATTTGTTCCATTTGTTTGTGTTCCAATTCATTCTTTGGACATTGCATAAGACTGAATTTATCCCCTTTCTGAATTGGAACTACAGATGCAGAGCATTTATCCATCTTGAACCTCTCTAGAACTTTATTAATATATGATTTTTGAGACAACCCTAACAATCCTTGTGATCTGTCACGGAATATTTCAATTCCTATTGTTGACCTTCTTGTTTTGATGATGTTTAACAAACAATTTACTTCTAATGTTGTTTGTCTAGTGTTTGTTTAACAAACAATTTACTTCTAATGTTGTTTGTCTAGTGTTTGTGTTTTCGTATTTATTCTAGGCAATCAACGTGTTGGAGGATGGATGGAATAGAGCTTCAACGATGATATCCAAAGGAGGTTGGCGGAATGTCGGTGAAGCCTTGCAATTCAAAGTTAAAGATCAAGTTCAAGCTTCATCCGCATGTGTACCAAGTTGAGCTACAATGAAGATCAAGATCAAGCTTGGGTAATCTAGTTTAGATTTTATATTATGTGTGTTAAGTACCTTAAGCTCAACATCATATACACACACGTATTTGGTTTCTATGTATATATATAGTTATATATATACATGCATGGTTTTGGGTTTTCATGTTTTGGACATACTTGCAAAATAAATGGAAATTCAATTTGAGAAATTCTTTTTCTAACATGTTTGTTTTCATGTTTATAAACATTTCGCAAAGTTTTATCAAGTTTGGAATTGATTTGTTATGTTTAATGGAATTTACAAAATCATGTTTTTGTTCGTGCACATGTTCGTGCATGTTTTACAAAATAGATAAGTTTTTATTAATAGGAAGTGGTATTCAAGAAATTCTTTCTTTGACATGTTTATATACATGTTTAGAAATTTTCCTCAAAATTTTATTATTTTTGGAGTTGATTTACTATGCCCAATTGATTTTACAAAATCGTGTATGTCAGTAGTTTTTCAGAAACTGTAAATCTGTGTTCAAACATTTATTTATCTCAACTGGGAAATTATTTTTCAGAAATTATTTTTCTAACATGTTATTCTACATGTCTATAACCTTCTCACAAAATTTCATATTTTTTGGAGCTGTTTTACTATTTTTAATTGATTTTACAAAGCTAAATACACAAATATCCAGAATGCTGGATTTTGGGGTATTTTGGTCTTTTCAGCCTATAACGGCAAGTAACGGCTAGTTTTTGATATTTTCGATTTTTGGGGGTTTTTGGCTGGTTTAAGAGGCTATAAAAAGCCCTCAACTTTCATTGTTTCTCATGGATGTTTAAGAGAGTTTTAAAAAGAGTTTTACAAGTTTGTTTAAGGGTTTTTAAGTTTGTTTCAAGAGTTTGTTTATGAAGAACTTTCACAAGAGCTTGAGGAGATCATTCTTTGGTGTTTGGGCATTCAACTCTTCTCCCTCCCTCTCTTGTCATCTTTAGAGAAGTGTTTCTAAACTCAATCTAGCTTTACATTTATATATAAATGTTTGATTACCATTTTATTAAGCTAGGAATTTATTTGAGTTTAGTTTGATTTGATTTACTCTTTGTTTACACACACAACCATTGAGCTTATTGTATTTACATAAATAGTATAATTTAGGGTTGTGGGTTTGTGACATTGAGAGTGAGCTTAATTGAGTTCTCATCTTGTTTAGAGAACAATCAATTGATTTATATTGTGCCTAATTGTGAGGATTCACTTGTAATACACTTGTACACCGAGAGACTTGTACACCAAGAGAGAAGTGTGTGGCGAGAGTCGGGGATCGTCCCAAGAGGAGTGGCATCGGTTGACGAACCTAGGGAGAGGTTGTAACCGAGCACTTGAGGGAGACACGTCTAGTTCAACACTTAGTGGGTGTAGAGTGTGATTGCAATAGTGTTGATTGTAAAGTTTTCGGGGTGCTAGAAAACCGAGTGTGTAGAAGTTCCGGCTTCCAAACCGGATTGTGTTAGTGGATTTCTCCCCGGGAGTGGGGAGCGGAGACGTAGGACGGAAGGTCCGAACTCCGTGATCATATTGCTTGTTTGAGTGTGCTTTGGCGTTCATTCATATTTATGTTCATATCTTATATCGCCATTGTCATTAGCTCATTATCTATATCATCCACTATCTTGTTTACATTGTTTACCCTTGTGTTCATATATCCTTGCATATATACATCGCTATGAGATCATCCTTTGGTGTTTGGGCATTCAACTCATCTCTCTCTCACTCTTGATCTATAGAGAAGTTTTCCTTAAACTCAATTCTAGCTATTTATTGTTTTGATCTTAATTTCCATAAGCTAGATTTATATATTGAGTTTAATTGTTTTATTGATACTCTTTGTTCACACACAACCTTTTGAGCTTATTGTATTTACATTCATAGTATAATTTTGGGTTGTGAGATTAGTGACTTAGAGTTGTGCTTAATTGAGTTCTCACCTTGTTTAGAGAACAAATCATTTGATTTATATTGTGCTTATTGTGAGGATTCACTTGTAATACACTTGTACACCGAGAGAAGTGTGTGGTGAGAGACGGGGTCGAATCCAAGAGGAGTGGCGTCGGTTGACGTGCCTAGGGAGAGGTTGTAACCGAGCACTTGAGGAGGAGGACACGGGCTAGGACCAACACTTAGTGTGTGAGGTGTGATTACATAGTGATTGTATTGTGAGGTGTAAACGTTGTTCGGGTGAACGTAGAAAACCCGGTTGTGATAGTGGAGATCTCCTCGAGGTGAGGAGCGGGGACGTAGGTCGTGGGGACCGAACCTCGTAAACATATCGTTTTGTTTGTGATTGCATTGGCGTTCTTATTCTTGTTTTCATATCTTATATCGCCTTTGTGTATTGCTCATCATATTACCCTATCACTTGTGTAGATTGTTTATTTTACCCTTGTGTTAGTTCATATATCCTTGCTCATATATTTGTAATATCTCATTGATAGGATGTATTCATTTGTTCATATTGCTTATCCTAGCTTACATATCTTGTTGTATTTTATACTTGCTAGGATAACTTATTAATTAGTTTTAATTGGCATTTAATGGGATTAGATTAGCATAAGACCCTAATCACCCCCCCTCTAGGGTCTAACAATTGGTATCAGAGCTTGGTGCTCTTTGATTTAAGGTCTAATCGCCTTGAGTTAAAGATCCAAGTTATCTTTTTGTGCTAATCTTGTTTTGATTGCATTTGCATCTTGCTTGCATATTTTTACAATTTATGGATATGAATGATGCATCTTGTTTAGGCTATGATTCTAGTATTGCTCCTAGATTAGATAATTTTTCCTATGCCCAATGGTGTGTTAGATTTAAACTTTTTGTTCAATCTAAACACTTTGATTTATGGGAAATTATAGATGATGCTTATATTGTGCCCACTTTGGAGAAATCCAAGTGGAATAAGAATGATCATCGTATGTTTACAATGAACAATATTTTGTTAGAATATTTGCTAAATGCCTTTAATTCATCTATGTCTAACAAGTTTGTTCATTTTGATAGTGCTTACAAACTTTGGAAATTTATAGAATGGAAATTTATTGAAGCACATCAAGGAGACTTGGAGGCGATCCGACAAGCTTTGGAGGATCCCGCTTCAAGTTCATATGGAGCATTATGCACACGTGCACTAGGCGATAGCCCTAGTGAGGTTTGCGAGTTCGAACCTGATAATGAGTTATCTAGTGATGAACTTGTTTGTGCATCTAAGAAATTATTGCATGCCTACAACAAGCATGTAAATTTGAAATCCGATCATGAGTCTTTATCTTCTAAGTTTGATACTATTTTTAATGAAAATATGATCCTTAAAGAAAACAATGAAAAATTAAAATTGGATCATGATTCTTTGCTTTCAAACTTTGCTAAGTTAACTCATGAAAGAGATAATGTCATGCTAGAAGTAGTAGCTATTAGAAATGATTTTGATAACCATACATGCTCTACTTCTATTATCAATGATGTTGTGCATAATGATGATTTGAATCTTGTTAAGGAACGCATATCATGCTTAGATTCATCTTTAAAAACATACATTGATAACCATAAGAAACTTATGGACATGTGTGCTAAATCTAGTGCTACAAAATCACCTACACACTATGCACACTTGTATAGCAAAGTTTACAAGTGCTCCTTTTGTGATCGTAAAGGTCATTTAGCTAAATTTTGCTATGATGCACAAAAACATAAGAATATTAATCCTTCTTGTGCATCTCATCAAGTTTCTTCATCACATGTACACACACATGCACCCATTGTTTATCATAAGCATGCTCATGTGTATAGATGTGATCATTGTGGTAGATTTGGTCATTTGGCCAAATTTTGTTTTGATTTAAAGAGAGTTTCACATTTGCAAAATAATTTTAAAAGATCATCCATGTTTGCAAATGTTTCAAATGTTTCTCGTGCACATCCACATGGTCAACATAACCAAATGCATCCTCTTCATTGCACTTATTGCAATCGAATGGGTCATTTAAATAATTATTGCTATGACCGGACCCGTGCACTAAATGCGCCCAAATGGGTTCATAACCCAAGGGCTTTGAGCTTAAATGATAGGGGTCATGTCCCTAAATCTTTTGGTACCAAGAGTTCTTGGGTACCAAAACAAATTTGATTTTTTTTAAACCAAGAATTTTAATATTTTTATCTTTCTTTTTCTTGGTTTTGAAAATTATGCTTTAAAATCTTTTGGTTATGAAAACAATATTTCTTGTATCAAATTTTTTGTTTTCATGATTATTGATCTTGTTTTAATGAGAGGTTTGTATTTATATAACCCCCCCGGATCATTGGGTGTTTATTCCCAAATCTTGTTTACCGGATGCTTAAATGTTTACATGGGTTGATACTAGCTCAATAGCTAGATATAATTGCCTCTCTTGATTTTTGAAAATCAATGATGATTTGGTTTTATGATTTAAATTTTGATTTATGATTTCATTAGATTGATTTATTTTCATTTGAAAATATTTTGCATGATTCTCATGCTCCTTTTCTCTTGATTTCATAAATCTATCTTTACCAAATGGTTTTTATGTTCTTTGATATGAGACACTATTTTTTACCTTGATATATTTATATATGTTCTCATTATCTTTTTGTATGTGAGTGATATTTAGCATATTCATGTATGCTTGCTCACATGTTTTGCCTTGATCTTTATTGCATATATTTTATATGGTATTTTGATAGGGGGAGCTATTCCCTATTCTATGTTTGTTTTTATACTCACCTATGCTTATTGATAGGGGGAGCTTTCGCTCTCTTAATTCTTTTGTCCCCTTTTTGATGTTGTCAAAGGGGGAGAAATATTATGAGTATATTCTTTCTTGTTTATATGCATATGAATTATACTTTGTATATTTATTTCCTTTCATGCATATATCCTTTTTGTAAATTGTTTGTTATCATCAAAAAGGGGGAGATTGTTGACCTTCTTGTTTTGATGATGTTTAACAAACAATTTACTTCTAATGTTGTTTGTCTAGTGTTTGTGTTTTCGTATTTATTCTAGGCAAACAACGTGTTGGAGGATGGATGGAATAGAGCTTCAACGATGATATCCAAAGGAGGTTGGCGGAATGTCGGTGAAGCCTTGCAATTCAAAGTTCAAGATCCAAGTTCAAGCTTCATCCGCACTTCATCCGCAAGTGTACCAAGTCGAGCTTATTGAAGATCAAGATCTAGCTTGGGTAACTTAGTTTAGGTTTTATATTATGTGTGTTAAGTACCTTAAGCTCAATATCATATACACACACGTATTTGGTTTCTATGTATATATATAGTTATATATATACATGCATGGTTTTGAGTTTTCATGTTTTTGGACACACTTGCAAAATACATGAGTTTTCACAAATGGAAATTCAATTTGAGAAATTCTTTTTCTAACATGTTTGTTTTCATGTTTACAAACATTTCTCAAAGTTTCATCAAGTTTGGAATTGATTTGTTATGTTTAATGGAATTTACAAAATCATGTTTTTGTTCGTGCACATGTTCGTGCATGTTTTACAAAACAGATGAGTTTTTATAAATAGGAAGTGGTATTCAAGAAATTCTTTCTTTGACATGTTTATCTACATGTTTAGAAACTTTCCTCAAAATTTTATTATTTTTGGAGTTGATTTAGCTAGTTTTTTGACCGTTGCCTTGGGGTTGTGTTTTGTCTTTTGCTCAGGTTTTTGGCTGAGTTGAGAGAGGGTATAAGTACCCCATTGCCTTCAACTCTTAAACTAACCAAGAGGGTTTTTAATCAAGTTTAATAAAGTTTTTAACAAGGGTTTTAGTTTGGTTTAAGTGTGTTTAAAAAGCTTTTAAGCAAATTGAGAGTTTGTTTTTGTGATTCAATTCTACAAGAGCTTGAGGAGATCATCTATTGGTGTTTGGGCATTCAACTATTCTCCCTCCAACTCTTGATATATTGAGAAGTTTTCTAAACTCTATTTCTAGCTTTTTATATATTTGATTATCATTGTTATTAAGCTAGAACTACATTGAGTTTAGTTTTGATTTCTACTCTTTGTTTACACACACAACCATTGAGCTTATTGTATTTACATTCATAGTATAATTTGGGTTGTGGGGAGTTGTAACAATTGAGTGTGAGCTTTTATTGTGTTCTCATCCATATTAGAGAACAATCATTTATTGTATTTGTGCTTATTGTGGGGATACACTTTGTAATACACTTGTACACCAAGAGAGAAGTGTGTGGCGAGAGTCGGGGATCGTCCCAAGAGGAGTGGCGTCGGTTGACGAACCTAGGGAGAGGTTGTAACCGAGCACTTGAGGGAGACATGTCTAGTTCAACACTTAGTGGGTGTAGAGTGTGATTGCATAGTATTTGTTGTGTGAGAGTTTTCGGTGAACTTGTAAACCGAATGTGTAGAAGTTCCGGCTTCCAAACCGGATTGTGTTAGTGGATTTCTCCCCGGGAGTGGGGAGCGGAGACGTAGGACGGAAGGTCCGAACTTCGTGATCATATTGCTTGTTTGAGTTTGTCTTTGGCGTATTTGTTTTTGCATTCATCTTATATCGCTAATTGTGCATTGCTCATTTATTTCATCCACTATCTTATTTAGATTATTTACCCTTGTGTTGTTTATATATTCTTGCATATATTTCTATCATATAGGATATATCTCATTGTTCATGTTGCTTATCCTAGCTTATATTCTTGTTGTATTTCATACTTGCTAGGATAACTTATTAATTAGTTTTATTTGGCATTTAATCGGATTAGATTAGCATAAGACCCTAATCACCCCCTCTAGAAACTTAGCATAAATGAGTAGTTATATAACTAATAGAAATCATGACCATTTTCTTAAACTAAAAGAAAAACGTGGGCCACTACTCACGTTTCAAAAAAAATAAAACTAACATAAAATTCTTTCACATATTATGAATTTCAAATAAGCTTCTAATTTCAAAAAGAAATGTCCGAAAGAGTGACACGTTAACAAATTACACCAGCCATGTACAAAATACATGTAACGTAAGCAAGTTCCACACATGAATTACTTGCAAAACAACGCTACTCAAAGTCTCACTGCAAACATCTTTAACGGTTTAACAATAACATCAAAAACTCTTTCTAACTATCATATTGCAATATTTATTATGATGTTTCTCAAGACTGAGAAGATCTAGTCGTTATATAGAGATTCATCAGTGATCTTGCTCTCATTCGCGTTGTTGTCTTAGGCGACATAGCCTTCTTTCTTGATTGTGGTGGCCTTGGGTCTCCCTGGTGTGCATCTGGTCCTAATGCCATCGATCTCCTTTTCTGCCAGTTCCATTTTCAAACCCCTATTTGCATAAGTCATCACTTATCAGCCACTATGTCACATCAATAATTTAAAAATAGTTATAGATCAAGAGTACAAATCATATCAACATGCCCTGCCTAGATGCAAGCGGGATATTCTGAGCTCATTTTGAGATGGTTATAATCTCAAAGTGTCTATATCAACCGTCTCATTGTTGGCGCATGTGGTTAAAACTAGAATAATACAGATATATAACAACAAAAACTGAACATAAAACTAAAGTGCAGTAATTTAATATTTTTCAACTCTGCTGCTGTGCATTTGTAAAACGCTATGCTTAAAGCATTATTTGGCCTACTCCAGTACAAGGATCCTAAGGCCAAATTGCTTCCAGGAACAGCAGTCCAGTACTCTGGTGTGCACCGACCCAGTACTATCAAGATCTCCTCGATCTATAAGGCAAAATCTCCTCGATCTATCAGGCAAAGATCTCCTCGTTCTAAAAGATCTCCTCAATCTATCAGGCAAAAGATATCCTCGATCTATCAGGCAAAATTCCTATAAGCACCAGCTATTTTACAATCTATATCTGTATATATTGATTGTTGTTTTTGGAATGAATTTTTCTTAAGGATTTGGAGTCTATTTATAGTGTTTGGGAAAATACTAAGCACTAATAAAATATTATTAGTTACTATTCATGTAGGGTCCACGCTCTTAAATTTCTTCGGTGGGGCCTACCACTTTTTACATTTTTAACTTTCAGCACCGCCCTTTGAAACTTGTTAACACCACGTTTTTATTTTTTGTCAAAAAAAAAGTTAGGCTAAAAAGGTTTGTGGGACCAACTAGTTTTAAAAATTATCTAACAATCCCCCACAAGTTTTTAAAACTAGTGTCGTGTAATGGTGTCGTCGTTTTAATCATTGTGCATAAAGTAGATGTCGCAAGGACTTGAATCCTTTTTAGACCAACTGAATAAAAGATAGATGCATGGTGTCGCAGAGACTTGAACCAGCACATGTTTAAAAATCCAGCGATCACACAAGATCAAACTTATCTGTGGTAGTTTTTACTTTGAACCACACTTGCCTTTGCCTTTGCCTTTATCTTTGCACATTTATGGCCCTGTGCATGTCCTGGTTTCTGCTAGGGCTCTAGATATCTTTCCACAAGACACCATAGGAGACGGCCAAATCTCCACCCATGCATAGGTGAGTTCTTTTAGGCATGTTTCCTATCAAACATCCCACATCCGAAATGCTTTGAACTCATTAAGGGTTAAAAATCATCCTCTCTCATGATAGGATTCTAAGTGGGTCCTTTAGGTGTGTTTCCTATCTAACACCCCGCATCCGAAATGCTTTGGACTCATTAAGGCTTAAAAGTCATCCTCTCTCATGATAGGATTCTAAGTGAGTCCTTTAGGTGTGTTTCCTATCCAACACCCCGCATCCGAAATGCTTTGGACTCATTAAGGCTTAACAGTCATCCTCTTTACATGATAGGATTCTAGGTGAAAAGATCAAAGTTTTACTCGGGTAGTTCAGCTAGGTAAGGATAGTATTAGAGGTTGATCAAAGATCAATTAAGTACATTGTTCCTTGCGGAGCGCGTTACGCAACCCCCAAACCTTACCTTAGACACCGACTAATCCAAGAAAACTTGAATCCTTTCAGTTGTAAATCTTACTTGACTTTTGAACTATTTATCTTGTCAGTAGTAGCATAAGCTTTGAACTAATAACTTGATGTAAATGGTAAGTATTTATAAGACTACCAACTTTGCAAATCTTACTTGACTTTTGAACTAATTATTTTATTATTAGTAGCATAAGCTTTGAACTAATAGTTTAATAAACATGGTAAGTATTTGTAAGACTTACAAAACTTTGAGACCCATTCCAGCAGATGTCCTTTCGACTATGTCCTTTTTCAGACCCTTAGTCAAAGGATCGGCCACATTCTCTGAAGTTTGGACGTCAATCACAGAGATGACTCCTTGACAAATAAGCTCTCTCAAATAGCCATGCTTCAGACGAATGGTCCGCTTCTTTCCATTGAACATCGAGTTTGCTGCCACAGCACTCGCCGCCTAATTATCACAATAGATAGTAATTCACCTTGCAATTCCGTCAATGGAAGGTCTCGGAGAATACAACTGAGCCACTCCGCTTCATCTCCTGCAATACAGAGTGCGAAGAATTCAGATTTCATCAATAACTATGTAATCATGGTCTGCTTCTTAGACTTCCACGAGACGGTAGCTCCACCCATGGTGAAGACATATCCTCCAGTAGATCTGCACTCATCTGGTTCTGAGCACCAGCTCGCATTTGAATAGCCTTCGATTACACCTGGATATCCAGTGTAGAATAGGCCCAGACCTGTAGTTCCTTTTAAGTATCTCATCAATCTCTGGTTAGCATCCTAATAAAGCTTTCCAGGATTACTTGTGAACCTACTAAGCATTCCTACAGCGAATGTTATATCTGGCCTTGTGCAGCTCATCGTGTACATAAGACTCCTAATGATCTTTGAGTACCTAGCGAATGTTATATCTGGCCTTGTGCAGCTCATCGTGTACATAAGACTCCTAATGATCTTTGAGTACCTCAGCTGCTCTACTGGTCTTCTAGTGTTCAGTCGAAGCTTCTTATTGTAATCATATAGCACTGACAGTTCTAGCAGGTCGTAGTAGCCATACTCCTTAGCATGCTCTCGACATAATGAGATTGGGACAATCCAATACCCTCTCAGAGTATATGATTTTGATTCTGAGTATCACGTCCGCAGTTCCAAGGTCCTTCATGCTGAACTGTGCTGAAAGAAATTTCTTGGTAGATATTATTATCTTCAAATCACTCCCGATAATGAGCATATCATCCACATAGAGGTAGATGATCACCACCTTTCCTTCAGCGACCTTGATGTATAGGCACTTGTCAGATTCACTGACTTGATACCCATTGTTGCGAACAACGCCATCGAACTTCTCATGCCAGAGTTTTGGTGCCTGCTTAAGTCCATATCACGACTTAACAAGTTTACAAACCTTACCAGCTGGAGCATCAAGTCCCTCTGGTTTCTCCATGTAGATTTCTTATGTGAGATCTCCATTGAGAAAGGCAGTCTTCACATCCATCTGATGTATGACGAACCTTTTAATCATCGCCCATGCGATAAGCACTCTGATAGTAGTGATCCTGCAAACCGGTGCATAGATATCAAAGAAATCTATACCTTCTTTCTGAGAGAATCCTTTTGCCACCAGCCTTGCTTTGTACTTTTCAATAGTACCATCAGGACGAAGCTTCTTCTTGAAGATCCACTTGTAACTGATAGGCCTTGCACCTTCAGGTACATCCACCAGCTCCCAAGTGTGAGTTTGGATTAATGAATCCATCTCATCATCTATAGCTTCTTTCCATAGAAGAACGTCCGTTGACTGCATTGCTTCTTGAAAAGTCTGTGGATCTCTTTCCACATTATAGGTGATGAAGTCATCTCCATCTTGAAAAGTCTGTGGATCTCTTTCCACATTATAGGTGATGAAGTCATCTCCAAAATCTTTCTGTCTTCTGACGCGCTTGGAAGATGGTTCGTGATGAAGTCATCTCCAAAATCTTTCTGTCTTCTGACGCGCTTGGAAGATGGTTCGATAACTCCTTCATTATAGACTGTCTCCTCTTGTGCATCTGATATACTAGCATTCTCTGCTACATCTTTGAACAGTAAGCCTTTATGTTTGATAAACTTATCCTCAAAGAATTCTGCATCCCGAGCTTTAATGATGGAGTTGGTTCTAAGGTCCAGGAACCTGCACGCATTGCTATCTCCAGCAAACCCAAGAAATACACATTTGTTTACCTTTGGTCCGAGCTTAGGCCTTCTGATATCTGGTATTCAAACATATGCGAGACACCTCCACACTTTGAGATTATCCTAAGAATCTGGATATCCCAACCACAACTGATGAGAAGTATTATCAGTTTTGGAGTAGGGTACTCTGTTCAGAATCCAGTTTGCCATTAACAAAGCATCTCCCCAATAGCAGGTAGGTAAACCAGATGTGATTAGCATCGAATTCACCATCTCAGTCAATGTGCGATTCTTCCTTTCTGCAATCCCATTGGATTGTGGAGAATATGGAGCAGTAGTTTCAGCAATGATTCCATGCTCCTTCAAGTATGTTTCCGATTCCTTAGATCGGTACTCTCCTCCTCTGTCACTCCTGAGTCTTTTCACCCGAAGTCCAAGCTGCTTCTCCACTCAAGTCCGAAACTCGACAAATTTGCTGAATGGTTCATCTTTAGATTTTTGCAGGTAAACATGACAGAAGCGAGAATAGTCGTCGATGAAGGTGATGAAGTACTTCTTGCGGGCACGAGTGACGAAGCTCTTGAAGTCACAAGTATCTGAATGAATCAGATCCAATAGGTTGGTGCTCCTCGTGACACTTGAAAATGGCTTCCTCGTCAGCTTTGCTTACGCGCAAACTTCACACTTCTTAGGTTTGTTACCCTCACATTTTGAAAGTAATCCTAACTTCTCCATGCTAGACAGTTTTCTATAATTTACATGTCCCAGTCTATTGTGCCATAACACAGATGAGTAAGCAGAAGAGGATACTTTATTTACAACGGGGTTGGGTGCACTTCGTACTGATTTTATACATGCCATCAGTACGATATGCATTGCCAAAATATATTTTCTTGAAGGATAATACAGCCTTTCCTCCTTAGAAATCCAGCCTCATGCCTGCATCACACAGCATGCTTCCAGAGACTAAGTTTTTAATAATTGAGGATACATGTTTCACATCCTTCAATGTGAGAGTCTTTCCTGAAGAAAGAGTCAGCACCACAGTCCCAGTTCCAAGAACAGGAACCACAGAACGATCAGCTATTGATACGTTCTTTTTGGTAGTAACATAAGAAGAGAACATATCTCTATTGGAGCATACATGACAAGTAGCACCCGTATCTAACCACCAACTAGAGATGTTGCTTGGAGTTGTTACCTGAAAGAGAATAGCCACACAATCATCAACTTGATTGATATTGTGTGTTGTTTCCTTCTTTGGTGCTTTGCAGTCTTTGGCAAATTGTCCTTGCTTCCCACAGTTGAAGCATTTGCCGCTCTTCTTGAACTCCTTCTTTTGAACGTTCAGGTTCTTCGGATTCTGATTCTTTTTTCTGTTAAAAGACTTCTTCTTCTTGTAAGATGAATAATTACCCTTTTCAGAGTTAGCAGCCACCATGTTAGCAGACGCCTTCTGCTTAGCAAGGAGCTCAGTCTTCGTGCGAGTCCGAGTCTCGTCCTCAATCCGAATGAACCTCTTCAAATCAGACAAAGTCACTTGTCTTTTCCTTCTCCGAATGTCAGTGGAGAATAACATCCAAGATGGAGGAAGCTTGTTGACAATTGCACCAGAAATGAAGGTTTGACAAAGACTGATCTTTTCATTCTTCAGCTTCATAACAAGCTTTTCAAGCTCTTTGACTTGAGGCAAAACCTCTGTATCATCTTCGAACTTCAAGTTCAGAAATTTGTCAATGAGGTGAGATTTGGACAGCTTCTCCTCATTCTTGTACTAGTCCTCCAGAGCATTCCAGATTTCCTTTGCAGAGGGCTTGTTGGTATAAGCATCTGCTAGATGATCGGCCAGACAGTTAAGGAGATAACTCCTACAGAAGTGATCATCTCTAGCCCAAGAGGCTTCAGCTTCAGAGTCTTCTTCAGAGTCGGGTTTTTCCTCAGAAACCACATAGTAGATTTTCAGGAGTTGCATCCCGAAGATTACTTTCCGATGCCATGCGTTGAAGTTGGAACCTTCAAAGTTCTCTAACTTAAGACAGTCTACTCCAAGAGTCCTCGTAGGATCCATGGTAGATCAAAATAATGCTTTAAGATTGTTGGCGCATGTGGTTAAAACTGGAATAATACAGATATATAACAGCAAAAACTGAACATAAAACTAAAGTGCAGTAATTTAATATTTTTCAACTCAGCTGTTGTGCGTTTGTAAAACGCTGTGCTTAAAGCATTATTTGGCCTACTCCAGTGTAAGGATCCCAAGGCCAAATTACTTTTAGGAACAACAGTCCAGTACTCTGGTGTGCACCGACCCAGTATTGTCAAGATCTCCTCGATCTATAAGGCAAAGATCTCCTCGATCTATCAGGCAAAGATCTCCTCGATCTAAAAGATCTCCTCGATCTATCAGGCAAAAGATCTCCTCGATCTATCAGGCAAAATTCCTATAAGCACCAGCTATTTTACATTCTATATATGTATATATTGATTGTTGTTTTTGGAATAAATTTTCCTTAAGGATTTGGAATCTATTTATAATGTTTTGGAAAATACTATGCACTAATAAAATATTATTAGTTACTATTCATGTGGGGTCCACGCTCTTAAATTTCTTCGGTGGGGCCCACCACTTTTTACATTTTCAACTTTCAGCACCGCCCTTTGAAACTTGTTAACACCACATTTTCATTTTTTGTCAAAAAAAAATTAGGCTAAAAAGGTTTGTGGGACCAACTAGTTTTAAAAATTATCTAACACTCATAACTGTTCAAAACACTCGGGCATATAGAATGTTCTGATATGATTTATACTCTTAAACTCAAAATGAAGGATGATCTAGAGACTAAGTCAAAAAGGCACTCATACAGATGAACATAATAAATATGCCTACAGCTTCTGTGCTCCATAAAGATTTGTTGGAGCACCAGTGGCATATCTGTAAATAATTTCCTTAAAAATAGCTCTCACATTTTTAGGTGGATAGATTTGGCGGTTAGGATGTGTTCCACACCTAAAATTGTAATTAACTATAGGTAAAAAGGTTATTTTAGGAAATACAATTTAGAAGAAAAACAGAATTTATGATTAGTTAGAATTCTCCAATTCAAGTTATAACTTTTTACCGCCTTATCAAGTCACGCCGCACTTTCCTGTAGAAAAATTTTTTTTGGAGAAGATGCCGCTCACGCCGCTCCGCACTCGATCGCCGTCTCCAAAAAATCTCGTGAAGGCCATGAAAGGTAAGTCTTTTTCATTTTTAAAAAATGTTAATTATATAATATGATCTATTGTCTTTAGTGCTGGGACAAACGAATATTAGGCGCCTGACATAAAGACTTACCTAAAATAATATGATGTAAAACTTACCTTTCATGGCGTCTTTTAATGTTAATTATATAATATGATGTAGTCGCTTTAGTTACTAAATTAAAAACATAATTTCCATGTTTATAAGCTAATTAAAAGACGGCTACAATTTTTACTACAGAAGTTCTTACAGCTTGCATGCATGCACTTTCTCTATCACACATGAACATATGGCCATGGTGCAAAATTAAAGACTTTTAGTTTCAGTTCATAGTCCAAAGAGTCATAAATTCCATCATCTAATACTTAAAAATTATATGATGCTGAACTAGTAAATTGATGTGATCTACCATATGGAATTGTCTGTGATACAGCTATAAACTTTTATTGACTTCTTTGAAAGAAAAAAAAATAAAGTCACAATCACATATATTTAAGCGATTTATTTAGGAGTTATAATTTTATTTTTCTTGTACTTATTTTTTATATTTAATTGAAATGCAGAAAATGTCAGAGAGGAGTCTATTGGTATTTATTGCAATCCAACAAAAATGTTCAATATCGTAAGTGGCTTAACAAATGTACAAAAACAAGCGATAGTGGATATGGGTTTGGGAGGTATTTTACATATTCCTGATATAAGAATGCGTCGTTGCCTTTGTTATTGGTTAATGATTAAGGTAAATATAGAAACACGTATAATTAAAATAAGAGATTACGAGGTGTCACTATCAGAAAAGGATGTCGTTTACTTGATGGGATTACGTGCTGAAGGTGATATTGTTATGCTTTGCAATGAAAGTGTTGACCCAGAAATTTTGAAATATTATGTTGAACCATTCACGAAGAAAATTACAATCCGACACCTTAAAAAAATCTCTTCATACAATTGGGCTAGATTCACTCTTGACTTTTTATTTTCAAGCATTACAAGTCAGAGGAAAAAAAATGCGAAGTACATAAATGGGTGTATGCTTCTGTTACAGGTAAATTCTTTAATTTAAGTGAGCTAATATTTTTGTTTTTACTATTTTATCTTATAATAACTATATATGCTTGTCATTTATATTAGCTGTGGTATTATGAGCACTTCAGATTTCCGGGTAATGACTTTGATTACAATGCTAAAAGTCTTCCAATAATGGCACATTGGACTGAGAAGCGATGTGCATCAAGAGAGAACTATGAAATTTTATTTGGTCGTGCTGATAACAAAATGTATCATGAATTACAAAAAAAAAGGTAGATAATTAGTTTGGTTATTGGATTATTTTATATTATTAAAACCAAATGTGCATTATTAATGTTCTTTCTTACAGCTAGTAGTAGTATTTGATTTAGTGATGCCTTACATGCAACAAGAAACAACTCAGGCTTCAGAAGGACAACATACAACAACATCCAATCAAAAGGTATGTGAGGTTTAACTATTGATTCTTTATTTAGATTTAATCTAGCTTAGTACCCACTTAAACTTTTTATTATATTTAATTTTATCTTTGTAAATATGTTTTTAGGAACATTATGCTACTTTTGAAAATAAATTCAATGGTCAAGCTGGTCAAAGCTTGAGGCCAAATCATGGAGAAGAAAAAAAAGAGGCGAAGGAGGAGAATTAAAAAGACGAAGAGGACGAGGAAAAAGATGAGGTTTCAGATGAAACATTTGATGACATTGACAAACATATGCTATCATTTCGTATGGCTTCAGTTGAACGGAGTGTGCATTGCTTAGAAAATAATATAAAAAAAATTATGCTTGAAATTACACAAGCTATCTTCGAGATGAGAGATGATGTTTCCACGCTCAAATCCGACATCAGAGAAAGCAAATTATATTCAAAGGTTAAAATTTTGGTTATGCATTATATTACTTGTAAACTTCTTTTTTACACATATCCTAACTTAATTTTTTATCACCTCTGTTTCTAGAATCATATGCAGAGAATTGAAGAAAAATTATGCAATATTTGCATTAGTCTTAAAGGAGAATCATTTGAAAAAGAAAGGAGAAATCCACTTAGCCATGGTAGTAACGTCGGAGCAAATATTGTTCATGTAGATTTAAATATGGAACTTCTTAATATGGATTCAGAGTGGATGAATGGTGAGACTTATGTGTCACCTCATCATGAGCAAAGGGAAAGCAGCAAGAAGCCTCAAACTACATTAGAAAATATGAAACCATTAAGAAGTGTACAGAAAAAAATGTCATTTGCACAAAAAAAATCAAAGGAAGTTGAGGATACTATCAACATGTGCCAACGTAATAAACATTCACATGAAGAGAAAATCATATCTGCTTTTCAGGGAGCAAAAAAGGAAGATCCTGACTTACTACCTCCAGGACTTACACAAGATGAAGTTATTGCTATAACTTATTACAAGGCATGTGTAAGTAAAGGAGATAAAAGTAAGTGTTTTGTTCAAATAGGTGATATCATTCTCACTGGAGAATATTTGAAGCCTTTGCTTGCAAGTGGAAACTTTGGAACTGATGCATGGTTATCAAATGAGGTACTTATTCTTTATTCTATTCAAAATCAAATGCATTTGTGGTAATCATAAAGTTATTCTTTGCATTGTGACTTTGGTTTGGTGAATGTAAATAGTAACTTGGTGAATTAAAATTATATTTTAAACCAATAAATGGTATGAAAGGCATGGCATATTTGTTTGTTCGATAAGTACTGTCAAATAATAAAACATCACCAAAAGCTTCATAGTCAACTCTTGATTGAGAATCAGCCCAAAACAAATGTGTAAGATGGCCTTCATCGTCAGTTTTATTCAAATAGAAAAAATTTACATCTTTCCTTTTTCTTTGTTCCATCATATTCAATACAGTTTGTGCATCTCCCTATTCTATTATTCTTTGTGATATTTTACACCACTTATTATAAATATTTTTTTTCTAATAAAACCAACCTTCTCATAACCTCCGTCTCTATACTCCATAAAATCCATAATTTTATTTTTAGGAATGCCACATTGTGCTAGCATATGAATTTTTTCCATTTGTACATCATCAACTCTTCGTTGAGAGCGAAGAAAGGGAACTTCATCTGGGTCTGCAAGCTCATGATTATGCATATCCCTTAAACTATAAACAAACCATCTCCGTGTTTCATTATTAAAAAAAATCTCAAGACATGCATTACAATTGCATCTGGATAATGACCGTTCTTTATATGTTCTATCTGCTCTATCCATATGCTTAGTTTCACGAATTCCTTCTTTAAAACAAACAAATTTGCGATAATAAAGATTGCCATTTTTATCATATCTCACTTTATCCCTTCGAATGCTAAAACCCTTCAAATTGGCATATGAATTATAAAACTCATACCATTCATTTTCAGTGGTATAGGAATTCAGAATTATGTCCTCGTATTCCATTAAGGATGGGCCTCAGGATTCACCTGACATGCATATTATTTAATAAGACATTAGTAAAAAAATTAGTCATACAACAAAATATTAACCCTATTAAATATTGTTCACTGATGGAAAACAATGTTCTAAAAACAAGGTTCTAAAATCATCTTCTAGAATTTATTAACATATATAAATAAATAAATTTCTAATCAACCAAAATTTAACAACAAATTTCATGCTAAATAACATTAACAGGTGCTTTCTTGATCTTGTATAAGTTCGGAGTTCCTCCATATCACTATGATTTCAGTTTTTATTCATCTAGCTTTTACTATTTCAATTGGTTAACTTTATTCATTAGCCTGAAATTAATGTTTGCTAGCATCTTTCTTAGGGGTAATTGCACATAGGTCCCCTGTAGTGTTATTGTTTTGAACTTACTATCCGTGTAGTTTCCTTGTTTGAGATTAGACCTTAAGTTAAATATTTTTGACACCTTTACCTTCAGATAGACCCACTAATTCAGTTAGAGGCGATATCTACCAAAAATTGTCTAAGGCTTCAAAAAAAATTAACTCCGCAGTTTCTCTGCGACAATGAAACTACAAGGGTTCTAGGTGCAAAACAACAAGAGTCTATGCGCAGTTAATTAACTCCTAGTTTTTATCTACCTAATTTGTATCACAATTGGTCAACTATTATTTTTATCATATCTCACTTTATCCCTTCGAATGCTAAAACCCTTCAAATTGGCATATGAATTATAAAACTCATACCATTCATTTTCAGTGGTATAGGAATTCAGAATTATGTCCTCGTATTCCATTAAGGATGGGCTTCATGATTCACCTGGCATGCATATTATTTAATGAGACATTAGTAAAAAATTAGTTATACAACAAAATATTAACCCTATTAAATATTGTTCACTGATAGAAAACAATGTTTCAGGTTAAAGGTTCTTGCAAGCAACATTGTTAATTGTTGGATGTCAGCATGATATACGTTTTCATAGTTTTAGCAAAAAATTCCAAAGTGGCCGGTCAACCTCACACCTAGCAAGATTTACTTTACTTTCTTAATCTGTTATAATTTGGCAAAACATAGATTATTCTCTTATTTATCATTACTGTGCACAGAAATTGTCATTAAATTTTCATCATAATTCACTTAACGGACATTTTGCAAGAACACAATATCTATCTCTATCATCCTTGCTGTAATATTGTCGGCGCTTTTATATTGCGATGCAGACCAAATGGGAAATTGCCACTATGAAGTTAATAAATAACATTGACCAATTTTTATCAACAACAATTAGAAACTTGCATAAAGTTTGAATTTTACCCCAAATAAACCCTAAGTGCGCATACAAGATCAAACCAACAAAATAGACAGTTTTAGTATTGAAAAAGAATGTTCCTAATTTCAAATCAGCACCATTACGAGATTAGCAAACAACATGTTATCAATTTTCCCACAATCAGAGAAAAAGTTAGGGTTCTAATGAGTGATTACATACCTTGATCCTGTTCGAACTCGCCGTGGCTAAGGAAGAGACTCCTCTCAGGGAGCGAAGAAAGAAAATAATTTCTCTATGCAAGGCAGAGTGAACACGAGTGTCAATGGCAGAAAAAAAAATTTTGAGAGGGAGAGATTGACGATGAGAAAGGGAAGAAGCAACGGAAGCTTTCAGTATATAAAGCAATTAGATAAGAATTTGAAAAGACTAAAATACCCCTTTCTTATCTTAACTGATTTTTTATTTTTGTCAATTTAAAAATTTGAAAAAAGGGTTATTTTCGGAGCACCAAAGCAAACCTCAATAAATATTTGTAAGCCAATATGAGAAACAATTACCTCTCAGTATTGCGAGGAGACCTTCTCAAGAAAGCTCCCACTGAGATACTCCTTTCCCTCCAGTTCCGGCGAAAAAGTCTTGTTTCTCTTTGACCCCTCACTCTCTTTCACTTCACCTGACATTGCTCTTTGAAATGTGAAACCAATGAGAACCCTTTGTCCTTTGACCAAAATCAAACCACGTGATACGAGCTGCATCCAAGCTTAGGAGTTCTCCTTAAACAATTACCCACGTCTTCATCCTTCTCATTAGCTCCGATTGGTACAATTCAAACCATCGGCTTTGATTAATACCCTCCAACGTCTCTAAGCTTGAAGGTGAAGATGGTGGAGAGATTTCACTCCTAATTAGCTCTGTAACTGCATTCTCTTCTTATCCCTCCACTTAAGCCAACAGGGGCCTCCATGAAATGAGGATGCTCAAGATGCCCACTTCTTAAAATGAAAGAAAATAAAGATCCGAAAGTTTTCGGTCCACAGACCTCGCTTTGGGATCGGCCCACTCCTTAGCCCTTAATGCTCCTCTCTCCACTAAGCTCTGCTCTTCTCCTGGGATTGGAGAAGAAGACGTAGAAAGCAAGGGAGCAATATATAGATGCAATATTTATGCAAGTGCGAGGATTTGGTGAAGAGCAGAGAGATACAAGCAGAGAAAGTGTGTTTAGTACAAATGTGAAACAAGTGAGGATCCGAGAATCTCTTGTTTTCAGTTCAAAACATCCGGTAATTGAATATTAGCAGCAGGAGCCTTTGCTTTCACTTGATATATGGACCCAAAATGTAACCTTCTTTAGGGTATTAGAGCCTTAAATCTTTATTAGTATCTTGTACTAGTCCCTCAAATCATTGTAATTTGATCTAAGTCCCAAAAAGTACCTATATATGATGAGACTAGTCTCTCTGTTAAACATACCGTCCAAATCATGCAATTATGGTTGGATTTAGACTAACCATAGCGAATAATTACATTGTTACCCTTTCTGAATTAAATTCCTCCAAATCTCTCTTTCTTG
>NC_033801.1:111696117-111720630 GCF_001876935.1 Asparagus officinalis
TTCCTTACCTCCATTCTACTTGATGCAGAAGTAATGATTGATATTTTCGGGAGAAATTGGATCATGCGAAGACGGGTATTTTCAGGAAAATTCTGAAATGCAATGTTGGAGGATCATATCTTTTCACTAGCTCCATAGAATTTTTATTATTATATGTTTTTAGAAAATTCTGGAAGTGCTCTATACATAAAATTAATTTACGGTCCAAGTGGTTCATGTTCAAAGATATTCGACTTCAGGCTCAACTGCGCATGAAAATTCTGATTTATTTTAGTTTCTAGTTATTTTAGGAAATCTCTTTAATTCAGTAGTCTCTTTATTTTAGGATGTTATTTTTGTTTCATACCCTATATATTTTAGAAATTCTATGTTATTTTCAGCTTGATCATTATTATTTCAGAAGTTTTCTATTCCTATGATTTTTAGGATTTGTGTTATTTTGCTCGTACGAGAACGAGCAATTATCACTTTTGATTATGCTTCCGCTACGTCACTATGCTACCATATATGCTTTAAGCCTTCGATGAGAGTAAAAAAATGATATCAGGTTTGCATGTAATTACTTCAACTAGCGCAAACAGGGTATAAAATTTAGTAACTAAATTTATTATAAACAGTAAAAAATCTGTATAAACAGAATATTGAACCAATACTCGTAGAGTCTAGAATTAGAACTTCAACTATCATCGCAATTTTAGGATCTTGATATAGTGAGAAGAGACCTTCGAAATAATACTCGAGAGGAAGACTAAAATCCCATCTAATGCGTGAAGAGGATTTCAAAAAATTATATCGCTACGTAATATGATTCAGATTTCAACAAATGTTAGATGTTAAACTTAGTCGCATGCACAAAATAGCTTAGATTTGTTTTTGCAGGACTCCTGCAGTCCACGTCACAATACCAACCGAGCTATGGTGCTCAGGGGGAATATTGGTTAGTGTAATTTTAGGCTTATGTTAGAATGAGACCGCGTGCATTTGAAAATTTTGTTAGAATAATGAGATATACCGGCCTACTAAAAGATCCACAGGATGTTAAAGTAGAGGAACAATTGAATTTTAGATCATACTCTTTCTTTAATATTAGCAAAAATATCCTTCTTCGAGGTAAGAAACGCTGGGGGTAGCCTTAGATATTTGTCAAGTTTGTCTACTGCACTAAGGGCCTGTTTGGTTACTTTTTGTAAAAACGCGCAGTAGCTACAGTAACAAGGAATCGAGTGGTTCAATCATCTCTAATTGCTACAGTAATGTGAGCCCAATTCCTTGCTCCTTGCTGGGAAATGCTAAGTGCCTGCCAACTCGGTTACAATACCGCACCCATTGGAACAAACCAAACCGAGCGAGGGATAATACTGTAGCATCTGACTTCTACAGTATTACAACCCCAGAAAATAAGCAAACAAACAGGTCCTAACACCAAGAGTTTCTGTGCGTGCACCACCATCAACATTTGATATATTTTTGCTATACACCACATTTTTGAGATTTATAATGAACTCTTGCATTTGGGTCGCGGGTGAACCGGGAGCCATCAACTCGCAGAGAGTTGAACGGGGGGGCGGGCCCCACAGCAGTGGGGCCCGCCCCCTGTTCACCTCTCTGCGAGTTGATGGCTCGCGGGTCACCCGCGAGCAAATCGCTTTTTTTATAATTTGCCCCGAGGCTCGTTCGTATGTTTCCAGTATATCTGTCACCAATTTGCTTTCATTCTTTGTGCTTTGAAAAATAAAAGACTACCTCCGTGGAAAAAAAGATAAGAAATCCTCAGACATCCTTCGGCAATTGAAACACCATGCAAGCAGTATTTAGTCTCGGCACCCCTTATCAATGTTGTTAAGCCCCCTGCTGTTGTGCGCGGCGGAAATTTCGGCAGAGTTTCTGGTGCACAATAAGAGAGAAAGATCGATAAGAATTCTTGTTACTCAAAGGGAACAAGAATCTGAAAGCCTAATATCCCATCAAAGTGGGATATTTGTTCTTCCTCTCGTCAGCTCTAGGACTGCGCGTCGAGGGATCCTAAAAAACTATTACAATGGCCACAAACTCAAACAATCAATTTTTACGTGGTTCGGCAAACTGCCTACGTCCACGGGGCAAGGAGGGGGGATCTACTATTAAAGAGAAAAAGAATACAATGGGTTTACAACTCTTACAATCTAAACCCTCAAATAGGCTCCTTGCTTTTCTTCTCAAGAAAAGGTCAACCTCCAAAACACTTTTTCTCTCCTCACTAATTCTGCCTTGCATGCACACCAAAACAGAGTTCTCCCCGGCGTTTTTCTTTTGCGCCTGCTCCAAAGCCGCAGACACCCCCTCAATTGCACGCCGCCGTTTTCCCCCTCAGCCTTCTCCAATTTTTAGGTTTGATAACTATGCTATATATATAGCTGGGTCTTCGGGTGGGCCTTTACGCGTTAATGAAAACGCAGCAACAAAATGAAAACGCGTGAATGGCTTGAGAACGTGGCCTCATTCTCAATTGCAGTGGCCCCCACTGGTCACGCGTTCACAATTCTCCACCTCGGCGAAGTTTTCTTCCAAAACCAAGCCGACACCAAACAAACCAAATGTCTCACTTGTTGCGTCCAGTACGAAGTGAAACAGTTCACGATAACGGACTCAATCCACAACAAGTCGAGAACCCAAATGAGATTGCGAACAAACTCCAAACGTCGGTATCAACTCACTAAATCGATCTCACCCCATCAAAATCAACTAATCCAAACCGGCTGCATCATAAAGACTGCCTACGTATCCTCTTCCCCAAGAAATCAAGCCGAACGTAGTCCCCCCAAATGGCCTCCAAAGGCCTCAATCCACTAGAAGAGTTCGTAACCCTTCTCCAATATCATCAACTCTGCGACTGATAGCACCTCCAATGGCCTCAAACACCTCCACCTGAGGTGAGCCAATGGTCATATCCAAACTGTATCTATCAGCTGCACTCGAATCAAAACCCAACTCTTCATCTGCATCCGAATCCAAATGACTTCCATGTTGTGTCACCTCAGCTGGAATCCCAACCAATGCAGAATGACCTGGAGTATGTGGGAAAATCCCCACCCAATGTGGAGTAGCATCAATCTCCACCTGCTGCGATACCTCTAAGGTCTGTGCAAAACTCTCCACCTGCTGAGAGCCAATTGGCTTCCTCATCAAAACCTCATCCAAAGTGACACCATCAGACCTATCTTCCAATGGAGTTTTACCTCCAATCACAGCAGTTGACAACTCTTTAATATGATGACCTAAATATGTCGAAGCCTCTGTCCAGAAACTCTTCTGCAGACCATTGCTTGACAACAAACACCGATCCTCCTCCAGCAAGGCACGGTTCTCCAAATTTGTCACCTTATCTAGTTGCCCTAAGATTTCCTTTCTAACTAAGTGTCTCGAAATGCCGTGAGCTCGGCTCCACTACAGAAACAGGTCCATCTTGTACTTCCCACCAGAATGGAGTACCTTCACCTTTCTGTCTATCACACACTTCTTCAAACCGTTAGAGACTACTAGGACTTTATCCATAGGGGATTTGGTTGCAACCCAAACACGCCTAGAACAGCCACCAACAAAGGAAACCAAACGCCTATTACCTCCCAATGATGCCCCCTTGGAAGGCCCCCAAACATCCACGTGAACTCCTCCAGAACGACCCTTAGCACGGTGAATAGAGGTGCCACACTTCACCTCGGTCTTCTTGCTCACATCAACATGTTCACTGGACTTCAAACTGCAGGTCTTTGCACCCTCTTTCAATCTATGCGAGGAATCAATACTGGAATGGCCAAGCCCCAAATGCCGCAGTCTAGACGAATCAACAGAAGTCATCAGCTCTCCACCTGTTACTATACCTCCAGTCAAGTAATACAGGTTATTTCTCCTGACGCCCTTCATCAAAATACGAGAGTCTCTCGCAATCTCGAGAACCATGTCCTCAACATGAACCTTCAGACCCTCTCCAACCAAAGCTCCAATCGAGATCAAGTTCTTCCTCAAAGAAGGAACATATCTCACATCGTTTAACTCTCTAACAGTCCCGTCAAACATCTTTATGCGAATTCTTCCTATCCCAAGGATCTGGCATGCACGGTTATCAGCCATGTACACCACACCACTATCCACCAGCTTCTCAAAACTGGAGAACCATTCCCTTCTAGGGCACACATGATAGGTCGCACCACTATCCAACATCCATTCAGATTCCTCCGAATAGCTATCTGTAGGACTGATAGAAAGCGAATAAATAGAAGAGTCAGAATTATTACCATCCGATACGATGTTTGCTTCTGATGATGGTTGCTTCCCTTTTCCCTTCTGCTTATTCTTCATCCATTCGTCGAGCTTTGGGCAGTCTTTCTTCCAATGACCAGTCTCCTTGCACCAAGCACACTGATCTTTTCCTACTCTAGACTGTGACTTCCAATTCTTTCGGTTTGGACCCTTCCCTCTTGCGACCAACGCCTCCGCTACCGGCTCAACTGAAGCCTCCTTATCCTTCTTTCGAAGCTGATAATTCACAAGTGCAGCGGTGACCTCACTATACGAAAGTGATGCCTTCCCATTAATCAGAGTAAGAACGAAGGTCTCATATTCCTCGTCGGGCAAGGAACTCAACAACAGCAACGCCTTGTCCTCATCTTCAATCTTGACATCCACATTCGCCAAATCCGCAAGAAGCTTTGTGTAGTGGTTCATGTGATCTCTAATGGAGGTTCCCTTCTTCAACTGGAAACGATAAAGTCTCCTCTTCAAATGCAAGCGATTTTCCACACTCTTGGTCAAATACTTGCTTTCGAGAATCTCCCAAATCTTCTTCGCAGAAGTCTCATTCATCACATCATATTTTAGATCTTGAGTCAAACAAGACCTAATCACACCACACGCCGTTCGATTCATCTTCTTCCAAACCTTCTCTTCAATCTCATCTGGCTTGCCATCTAACTCCAATGTATCCTCCAAATTCTGCGCGTTCAGCGCATCCAAAACCTCGCATCTCACGAGCCTCCAAATTGATCTACTCCTCCAAATAGCCCAAGCGTAGCCCGATCTCTGATACCACTTGTTGTGCGCAGCGGAAATTTCGGCAGAGTTTCTGGTGCACAATAAGAGAGAAAGATCGATAAGAATTCTTGTTTCTCAAAGGGAACAAGAATCTGAAAGCCTAATATCCCATCAAAGTGGGATATTTGCTCTTCCTCTCGTCAGCTCTAGGTGCGCGTCGAGGGATCCTAAAAAACTATTACAATGGCCACAAACTCAAACAATCAATTTTTACGTGGTTCGGCAAACTGCCTACGTCCACGGGGCAAGGAGGGGGGATCTACTATTAAAGAGAAAAAGAATACAATGGGTTTACAACTCTCACAATCTAAACCCTCAAATAGGCTCCTTGCTTTTCTTCTCAAGAAAAGGTCAACCTCCAAAACACTTTTTCTCTCCTCACTAATTCTGCCTTGCATGCACACCAAAACAGAGTTCTCCCCGGCGTTTTTCTTTTGCGCCTGCTCCAAAGCCGCAGACACCCCCTCAATTGCACGCCGCCGTTTTCCCCCTCAGCCTTCTCCAATTTTTAGGTTTGATAACTATGCTATATATATAGCTGGGTCTTCGGGTGGGCCTTTACGCGTTAATGAAAACGCAGCAACAAAATGAAAACGCGTGAATGGCTTGAGAACGTGGCCTCATTCTCAATTGCAGTGGCCCCCACTGGTCACGCGTTCACCCCTGCACGTAATAAAAATGAGTGAATCCAAACCCTTTAGTGAGAATTAATCTATGTCTGAAATGGCAAGGATTAATTGTGCAACCAAAAAAAGGTAAGAATCAGAGGTAAAAAAGGAATCGATAATAGAATACCATCTCTTATTTGTTTAAGGGAGAACATTTGGTGTTGTTTACGGGAGAACATTTGGTGCGCACGGTATCTAACCAACCAAAAGCATTAGCATTATCCAATTAGAAAAATTTAATGATTGCATAGAAAATTAGATACATGTTTGTGTCCAACTCTTTTAATAATCTGGCTATGTACTCTATTGAATATATTCCATATCCTGTATCCATTTTTTTTGGGACAACAATGATCACTCAAATTAGATATTAAAAGTCTGGTGTACCAATTGGTCCAACCTTACCTTAGTGCTAAAAGCAAAGCCATATTAGAGCTCACATTTTGGTTGGGTAAAAAAAATATGTTCTTGGTCATTTGATTCTCACATGAATAGTTAAGTTACGTTAAAAACCTTTTATATGCCGATTAATTTTATGCGCGCACAACAAGGCAGCTAGTGATTTAGAGGCTGTTTGGTTCATTTCCTATAAACCTAAGTTTGGGAGATTACTCATGAGAAATAGGTTGTGGGACCCATTCTCATGTTTTCAAGCCCATTTCATGACTTTTTGGGAGGAAATGAGTTTCCTTAAATTTGGGACTCGTAGCACTATTATCTTACTAGTGGGTACATCTTTTCAAATTTTCTACTACTCCTAGAAAAAAAGGAAAATAAACAACAATGATCACTCAAATTAGATATTAAAAGTCATGGTGTACCAATTGGTCCAACCTTACTACTAAAAGCAAAGCCATATTAGAGCTCACATTTTGGTTGGGTAAAAAAAAATGTTGTTGGTCATTTGATTCTCACATGAATAGTTAAGTTACTTTAAAAACCTTTTATATGCCGATTAATTTTATGCGCACACAACAAGGCAGCTAGTGATTTAGGGGTTGTTTGGTTCATTTCCTATAAACCTAAGTTTGGGAGATTACTCATAAGAAATAGGTTGTGGGACCCATTTCCACGTTTTCAAGCCAATTTCATGACTTTTTATGAGGAAATGAGTTTTCTTAAATTTAGGACCCATAGCACCAATATCTTACTAGTGGGCGGGTCTCACATGCACAACATTTCTTTTTTTTTTCCTCTCTCAACCAAACACAATAAAAGGAAATCAAACACCTTCACATGGTGTGTCGGGTGTTTTGATTTCTTTTTCTGAGTTTCTCAGCCAACCAGACAGCCCTTTAGTGAGTAATCCTAAATATGGATTGGGCCGCATATAAAGCATGCATGCCTAATTAGGCCCATTACTTAAAAAATGTTAAAAAAAAAAAGAGAAAACTACAGACGAATTGATAAGCTATTGAAGTAGGGTATTTGTACTTAGCAGCAATTAACATGAATTCTGTTTAATTTTCAACTTGGCACTTTGAAGAGTTAATTAAAAATATAATAAATAAGAATTTAAAAATAAAATAAGAGAACTTTCAGCATAAATCTCTAAGGTTGTGTTTGGTTCGATAGAATTTGGAAGAAAGGACAAGAAAGTGAGTAAGAAAATCACTTTTAACTGTTTGGTTTAAAAAAAAGTAAAAAGAAAAAGAAAACGGGAGAAATTCGTAAGAAAAATAGACTGAATTTTCCACGTTCTTTTTCCTCACCGGTACGGTACGGGAGAAATTCGAAAATCACAAATTAAGCATGCATGCCTAATTCTATCAGAATGCAAAGTTTTTCCTCTGTAACAACATATTTCTGTCATACTTTTTGGGTTCAAGACGCAGCGAAGTGTTCGTATCTTTCTGTCATAGTTGCTATTTAATTTGTGAGTTTGTGATGTTGTTAATTGTAGAGTCTGGGACAAATTAGTTTCTGTTGACTTCTTCATAGGTATATGCATCTCTCTTCAACTAACCTAAGCTCCAATTAATCTAGCAATAAGTAGATTTATGCTTCTGCATTACCCTACTGAAATGCTATTATACGGCTCCTACACTCTTTAATTTTTTTCGCTATCAAATCCATATATATATATATATAACCCTTATATAAAGCTGTAAGTTAAATATCTCCATCTCATCATAATTTCAGGTTTTGATGCGGAGATGACGGTGGTGTGTGTGGTAAGGTCAAATATTCTTTTGTCTAGCTAACAAATATTTCAGATAACAATTATAGAAACTAGACTTTTGGGGCATGTACGAACATATATACGTGCATCGCAAAGGAAATACAGAGGAATATACAAAATTATTTTAAATCTCTAATTATTTTTTGATTGTGGACTGGACTTTATATTACTTTGGAAGCCGAAAGACTCCATAAAGTTTTTCCTCTATAGCACAGTTGTTGTTGTTTGGGTTGCCTAAGTACAAAAGCAGCTGCTCAGTCAACACCTTTCCTCGTCGTTCTAACCGCTATGAACCTGCATTTGTGAAATATCCATTACAGGTAAGTGTGAATCGTAATATTCTTATTGCCTATCATTTATATGAAAAAACTTTTTTCGACTGTTTTTAAGTGATGATATCTCTCAAGATCCTTTATGCTATCTCGTCCTTTTTATGGTCAAAGACTTTGGGGAAGCAGAGGTTGCAGGCTGACTCTACTTAAATTGTTATGTTCTCTTCCTAATTTTAAAATTTGGGATATGTTTGCATCAATTTTCTTCTCTTTGCTTCTGAAAATATTCAAGATTTTTTTTGTTGTTTATGTCACGTCTGATTTTACCCCTTAAAATATGCTCCAATTGTTAATTATTCAGTTTTCATTTCTCTACTTAGAGGCATACTACAGTACTATGACAGTGCAACATAGTGTATTTTCTCTACTTGAACAATCAAATCTATAAGGTTGGTATGATTTGATTTATTTGTTGTTTTCGTCGAAAGCTGCCTTCATCATTGATTTCATTAACCTTTAACCGTTACAAATGAATTCAAATAATAAAAATAAAACAATTACAACTCTCTTGAAAATAAACACAATTGGCACAAATGCAATAACTTGGATCTTTAACTCAAGGCGGTTAGTCCTTAAATCAAAGAGCACCAAGCTCTGATACCAATTGTTAGACCCTAGAGGGGGGGGGGGTGATTAGGGTTTTATGCTAATCTAATTCCAATAAAATCCTAATTAAAATTATATAGATCAATATGTTCTTGCAAGAGATAGATATGAACAATAAGAGCAATAAGACTGATAAGAATATGCACAAATAAAATATGAGACAAACAAAACACAAACACACGATATGTTCACGAGGTTCGGTCCCCACGACCTACGTCCCCGCTCCTCACCTCGAGGAGATATCCACTATCACAATCCGGTTTGGAAGCCGGAACTTCTACACACTCGGTTTACAAGTTCACCGAAAACTCTCACATTACACAATCACTCAACAATCACACTTTACACACTAAGTGTAGGAACCTAGCCCGTGTCCTCCTCCTCAAGTGCTCGATCACAACCTCTCCCTAGGTTCGTCAATCGACGCCACTCCTATTGGATTTGACCCCGTCTCTCTCTCCTCACACTTCTCTCGGTGTACAAGTGTATTACAAATGATTCTCACAAATAAAAGTTAAATACAATGATTTGCTCTTAATTAACAAGTGAGAACACAATAAAGCTCACACTCACTAAATCACACCCCACAACCCACGATATATAATATGAGAATATTAAGCTCAATAAGTGTGTGTGACAATAGTGAATGAAACTCAATAACTAAAACTCAATAAATATAGCTAATCAAATGAAAGTGAAATAATAAGCTATATAGGAAAGAGTTTAGAAAACTTCTCAATGACAAGATGAGCTGATGAAATGATGCTCTCAATAGAATTTGAAAGCCTCTTCTTGTTGTAGAAAAACTTCTCTTGAAAACTGATTAATAAAACAACTCTTAAACAGCTCTTAAACACAATTAATATCTTGTTAAACAACAAACTTGGATTTCTTGGTGATAATGAGGAAGAGCAGCAATGGGGTATATATAGTACCCTAATACAGCAGCAAACAACTGAGCAAAAGTCCAAAACCAATTTTGAAAACAGCTGTGAAAAACTAGCCGTTGAAACATTCTGACCGTTCGGCGGTCGATCGGTCCGGTCGACCGCGAAGCACAAAAACTCAAAGAATCAGGGTTTAGAGCTGGCGGTCGACCGACGGAATTTTCGGTCGACCGGAAATTCTCTCGGTCGACCGGTGCGGTCGACCGCGAGCATGAGCTCATAAAACCACTGTCGGTCGACCGGGCCGGTCGACCGAAAACTGATATAGGCAATACTGACAGGTTTTGGGCAGTTTTGAAAATTCGTTAAAAATATCAAATCACATCCAAAAATAGTGAAACTTTGGGGAAAGTTTCTAAATGATGAAATAAACATGTTTGAAAAGGAATTTGTGGAAAAACAATTTTCGTTTGTGAAAACTATCTGTTTTTGAAAAATGCTTAGAAAACTTGTATTTTTATGAAAGTGAAAGTTGATATAGGACTTGTAAATATTCATATATATATTGTACATATAATATATGTATATAATGAAGTAGGAAAGAGCTGTAAACATGAGATAAAAGTTATTGTAACAACGTTTGATGAAGAATCATTTATATGATAGAAAACATCAAAAATCGTGTTAAGTGTACATATATTGAGCTTAGATATAATCATACAATATATGTAAGTGTACTAAACAATATACCTAGGTAAAACCACACAATTGAACTTGAATCTTTAACGCTTGACTGACTTGTGTTGAAATACCTGAAAAGAGACCATAAACACAAAAACACTAGAAAACTTATTAGTAATAAATTGTTTGTCAAATCATCATCAAAACTATAGGGTCAACAATCTCCCCCTTTTTGATGATGGCAAACAATTTATACATAAATATGAAATATAAACTGATAACCCACATATTAGCCAAAACATAGACAAAACATGCATGAATGGTCACATAAACTCACATATGAATATGAATAAGTATATGAGCTTATATGAGCTATATGTGGATTTTTCTCCCCCTTTGACAACATACTCAATTTCTACAAACAAAACATGATTATTGTCTTAACCATGCATTGATCATAAAATGATAAACTAGCACAAACAATCACAAATCATCATTTAAGCATCATAGATGTGCATAAATATACAAAACATAAAGGTCACACAAAACAGACATAAAAGGTCACTTAAATCCATACATAGTTTGTTCCACAAAGCATCATAGAGTTATTACACTCAAATAAAATAGAGTTATCAAGTTTTACAACCCAAAATAGAACATCAAAACAAATATGATCATCACATAAAGGAACTCAAAGCAGTCATCACCATCATCTGCCATCACCATCATCACCATCATCATCATCACCATCATCAGAAGAGCCTGAACAATCAGCATGGTCCTCACCAGAATCAGACTCAGAACTAGAAGAGGGATCCGGAATCCCTAGAGACTGACGCTGATATGAAAGAATTGTCCTAACATCCCTTTGAATAGTTGAGACCTGATTCTGAACGTTTGAGAACTGAGTCTCAAGACGGTCCAGTCGGTCACAAATATCAGAAGAGGATGAGGTAGAGGCTCTAGAACGGGAGCGAGAAGATGATGAAGGAGTGGAGTCAATGGACATTTGCATTCTAGAAAGGGAAACATTATCAAAGAAATCTCTCTTAGATTCAATCTTGGTTTCATTGGTGAGGTCAACATTGAAGTGTTGAAAGATGAGGGTGAGAAAGGAGCCAAAAGGTAGAAACTTGGTATGCTTTGATGCCATGTTATTGACAAAGACAGTTGCCCAATCTACTTTGATTTTGGCAAAAATGGCATAAACAGCATTAATCTTATCAGAAGCAAAGTGATCAAAACTACCGGTCTTAGGAATCAAGTTTTGAGCAACAATTCTAGCAATGAGTTTGGCAATTGGATTAAGTGAATTGTTGTTCATAGGATAAGAGAATCCGGGTTTAAACATTAGTTGGTTGACAGCAGGATCACTAAGCTCAATGGACACGAGATCAATGTCACCTGTTGGGATTTCAAGAATCCCCGCAAGTTCGTTGGCAGAAAAGGATATTGCAATATTTTTCACAGATGAGGTAATGGTCAAACTACCATCAGCAGAGGATGATGTGGACAGATTTGCATAAAACAGATAAACTAAAAAAGGATAGAAAGTAACTTTATATACCTCATCTAGCAATCTATCTAACCCAACATTATGAAGGATAGACTGAGTGTCATACATGAATAGCTCAGGATATTTGATATACCTAGTTGGGAGAATTTTCAATTTACACAATTCCCTATATTTCCTAACAAGAGATTTAAAAAGCAGATAATCCTCATAATGTGAAGCTTTTATAGAGGAGGAACTAGTTTCAGGTTTAGATCTCTTTTTGGAGGGCTTAGGAGGCATGATAGATAAAAGAAATTATCAATTTCCTGTAAACAATAAAGAATTTAGAGCAAATTAACAAATTGCCCTAAAAACAGAAACCCTAGATTAAGAAGAATAAACACTAGAGTAATGAAATAGGATCAACTAGATGAGAAGGAGATCATTACCTAGCAAAATCTGGCAGAAATCGACGGAGAAAGGGAATTTCGGTCGATGGATGCAGGCGACCGTGAAGAGAAACGATAGGTTGGGGAAAAATTTCGAAATGAGGGGAAAAATGAAGAGTCGGGTCAAGGAGATGATGAAGGAACGGCTGGGATTGATCCAGAAGAAAGATTAATGGTGATAAGCAAGACGGGTTCAAAACAAATACCCAATAAAACCGAAACCCGATAAGTCAAAAACATCACTGCTGCAGGAATTTAATTTCGGTCGACCGACGCGATCGACCGGAACGATTACAGAAAGACCGTCGGTCGACCGGGTCGGTCGACCGCGAGAAACTGAAAAGCACAGGTGATGAAAAAAAATTGTTTTGAGAGTTTTTATAATTTTGACCTTTTGGAAAACTGTTTTATAAAATACTAAGAGTTTTATAAGTGTTTTTAATTAGAAAAACATACAAATAATTTATTTTTAACATAAAGATTATAATTTGTCATACAAAGCTCAAAAAAAAATTTATTCAAAATAAGAACAAAAACAAAACAAACCATCAAAAACAAAAGAAATACTATACAAGTCTTTTTGGTACCCAAATCATTTTGGTACCACTAGAACTTGGGACATGACCCCTAGCATTTAAATCCAAGGCCCTAGGGTTATGAACCCGTTTGGGCGTATTTTGTGCACCGATATGATCAAAGCAAAAATTGTAAACGTGACTCATACGATTGCAATTTGTGCAATGTAGAGGTTTAAATGGTTTACGTTGACTGAAATGGAATGCACGTGGTTCATTTGCAAAAATAGATTTTTCTTTGTAATTATTTTGCAAACGAAAATTTCTTTTCAAATCGAAACAAAACATGGTCAAATGACCAAAGCGACCACAATAATCACATTTATACACATGAGCATGTTTATGATTTACACTATGTGTGTGTACATGTGTATGTGATGAGGAAGCTTGATGGGATGCACAATCATGAATAGGTTTGTCAATTTTTGGTGCATTATGACAAAATTGAGCTAAATGGCCTTTAAGACCGCAAATAGAACATTTGTGAATTTTGTCATACATATGTGCATAGTGAATAGGTTTCTTAGAAGAATTAACATTGAACTTTGCACATAAGTCCATAAGCTTTTTATTATTAGCAATACAAGTGTTTAGTGTTGAATCTAAGATAGATATTCTTTTTCTCATTTGATTCAACTCATCATTGTGCATACAAGCATTGCTACTAGAAGTAGGATAAACAAGATTACTCATCATAGATTTCAACTTATCTACTTCTAACATAGCATCACGTTTTTCATGAAGCAAACTAGCATTTTTAATTTTCAAATTTTCATTGCATTCTTTAAGAATTATATTTTCATTTGCAATAAAATTAAACTTAGTAGCTAGTGTTTCATGAGTGGATTTCATATTAACATACTTACTCTTTACATCAATATAGCAATTGTGTAATTTTTCAAACTCAAGAGCAAGTTCATCAAAAGTAATAATATCATCGTTATCGCATACCTCACTAGGGTTATCACCTAGTGGTATTGTACATGGAGATGAGACTTCTTTAGAACTCAAAGCGGGATTTTCCAATACTTGTTGAATTGCCTCCAATTCTCCTTCATGTGCTTCAATAAATTTCCATAAGACATAAGCACTATCAAAATTAGCAAATTTGTTAGAAAACGATGAGTGAAAAGCGTTAATCAAATATTCTAACAAAAGCTTATTCATGTTAAACAATCTTTTGTCATTGTCACACCATTTTGATTTTTCCAAAATAGGAACAACATAAGCATCCTCAATAATTTTCCATCAATTGTTAGACCCTAGAGGGGGGGGGGGGATTAGGGTTTTATGCTAATCTAATTCCAATAAAATCCTAATTAAAATTATATAGATCAATATGTTCTTGCAAGAGATAGATATGAACAATAAGAGCAATAAGACTGATAAGAATATGCACAAATAAAATATGAGACAAGCAAAACACAAACACACGATATGTTCACGAGGTTCGTCCCCACGACCTACGTCCCCGCTCCTCACCTCGAGGAGATATCCACTATCACAATCCGGTTTGGAAGCCGGAACTTCTACACACTCGGTTTACAAGTTCACCGAAAACTCTCACACTACACAATCACTCAACAATCACACTTTACACACTAAGTGTAGGAACCTAGCCCGTGTCCTCCTCCTCAAGTGCTCGATTACAACCTCTCCTCTCTCGGTGTACAAGTGTATTACAAATGATTCTCACAAATAAAAGTTAAATACAATGATTTGCTCTTAATTAACAAGTGAGAACACAATAAAGCTCACACTCACTAAATCACACCCCACAACCCACGATATATAATATGAGAATATTAAGCTCAATAAGTGTGTGTGACAATAGTGAATGAAACTCAATAACTAAAACTCAATAAATATAGCTAATCAAATGAAAGTGAAATAATAAGCTATATAGGAAAGAGTTTAGAAAACTTCTCAATGACAAGATGAGCTGAAGAAATGATGATCTCAATAGAATTTGAAAGCCTCTTCTTGTTGTAGAAAAACTTCTCTTGAAAACTGATTAATGAAACAACTCTTAAACAGCTCTTAAACACAATTAATATCTTGTTAAACAGCAAACTTGGATTTCTTGGTGATAATGAGGAAGAGTAGCAATGGGGTATATATAGTACCCCAATACAGCAGCAAACAACTGAGCAAAAGTCCAAAACCAATTTTGAAAAACTAGCCATTGTAACATTCTGACCGTTCGGCGGTCGACCGGTCCGGTCGACCGCGAAGCACAAAAACTCAAAGAATCAGGGTTTAGAGATGGCGGTCGACCGACGGAATTTTCGGTCGACCGGAAATTCTCTCGGTCGACCGGAAATTCTCTCGGTCGACCGGTGCGGTCGACCGCGAGCATGAGCTCATAAAACCACTGTCGGTCAACCGGGCCGGTCGACCGAAAACTGATATAGGCAATACTGACAGGTTTTGGGCATCACATCCAAAAATAGTGAAACTTTGGGAAAAGTTTCTAAATGATGAAATAAACATGTTTGAAAAGGAATTTGTGGAAAAACAATTTTCGTTTGTGAAAACTACCTGTTTTTGAAAAATGCTTAGAAAACCTGTATTTTTATGAAAGTGAAAGTTGATATAGGACTTGTAAATATTCATATATATATTGTACATATAATATATGTATATAAAATGAAGTAGGAAAGAGCTGTAAACATGAGATAAAAGTTATTGTAACAACGTTTGATGAAGAATCATTTATATGATAGAAAACATCAAAAATCGTGTTAAGTGTACATATATTGAGCTTAGATATAATCATATAATATATGTAAGTGTACTAAACAATTATATTGAGCTTAGATATCATCATACAATATATGTAAGTAAACTAAACAATATACCTAGGTAAAACCACACAATAGAACTTGAATCTTTAACGCTTGATTGACTTGTGTTGAAATACCTGAAAAGAGACCATAAACACAAAAACACTAGAAAACTTATTAGTAATAAATTGTTTGTCAAATCATCATCAAAACTATAGGGTCAACAAATTGGGCAGAGCTTCTACCTCACCAAAGGGGTATTTGCTTGAAGCGCTGAAATCGACAAAGCGAAATCAGGGCTCTTCTCGAGATTAAGACAAAGCCTAATCTCAAGGAACGGATATACGGACTTCAGATCCTTCGAAGGGCTTCTCCTTTGTGCCGAAGTTCGCCGGGATCTCGTTCGCCTTCGCTGAAATTTCGTGCTCCTTGACTCCCCAATCCAGCAGCACCTCGTCCTCTTGGTAAAATTCCAGATCTCGAAAATGGAGGCATTTGGCTCATATTTATAGGCCTCAGATGCGGTTATTTGGATGAGAACAAGTGATTTGGCTCTATCTTCACTTTGGCTCATATTTATAGGCCTCAGATGCGGTTATTTGGATGAGAACAAGTGATTTGGCTCTATCTTCAGTTAACAACAGCCTAACCACGTTTAACAAGTGATTTGGCTCTATCTTCAGTTAACAACAGCCTAACCACGTTTGGGGATGATATCAAGTTAGTTGGAAACCCCTATAACAAATAAATCCTGTGAAAACAACTTTAAAACCGTCAAAACATGTTTCAGGTTCCGGACTGCGCGGCGTGGGTCGGATCCATCCGACCTGCGCTTGCGCGGGTCGGACCAATCCGACCCGCACAATCGTGGGTCGGACCAATCCGACCCGCGCTTGTGCGGGTCGGACCAATCCGACCTGCACAATTGCGGGTCGGATTGACCCGACCCGCACTTGCGTGGGTCGGTTCGTTCCGTCCTGCGCTCGCGCGGTTTTGCCGACTTTTCCTTTTTTCTGTTCTCTTTCTTCCGAGACTTGTTCTTTTCGCGTGTTTGGTCGATTTGTTGACTTTTTTCGCAATGCCGCAAGACCGACCGTCGAACGCGCTTTGGTTAATATACGCGTGTTGATTGATGCGCGCGGACTGATTGGCGTGCGCGCGTCGACCGACGCGCACGAGCTGGTTGACGTGTACGCGTTTGATCGATGCGCACGAGATGATTTGACGTACGCGTGTTGACCGGCGTGTACAAGCCGATTAGGTGAATCTTCTTGACTCGCCCATTCATTGCTTCGAGCTTCGTGCGGGCTCTCGTAGACAATTTTAGACGCCTACAGATACCCCCTCCAAAGTGTTTCAGCCTCATTCTTTTATAGAGGAGTCTGAAATGCTTTGGATATGATGGATCCCCACCTTCAGTCAGTGTTAAGGGACCTACAGATGATTTCGATTCTTGACTTCTCCATATTTTAGCATATTCTGTATTTTGTCGAATAGCTAAGATTCTCCCGGTAATGCGTTTATCGTCTGACCGTTATTGAAGCCTTGAACCAAAATTGGTGAGTAGACTTTGACTCGTGTTATTGAGTTGACTTTTGGATTAATTATCTGCATCGCAACGCGCTGACCGGCGTTGACCTAGGGCTACGCGTTGCTCCGCGTTGACTTTAGGGTTTCGAATCGATCGGCATTGACTTTTATCGCAACGCGTTGACCGTTGTTGACCTAGGGCTACGCGTTGAACGGCGTTGACCTTAGGGTTTCAAATCGATCGGCGTTGACTTTTATCGCAACGCGTTGGCCGGCGTTGACCTAGGGCTACGCGTTGAACGGTGTTGACCTTAGGGTTTCGAATCGATCGGCGTTGACTTTTATCGCAACGCGTTGATCGGTGTTGGGCTACGCGTTGACCGACGTTGACCTTAGGGTTTCGAATCGATCGGTGTTGACTTTTATCGCAACGCGTTGACCGGCGTTGACCTAGGGCTACGCGCTGACCGGCGTTGACCTTAGGGTTTCGAATCGATCTGAGGAGAACCAGTTTATACTCGTATACTCCTGGGAGTTTTGGGAATCAGTTTAACCTCGTGTACCCGTCGGAGGTTGCCAGGTTATCCTTAAGAATTATTATATGTAATATTCTCCAAGAACTTCCTGTCAAGATGGGAAACAGTTTAGACTCATGTACCCGTTGGAGTTTACGTAGGACCCGAATACCCTGAAAGTGACCGGAATGCTTCAAAGTTATCTGGAAATATAAAATTGGCTCTCGAATATTCCGATGATGGGCGAAAACGTCGTAGAACGATCGAAAATATGAATTCGGACTCCGAATATTCCAAAAGTGGGCTAAAATGCCATGAAATCACCCAAAATACAAAATTGGGTCCCGAATATTCTGAAAATAGGCGAAAATATCGCGAAATTATCCGGGAAATGAAATTGAACTCCGAAAATTCCGAATCTGAGTGAAAATGCCGCCAAATTATCCGGGAGATGAAATTGAACTCTGAAACGTTCCAAATATGAGCGAAAATGCCGCGAAATTATCCGGGAGATGAGGTTGGACTCCGAACATTCGAAAAACGGGTGAAAACAGGCGAAAATACAGCAAAATGGGCGCCAAACTGGATCTGACCCGCGTTCACGCGGGTCAGATGGATCCGACCCGCGTTCACGCGGGTCAGATGGATCCGACCCGCGTGATCGCGGGTCGGATTAATCCGACCCGCGGGGGGGGGGAGGGAGGGGGGTGAAAAGGGATAAAAAAATCCCGATTTTCCTTCTTTCTTCAAGCTCCGGTTCCATCTCTCTTGTTCTTCCCCCATCTTCGGTTTTCTAACCCTCCAAGAACTCCTCCAGCTTCAAAATTCCAACTCAAGCAAAACCCCTTTCTTTAAATCCTTCACTTCCTTCTCCTCCATACCTCTACAATCAGTTGGATTCGTGGTTTTTTTGGGAGCTAGGGTTTCGGCTGTGGATTGGGGCACTTGGTGGATTTTGTTTCAACGGGTCTTCTTCCTCCTTGATTCTTCTTCGAATTCAGGTAACTTCCATTGTCCTTGTTTCGATTTTGGTTGAACTCTTAGTCTTGGATACTTGGTTGTATGGGGTGTTTGAAACCCTAATTCCTCAAATTGCATTGGGTTTGTTGGTAGCCGAAAATTGACTGTACATGGCCGGAAACTTGGATGTGGATTATTCCATGCTTGATTTCATGCTCTTTCTTTTTTTTTCTTTTTTTTTCATGCATATATATAGATAGCCGAAAATCTTGATTTTATTCTTGAATTTGTGCAATGTCCGAATTTTTGGCTTCTGTTGTGTTCATGACTTGATAACTGCAGTCCTCAACTATTTATTCTTGGGAAAGACGAATTTTTGGCTTCTGTTGTGTTCATGACTTGATAACTGCAGTCCTCAACTATTTATTCTTGGGAAAGAACCGAATTTTGGATGAACTCACTTCATGACTTGATAACTGCAGTCCTCAACTATTTATTCTTGGGAAAGAACCGAATTTTGGATGAACTCACTCATGGCCGAAATTTTGTTGAGTTTGGTGAGCATGGCTTGTGTTCATGATTTGATATTGCAGTCCGCACTCTTTAATTTTAGGAGAAAACCGAAAATTTTGGATTTTGTTCTTTTATAAAAATTATTCCCTTATCGGTTTCACTTTAATCCTTAAGGGAGTCATACTTGTAGGACCAGTCGTTAAGACTGATGCAGCTACTATTGTTGGGATATCTGATGATCCTGAGGGTCTTGATTTCTTGCTGTTGGCAGGAACTATAATAGAAACTCAGTCGTCAGTGGCCCAAACTCAGCACACGACCCTGGCAACCGAGATGACTACTGCAGCTGCGGGGGTCTACCCAGCTGAAAAAATCGCAAGACCAACTGAAGAAGTCGGTACATCTGCGATTATTACATCCGCAATAACTTCGACAACTTATACAAGCGTGCAAGGGGTGTCGAACGCAGAGTGTCAAACTAGAGAACCTTCAGTAGTTATTGGTGAGCCCTGTTTCGATATTTATCTTGAAACTATTCGGACTAAGATTCCTAAATAGCTACTCTTCTTTTTAGGACTCTCAACTCAGCTTTATGATCTCGTCACGGCGCTACTATCTAATAACGACCCAGATAAAATTCTCCTTCGCATGGAAATTCGCTCTTTCTTCTCGTTCGTGAACGAGATGGTTGACAATCTCCTCCGCAACGGGCTTTCTATTAGTCTCTTCAAGTCATATCTCGACAACCAAGTGACTCTTCTAAGGAGTCAAGGGTATTCAGACCTGGCGGACATTATTACTGCAGACTTGGTTTGCCTTGAGTGCGAACTTGCAAAGCTGAAGGGATTTCAGGTAGCCGGAGTTTCTTCATATGTAGACGCTCAGATGGAAGCCAAGTTACAAGCATGGCGCGAAGCTCAAATATCTGTTGATTCTAAGATTCGAGAAGCGGAGGGTCTTGTTCACCAAATGGAAGCGGCTTATGCTGGCAGATCAACAATTCTTTACAATATTGATTCCTCTCTTGCATCAGGTGATGCTACTATAGCACGACTCGAGCTAGAGTTAAAAGCAGCGAAGGACGCTCAAGCTGCTTTGAAGATAACGAGGGTACATGCGGAGCACGCTCGAGAGGAGACGTCTGGACAGCTGACACTCACTAAGGAGAAGTTGGCTGCGACGAAAGCGGAGGCCGTGAAGGTATTGGCTGCTGATGAAGACTCTATGAAGATCACGATACGGAGTGAGCTTGAGCAAGCTTATACTGTGGAATTATCTAAGTTAGAGCAACAAGTTCTTAGCCATAAGCTTCATGTAGATTGACCATGACTTTTGTACCTGCAAACTCAATTTTATTAATAGAAAATATGTCTTTTTCATTCATTATGTCTCATTTATTATGATGTCTTACTCCGTATGGAATAATCAACCATAATACTTGTGGGATTTTTGGCAAACCCCCAGCCTTCAACGGGTTTGATGAGCCTTTACCGACTACCGTTTGAGTCGGGTTAATGTGCGGATTATTTTGGATCCGTTCCGCACATAACGTTACGCTAAGAGAATTAATTCACTTAGACTTGGTGCTATGACTTTGAATACATATGCTTCGTCTTTCTCGTTGGAGTAGACTAAACGGCAACGCGTGTTTTAGGCGTTGACTTACCCCTTCTTAGGCTGCGGGGTAAATTCCCCAGACTTAGATTCTGGTGTCTTTTTCAATCGGTGAAAGACTAAACCGGCGATGTGTGTTAGACATAGACTTTAGGATTTTTAGCAAACCCCCAGCCTTCAACGGGTTTGATGTGCCTTTACCGATTACCGTTTGAATCGGGCTATCATGTGAATTATTAAAATCCGTTTCACATGTAACGTTGCGCTAAGAGAGTTAATTCTCTTAGATTTAGTGTTATGATTTTGAATACATAGACTTCACCATTTCTTACGGGAATATGGTACCCGGCAACGCATATTAGACGTTGACTCATCCCTACTTAGGATTCGAGATAAAAGTCCCCAGAATTATACTCTGGTGTCTTTTTCAATCGGTGAAAGACTAAACCGGCAACGCGTGTTAGGCGTAGACTTATCTCTATTTAGGAGTCGAGATAAAATTCCCCGTGCATGGAATGTACGGATTTGAAGTTGAGAATTATGTCTTTTCTCGGGGTAAAGACGAACCCGATGTTGGAGTGGAATAATTTTATATTCTTGGCTCCAGGTCTTGTTTAGGGTAAAGACGAACCCAAAAAATAAAAGAGGAAGAATTTTATATTCTATCTTTCAACACCGAGTAGGAAGAATTTTATATTCTATCTCCAGTTGGAAAGGAAACTCGAGGTGGGATTTCCACCCCTCAGAATCCGGAAAGATGAAACTAAAAGTGGGATCTCCACTCCGAGAATCGAAAAGATTCAAACGACCCTAACTTTTATAGGATTGGTTGTTTGATCTAAGAAAAGAGTTCCTCATTTATTGAGGGGAAATTCTGATTTCGACCCTAACTTTTATAGGTTTGGCTGAGAAAAGAGTTCCTCATTTATTGAGGGGAAATTCTGATTTCGACCCTAACTTTTATAGGTTTGGCTGAAAAGGAATTTCTGGAAGTCTTTCGTTTATCGAAAGGGATGACTCTATCTTAGTTCTAACTATCTGCAGGTTTGACTAAGTGAAGTCGGAGACAATCCTAACTTTTATAGGTTTGATTGCTCGAATTTAAAATGGACCTCTCGTTCATGGAAGGAATCGAGAGGAGAATCTGGCTTTGGCCCTAACTATTATAGGTTTGACATGAAAGCAAAGAGAGCGGAATACGGGTATCAGTAGAAATACTGGTTTGTACTAGCCACTCAATGGGAAATTTTGATGTTAAGTGATTAGGACTTAACACGTCAAGTTTTGAGAATCGCCGTAAATTGGCGGATAGAAATTTTAGTGGGCCCACTGTCAATTGACTTGATCAGTGGTGGATTTTGTGAGGAAAGGTTGATCTGTCAAAAGGATTGAATCTCGTCTCAACAAAATAACTCATGAGAGTTTGTGAATTCGATATTAACAATAAAATATGCTTCAGCTTTGAATACATTCAGAGTCCAAGTGTGGATTTCTTATTCATTACTTTCATAGCAAGGGGTTATCCCTAAGAATATCACATGCGGTATTCTTCTGGGAACTTCCCGATACATTGGTTATCCTGAAAATACTAAGGATAGTACTTTTTCAAGAACTTGTCGTTTATCGGCATCATAAGCCGACCACCATCCTTGGTAATTAGGCGATATGCGCCACTCGAGTAGACTGTCTCTACTACGAATGGTCCCTCCCATTTGGGTTCAAATTTACATTTCTTCTTGGAGTTAAGGATCATAGGCCGTCTTTCAGTTAAGACCAAATCTCCTTATTTAAAACTCCGTTGTCGAACCTTCTTGTCGAAAGCTCGAGAAATTCTGGCTTGGTAAAACTCAATGTGTTGTTGAGCTTCTAAGCGCTTTTCATCGAGCATTTCGAGTTCTTCGAGACGTTTCTGATGTTGTTCTTCTGTCGTCATCTGGGTTGCGTGAGCGATTCGAAGAGATGAAATCTGTATTTCCAACAGAAGGATGACTTCACACCCGTACACCAAAGAATACGGGGTTGCGCCAGTAGGCGTGCGAACTGTGGTACGGTAAGCCTATAGTGCTTTGCCGAGTTTATCATCCCAATCTCGTTTGTTAGTCTTCATGAGTTTTGATAGAAGCTTGATGATAGTCTTGTTAAAGGCTTCAGCTAATCCGTTTGCTATGGGATTGTACGCTGTTGACGAGAGGTCCTGAATTCTGAACTTCTCGCAATACTTAATGTAGGCATTGCTGACGAATTGAGGACCATTGTCGTGTATAATCCGTCTTGGGACACCATATCGGTAAATGATATGGTGTTTGATGAATGCGATAACGTTGCTTGTCTTAACTTCCCTGAGCGGAATCGCTTCAGCCCATTTGGAGAAGTAATCGGTAATCGCGAGAATAAATCGGTCACCTCTGACTGACGGGGGATTTATGGGTCCAACAATATCCATTCACCAAATCTCAAAAGGCCACGAGGTCGCCGAAGGATGTAAATGCTCCGGGGGTTGGTGCATATAATTCGCGTGCACTTGACACGCATGACACTTCCGGGCATATGCGACTGCATCTTTGATCATGGTGCGATCATAAAGTTTGGGGCCAAGTTTGTGTGCACCGCAAACCCCTTCGTGCGTCTCTTTCAGGACTTCTTCTGCTTCTTTAATCGATAAGCAACGTAGTAGCAAGTCATCGTACCCCCTGCGATATAGCGTTCGACTCTCCGTGTTATAGTAGAATCTTGGTGCTCTTCGTCGGATTGAGTCCCTCTCCTTCACGTCTTCTGGTAAGATTCCATGTAAGACATAATCGATGATAGGGAAACGCCAATCTCGGGGTTCAAACTCGACTTGAGTTGAATATACCTCCTTAACATCCTCTTCTTTGTCATCTTCATCGTAGATTGACACTAAGAGTTGGTGAGTTCTTACCGGCACGAAGAGTTGGTGAGTTCTCACCGTAACGAACTGTTCCGTTTTGGGAGGTTGTGCCAGGGACACAGCTAATGCTGCAAGCGCGTCTACGTACATATTTTGTAAGCGTGGAATGTATTCGATGAAGAATCCTTCAAACGATTCTGCCATCTCAACGGCCACCTTGTGGTATGGTATTAAGTCTTGATTTCTGACCTCATACTCTCCCTGAATTTGTTTAACTACTAGCTGAGAATCACCGAAAGCTTCGAGATATTCGACCCCCAGCTCTTTGGCAAAGCTGAGTCCAATAAGCAGCGCATTATACTCAGCTACGTTGTTCGAGCACAGCTCGGTCAGCGAGTAAGCTCTAGGCATCACGTGTTTTCCTGGGGAAACTAAGACAACTCCAACTCCGGAGGAAATCTTAGAGGGTCCAGGAGCACTTGCTACATTGGTCGCTCGAGAGGCCCCGTCGAAGTACAAACGCCACACCTGTTGATGGGAGGTTACGTTGACTTTGTGGGTTTCATCTGGCAAATCATCGTACACCTCGGCGGTATCTGTAGTTGGGTTTGCCGCCAGGAGATCACAAATAGCTTGTCCCTTAACTGATTTTTTTTGTTTAAAATGCAAGTCGTATTGGGACAGCAGTAAAGCCCATTTCGCTAACCGCCAGTTCATGAAAGCAGGTTGTGTCATGAATATTCTGACTGGGTTAACATTGGAGATGACGTAGATAGTTTGCCCC
>NC_033801.1:111731550-111733967 GCF_001876935.1 Asparagus officinalis
GTTGCAACGCGTTGACTGGCGTTGACCTAGGGTTACGCGTTGACCGGCGTCCATCCTAGGGTTTTGATTCGTCAAAGGTTGACTTTTGGTTGCAACCCGTTGAATGGGGTTGACCTAGGGTTACGCGTTGACCGGGTGGACCCTAGGGTTTCGAATCGTCGAACGTTGACTTTTGTCGCAACGCGTTGACTGACGTTGACCTAGGGTTACGCGTTGACCGGCGTCCACCCTAGGGTTTTGATTCGTCAAAGGTTGACTTTTGGAGTTCATCAATATTCAACCATTGGCGAAGAATCGGAGTGATTTGGGGTTCAGAAAACAATTTAGGGGTCCAAAAAAGGTTCGGGGGGTCAAAACAGACTCAAGACGCCCCGGGCTCATGGTCCCCCCCCCCTCTTTTAATTCAAAATTCAAAAGAGATTCTCCCTTCTTTCTTGGTTCCCAAAACCGAATTCTTTCCCCTATTTTCGGTTTTACGTGTTCTTCTTCCCCAAGTTTTTTGTCCTCCCCCCCCTCCTTTTTGGCCTTTTCCTCTTTTGTCTTTTGCTTATGGTCCCCCCCTCTTTTAATTCAAAATTCAAAAGAGAGAACCGAATTCTTTCCCCCTCATTTTCGGTTTTGTGTGTTCTTCTTCCCCAAGTTTTTGTCCTCCATTGATTAGTTTTCAAGAACCCATCAACCCTTTAAGAGGAGTTCGGATTTTGGGGGTTTATTTGTAAAATAGGACTGAAATTCGTGGGGGCTTGTATGCAAAGATGAAACTGAAATTTTGAAGCTTGGATTCATGTCCATTTGGTTAGGAGAAGTGAGGGGGTGCTTTATGCAAGAGTTGTTGAGGGGTTAATTCGCAAAATAGCCCATAAGTGTCTTAGAGGGGTTTATTTGCAAAAGGGCAGCGAATTTATGGCCGAAATCCAAGGAGTTTAAACCACAAATTCGTGATCCAAATTTTGATAAAGGCATGTGGAGACCAAACTAGAATTTATGGAGGGGTTTTTTTGATCGTCGTTAACACAGTTTATACTCGTACGTTTGCTGGAGTCTCCACAGTTTAAGCTCTTAAGGCGTTGGAGCGTGGCGGTCCTAAATATTGGGCTGCAGGACCAACTATTAAAGCTGATTCATCTGCATGTGTGGATCTTATCCCGAATTTGTTGGATGTCTAAGTCACGAGACCAACTAATGGGGCTGGTGCGTCAATGACTTTCGCATATATAGGATTTTTGGCAAACCCTCAGCCATCAACGGGTTTGATGCGCCTTTACCGACTACCGTTTGAGTCGGGCTAGCATGCGTATTGTTTAAGTCCGTTTCGCATGTGACGTTATGCTAAAAGAGTTAACCCTTTTAGTGCTACGATATTGAATACGTAGACTTCGTCTTTCTCCTGTGAAAAGACTAAACAGCAACGTGTATCAGACGCTGAGACTTTGTGCTAGGCTTTACCATTTGTTACGGGAATAGGCTACCCGGCAACGCGTGTTAGGCGTTGACTTTAGGATTTTTGGCTAACCCCCAGCCTTCAACGGATTTGATTAGCCTTTACCATAGGATTTTTGGCAAATCCTCAGCCATCAACGGGTTTGATGCGCCTTTACCGACTACCGTTTGAGTCGGGCTAGCATGCGGATTGTCTAAATCCGTTCCGCCTGTGACGTTGTGCTAACGGAATGAACTCCCTTAGACTTGCTGCTACGACTTCGAATACGTAGACTTCGCCATTGTTACGGGAATAGGCTAACCGGCGGATTGTTTTAAGTCCGTTCCGCATGTGACGTTATGCTAAAAGAGTTAACTCTTTTAGTGCTACGATATTGAATACGTAGACTTCGTCTTTCTCCTGTGAAAAGACTAAACAGCAACGTGTATCAGACGTTGACTTAGGATTTTTGGCAAATCCTCAGCCCTCAACGGATTTGTCATGCTTTTACCGATTACCGTTTGAATCGGGCTTACATGCGGATTGTTTTAAGTCCGTTCCGCATGTGACGTTGTGCTAAAGGAATGAACTCCCTTAGACTTGATGCTACGACTTCGAATACGTAGTTTTAGGATAGGATACCCCAGAATCGAACTCTGGTGTCTTTTTCTATGGAGAAAGACTAAACCGGCAGCGCGTGTTAGGCGCAGACTTATCCCTGCTTAGGATTCGGGATAAACTTCCTAGGATGAATCCTAGATTGATAAATTCTTAGAAAAGGTTGGTGTGGGAAAGGAAAAATTTTATATTCTATTTCCCGGTCTTCTATTAGGGTGAAGGCGAACCCGAATACAAGGAAGGAAGAATTTTATATTCTATTCATTGATTCTGGAAAGGAAGAATTTTATATTCTATTTCTAGCGCAAAAGAAACTAGAAGTGGGATCTTCACTCCGAGAATCGGACAGATTCAGATAATCCTAACTGTCGGAAGGTTG
>NC_033801.1:111734967-111751999 GCF_001876935.1 Asparagus officinalis
CCATCCACAACACGTCGAGACCCAAACGGGAGTGCGAACACTCACCCCAAAATAACCGTGTCTACTCACTAAATCGGCTGCATCATAACTGACTGCCTACGTATCCTCTCCAATGAATCAAGCCTTCACGTAGTTCACCCAATAGCCTCCAAATGCCCTTAATGCAAAAGAAGAGTCTTTAACTCTTCACCAATACCAACATCCAATGCGCGACTGATAGCATCACCAACGGCCCCATACTGAAACGATCCAAACACCTCCACCTGAGGTGAACCAATGGCCATATCCAAGCTATATCCACCAACTGCACACGGATCTACCAACTCGTCATCTGCATCCTGAACAATCTGATCCCCAAACTGTGTCACCTCAGCCGAAATCCCAACTAATGCAAAATGACCTGGAGTATATGGAATAAGCTCCACTCGATGTGGAGTAGCATCAACCTCTACCCGCTGCGGTATCCCTCTGATCTGTTCAATACTCTCTACCTACCAAGAGTCTAAAGTGACAAACCTGCTCAGACCAAACTCAGAAGCTCCCAACTGATAGCCGAATGAACTCCTGAATCCCAAATGCGCAATCGGATCCAATCTCACATCAACGATGTGACCAAGTGCTGGGTAGCCAAATATCCGACGCCGACCAAAATCTGAAGCAGCTCCACCAGATCTAACAACTCTACACGCAGCAGTCGGCAACCTCATAAGATAGCTCAATCGTGTCGAAGCCCGAATACCAAATCCACTGCTCGACAATCAATGCCGATCCTCCTCCAGAAAAGAACGGCCCACTAAATCCGCCATCTCATCATGTCGCCCCAATGTCTCCTCCCCTCTGAAGTGTCTCCAACTGCCATGAGCTCGGAACCAATGCAAGAAAGAACCCCTACTAGAACTAGTACGACGGGTAACCTTTCTGCCAATACACCTCCTCCAACTGTTGCGGACTACTAGGGTTTTATACCAACGAAACTTGGTTGCAATCCATAAATACCTAGTACAATCCCTAACATAGGAAACAAAATAAATTAACGATTACCTCCCAATGATGCATACATGGAAGGCCCCACAATGCCTGACTGAACACATCTAATAAGACCCCTCGATCGGTGGATAGAAGTGCTGAACTCCACCTCGGTCTCCTCGCTCATCCCAATGTGCTCACAGGACTTCAATCTGCAGGTCATATCACTCCTCAACAATCTGTGCACGGCATAACCAATAATATATCCCAGCACCAAACAATGCCACAGTCTATCCAAAGAAGTCGTCAGCGCTCTATCAATCACCGTGCTCCCGAGCAGATAATACAAGTTACTCCTCTTGACGCCCTTCATCACAATCATGGACCCCAATGTGACCTTCAAGCGAGAATCCGCCAAGGTCACCCTATAGCCTGCTGCCTCCAATACCCCAAGTGAAATGATGTTCTTCCTTAGTTGAGGAACAAACCTCACATCAACCAACTCCCGAACCATCCCGTTACTCGTCCTAATCCGAACGGTACCAATACCACCAATAGGGCATCTGTGATCATTACCCATAAGAACAACATCCCCTCTTTCTAACTCCTGAAAGCTGGAGAACCAATCCCTCCTAGGGCATATGTGGTAAGTAGCACCTGAATCTAACATCCACTCAGTGGAGTTAGCAACACCAACTGACAGAAGAGCTGGGCATGAATAGCCCAAAGAATCTGAATCTGAAATGTCACTACTAGCCTTGGCAACATTCACCTCTGAAGCTTGAACAACTTTCCCCTTATTCTTCACGGCTTGTAATTTTGGGCGTTCGGCTTTCCAATGTCCATCTTCTCTACAAAAGGCACACTGATTCCTGCCAACTGCAGGATGCCCCTCCTCTAGACTGCGACCTCCTACCACGGTTTGGACTTCTAGCTCTTGCAATCAATGCCCCCACAACCGGCTCAATGGAAGTCTCCTTGTCCTTCTTCCAAAGTTGATAATTCACAAGAGCTATGGTGACCTCACTATACGAAAGAGATGCCTTCCCATTAATAAGAGTGAGGACGAAGGTCTCATATTCCTCGTCGGGCAAGGAACTCAATAACAACAATGCCTTGTCTTCATCTTCAACTATAACATCCACATTCGTCAAATCTGTAAGTAGCTTCGTGTAGTGGTTCATGTGATCACTAATGGATGTCCCCTTCTTCAATTGGAAGCGATAAAGCCTCCTCTTCAAATGCAAACGATTTTCAACGCTCTTCGTCAAATATTTGCCCTCTAGGACCTCCCAAATCTTCTTTGCCGAAGTTTCATTCATCACATCATATTTTAGATCTTGGGTAAGGCAAGACCTAATCACACCACACGCCGTTCTATTCATTTTATTCCAAACCTTTTCATCCATGTTGTCCGGTTTCCCGTCCAACTCCAACGTATCTTCCAGATTTTGCGCATTTAGCGCATCCATGACTTCACATCGCCAAAGTCCAAAATTATTTGTGCCGTTGAACTTTTCTACATCTATTTTCATAGAATGTATATTCAAACTTTGGACGGCCTTCACACTAGAAGAACCCTCCCCACTTTTATCTTTTTCGGCCATATATCTCAAAGCACCCAAACTATTGCGGAACAATAGGAAATAGATCCAACTTGAAAAAGATAAAAACTTTACCATAAAGATCCAATCTTTATCACCAATCGAAGCTCTAGATGAACTTCCCAACTGATCTACACCTCCAAAAAAGCCCAAGCGTTGCCCGGAGCTCTGATACCAATTGTTGGGAAGAAACCCCTATGCGGCTATGCCAAGATCCAACCAAATAGCCGAAAGAGATAAACCAACACACCAACAAGAGCACAAACACAATCAACACCAGATTTTACGTGGTTCGGCGAGATGCCTACGTCCACGGGGCAAGGAGGGGAGAGTTTTCACTATTAGAAATCAATGGGATACAACTAGGGTTACAAATCTCTCATAAACTCTTAACAAATCAACTCTTGATCTCACCAATTGCTCCTAGAATAGAAGCCCAAAGAAAACTCCTTTCAACAGCTCAAAACACTTGCCTTACAAACCCCAGAATCGAGTTTGGGTATTTATAGAAAACCCAAACGGTTGACCGCCGCGGTCGACCGCCACCAATCCTGACGCCCAGTAAGTCTCGTGCACGAATGCGGTCGACCGCCGCGGTCGACCGCCAATCTGTCTGCCTGAATTCTGCCATTTCTACAATATGAACTTCACATTTGAATGCAAAGTTTCTTTAAAATAAAAGGGTACGGTAATTATATCCTTCTAACATGAGGTCGGTTCTAATAAGATGCGTGCTTCGAGTTTTACATGCCTATCTCGTTCTCCTAGGTTAGGTTATGGGACACCTACGTGCCACTAATCAACGGGGATCGAGCTTTAAAGTATAGACTATGTACACCACAAGCTAGGGGTGCATTTGGTCCGGATACGGCTCAGATATGATGCTTAATTATCATATCCATATCCTCTTATGTATCTCGGATAAGGATACAGATATATCTTGGTAATAAATTTTTTTATAAATATCCACTAAAATAGGATATTGTTACGGATATACATGAAAATATATAAGCCGATATGCATGCTGATACAAAACAGATATGAGAAAACTACATAGTATCGAGAAAAACATAGTTCATGTGATACAAAAGAATTCGTTAATATGTTTATTATAACTGAAAAGTTAAGATTAGACATATTGATCATCAAAATTAACCATAAATTCATAATCTAAGAATCGAAACTACCGTAGAGTATGACTAATATGTATTCAGATATTTCAGATACGGATACAAATACAGATATTTCACTACGTAACCATATCGATCCATAACCATATCCTATCGATTATAAATTTGAGTAACCATATATGTATCGTAACGGATACGATTACAAATATTTTTTTGGATACGGATACGGTTTAGCACTCATACCACAAACTCATAAAATCAAGAAAAAGTTGACATCGTTTTTCTAGTGACTTATGACAAGGGCATGTGGTCCTAGGAACACTTACAGCGGGCAAGTTCTCGTCAGACGAGAATCATGTAAAAGAAAGGGGGAAAACAATCAGATATGATGGAGGGCACTCTTTGCTTTGAATTTTGAATCAATATAAATAATAAAATCACTACGAATAATAAAAATCAAGCCAACACTTGAGCTAAATCAAGTACAAATAGTTTGCGAGTCAATATAATCATCAAATTCAATAAGATGAAGTTCAATCTCACATTATTTTAATTGACTAGTTGGGCTGCACGTGCATGTCATGAGTCACATTATTTGATTATTTTATTTGGGTTTATGTCTTTATATTTTTCGAGAAACAGATAAATATCGTTACTGTAAGTCTATAACTCATTTGTGAAATAATTAACGGTTTACCATATAATTTATTGGACAAAATAATATCATGTTTTTAAACCTCTACTTGATGATGATAACACGATGATAACATTTTAGAGACTAATATCAAACTTAATAATACATTGAATTTAGTTATGCCTTATAAAATTTAGAACTTTGATCTAGCACACATATCAAAAATTCCAACTTATAATTTTAGAATTTTGATCTAATAGACATATCAAAGAACTTTTTCGTAGTAGCATATGGACATTGCTCATTCTTTCCAACTCCTCATTTGTATGAGATGATATTTTCTTGGAAAAAGCGACTTGGTGTCCAAAAGGAATAAGTATCTTCTTTGGATCTTGCAAGTTAAATTTGACTGCTATCTTATTAATATAAGTAAATTAGGATAATGTTATTAACTTGTTACCTCCATCCCTATAGAGTTTAAGTCCAACATTATGTGATTCCTCGCCCAAATATATCATAGAAAATTTGTTAGACAACCATAATTCAAGAGTTGATAACATTCCCACATCATTTAGGTTGTTTACAAGAATTTGATAAAAGTTAGTATTTTAGTTAAAATAATTTGATAAAACATTTCATAGATAGTTGATTAGATAATCATAATTTTTGTATTGTTTAGAACTTTTAGTAAGTTGTTTGCAAAATTTGAGTGCTTAGTAGTAATTTTAGATTATTCAAAGGGCTCATCAAAGATTTCATATTTTCAAGGTTTTTTCAGTAACTTTAAATTTTTAGAATCTAAAATTTTTATATTTTTGGGGTATTGTATGTAATTGTAGACTATTCATAGATCTGTTTGAAAATTTGTGAATTTTAAGTTGTTTTTTGTAATATTTAGATTTTCCTGGGTTTTTAATATATCTTCTTCAAGGGGCTTATCTGTAATTTTTCAATTTTTAGGGTATTATCTGTACTTCAAGTTGTTTATGGGACCCTTCAAAATTTTCATACTTTAGCGTATCTTTTATATTCTTTTTTGGTGAGAATGTTGTTAGTAATTTTTAAATTTTGATTTCAAATTGTTTAGGAGGTTGTTCAAATTTTTTAGTTTTTAGGGTTTTTTAATTTTTAGATTTTTTTTTCATTTTTTAGGAGTCCTAATGTTTGTAATTTTTAGAATTTTCAAATGACGATTTGTAATTTGTAGCTGTATAAGAGATTGTTTACAATTTTTGAAGTTTTAATGAAAATTTTTAAATTATTGATTTCTAAGGGTTTTTTGTATTTTTTTGATTTAATGCTTTCTATTTTTTTAGATTTTAAAAAATATTATTTATAACTTTTAGGTTTTTAAGAATTTATTAAAGATATTTATTATTTAGGATAAAATCACAAGTAATATATTATAGATCTGTTTAAAAGGGTTCTATTAATTATAATTGAATCATAATATGATAATTAAAAAGATCAAGGACAATATTATCCAAGGAAAGTTTTAAAGAGAGTATGACAGTTTGTAGCTATATAAGGGGTTCTTAGCAATTTTTAAAGTATTAAAGACTTTTTTTGAAAATGTTGATTTCTAAGGTTTGTTTGTAATTTCTAATTTAAGGATGCTTTGTATAATTTTTAGATTTTTAAGAACTTTGTTTATGACTTTTTATTTTTAAGAATTTATTAAGATATTTCTATTATTTAGTATAGGATCACAAGTAATGTATTATAGATTTATTTAACGGGCTCTGTTAATTGTTATATAGAATTATAATGTTATATTTAAAAAGATCAAGAGTTATAATGTATGAGGAAAGTTTTTCCCAAACTTTTACTTTTAAAGAGAAAATATTATTCTCCAATAGAAAACCCCATTTTAATGGAATAGCTCTGTCATTTTGAGGACTTGTTGAATTATTTGAAAAGTAAATCACCATGTCTAACTCAAAAGTCTAGGCTTAAAAAGTTATTCAGGATCATTTGTCAAGATGTCAAACAAAATTTCAGTGTTTTTCTTCTCAATATGCTTCCCCCCAAAAAGCCCAAACCCTAACAATAACTTAAGGTGATGGGTAATTTGGTCCTTGAGGGGCCCATTTGCAAGATCCCTTAGAATTTGGGGACATGTAAGCAATTTGAAATGTTCGAGGGACTAGTATGAAATTTATTGAAGATATGAGGTATTAATATCTAAAAGGGGTTTTTTTCCTTCAATATTAGGCCCATAAATCATTATTACTTTGATATTAGTTCACTAAGTCTTCATATTTTGATATTAGTCTCCTAAATTCTTTATCCGCATTGAAGTACTTCCTCATGTTGCCTTTTTTTTTCCAAAACGTTAACCATGGTTGGGTTAGTAGATGGCTGTATGATTACAAAATCATGCCCTCTCCCACTCTCATTTTCTACTTAATCCCGTGTGCCTCAAAAATTAGAAACTCCATTAACAAAGTTACCTAAACCTCGGTCTCTTAACGAAAAATTCTTTAAGGACCCAAAATAGGAGACCAATAAAAGGGACAAGTGAGGTGTCCCCCTCCTATTGGATAATGAGTTGGCCATCATTAATGATAGCCAACTCATTATCCAATAGGAGGGGGACACCTCACTTGTCCCCTTTATTGGTCCCATATTTTGGGTCCCTGTAGCAAAACTCGTCTCTTAACAGGTTTCTTAAGTTCTTTTTGTTTTTTTAAGGAAGGTTTAATGGGTATGTGAGTTTGTGCATTAGAAGTGAGGGTATAATCGTCCGTTCCATAAAAAGCTAAACATAACAGAATATTTCCTAACATTTATAACCCCAACTAACCTCAAGGGTTAGTATCAACATATTCATGAAGTTTAGGGGGCTAAAACCAAAACATGAAAAGTTAGGGAACTAATATTGAAATACCAATGATGTAAGGGACTAATATCGAAAATCCCTATCTTAAACCCCTTTCCCGAAATTGTATTGTCCACGAAAGTCGAGAAAGAGATGGGAGAACTGCAGAGTGCGTTTGGGTGGGCAGCAAGAGATCCAACTGGAGTTCTCTCTCCCTTCTCCTTCTCACGCAGGTAACGCAACAAATGCTTTTTTTTTTTTTTTGCTTTTCTTCATCATTGATCCTCTTGCTCTCTCTATTTCTCAAGTGAATTGAGCAAACCCCAATGCGTTTATGCTAAGTTTCTTCGCTTTTAGTGGGCTCTTCCCTGTTCAAATGCATCATTAGATTTTCTTGTTCTTCTCTAATTTATTGAACTAACATGTGAAGGTTAGATAACAAATGAAAGAGCAACTAGCTGATTTGGATTTAATTTGGACGGCATAAAAAAATAATTATTGCAACTTTTGAAGCAATTCCACATGACATGAAAGCCATTGTTGTTGCAATTTCATTTCTTTAAATATACAAAAAAAAGGCGCATCTTCAAAAATGTGAAAAATTGCAATAATTATGTAATAATTATTTATCTAGAGTTTTAATTATTTGAACCACACATGATCGCAATGGCCAAAGAAAACTAAGACCACATACGTGTAATGCCAGTGAAAAAAAGGCCTTTTAAGAATCAAAACTGCATCTTCATGCAACCTGTAAAAGCATCAGATTACAGGGTTCGAGTATGCAAGCTACTCTGAGATAATGTTATGAAAGTGCAAGCTTAGTGTGGTTTTAACTTCGATCCAAGGGCAGGGAAATTTGATTAAGGGGATGCTAGTTTGTTTGACATGAGAAGTATGCTACAGAAACAACATCATGTAACCATATGATTAACAAACAAAACGTCATGTGCCCATAAACAGATTAACATGCAGAGAGACCGAAAGCCTGTAAATTATTTAAGATAGAAACTCACCTGAAAATTTGATATGATCTAAGTCATTAGCCATATATTTTGAGCAATAGCTGAAGAGGCATATGCCCAATATGAGACAAACGAGATATAATAAGTTAAACATAAGGACTCTAATTCTTTGGCATCCTACATAACAAATACCAGAGCACAACGAAGATGTCATGGTAAAATGACAAGTCAGTGATAGTTATAGAGATTGTTGCTAATTAGATGAGCAAACAACTCACAGCTTTCCCGACTTTTAGGATTCTAGAGATCAAGGGTTGTACGGATTGTATAAAATAACAACTGCAGTTGTGAATGCAATCCGCAGCATGCATTTCTAGTTACAACCGCAGTTAGTTGTTTTGCTGCGACTAGAGCCTCTTTACATCTCAGCTGCATGCCGAAGAAAAAAAAAGTTTCCACTCAATTTGTTTGCTAGTATATCTAAAAAAAAAAAGTGATTAGTTTTACAATTACAGCAACTTGAGTTGCATCGAAACAACATGAGTAATTGTAACTAAAACTGTATTTTGGAAATGGCAACGCAGTTGCAACAATAATCTTCACACGCAAAGGCTTATGTTATTAGTCTTTCGGCTACATGGCATTAATACCATCTCAGATCAGCGCCATCAGTCAATTCCTTTTCATATTCATGCAATTTCATTACCCTTATCTCCTTAACAGGATGGTTTGACGCCCATGTGTGCGATTAATTATGTTGAGTTTTTTTAGAGTTAATTACAGAAAACCCCCATCAACTTCTGGTGAGTTGCAATAAACCTGCGTCAGCTTTTTTTTTTTTGTTACACTAAACCCCCAAAATTTTTGGGGAGTTGCACATAACCCCCATGAGTTTTTTTATTTCACTAAATTTCACTTGGAAAGTTCTTATTTAATCTTCAAATTAGCACCATTGATTCTAATATCCCATGTGGCAAGCACGTGCCAAAAAAATAATGAAAATAATTCATTGGTCCCAAAAACCTATTTTTCCTTTTCAATAAAAGGGTTTTTCTGGTACTAAGAAGAATTTTTCCGTCTTCTTTTATTGTCCATTAGTTGATGGTGCTAATATGTGGATTAAAAGATAAATTTTCAAGTAAGATTTTGTGAAATAAAATAGTTCATGAGGGTTATGTGCAAGTCCCCAAAAGTTAATTGCGTTTAAGTGTAATAAAAAAAGTTGATGGGGGTTTACTGCAATTCCCAAAAAGTTCATGGTTTGCTTCTGTAATTAACCCTTTTATTATTATAAAATCTTAAAGTTCAAGGGGGTTTTCTGACAACCCTAAATTGAAGGGGATTTTGGGTTTTCTAATAGAAGAAATTTTCTAAATAAACTCATTCATGTTTTTTTTTTCTAAAAATAGACCCCCTTGAGTTTTATTTACAAAAATAGACCCATTTTATCTTAATCCGGTTCCTAAATAGTCGGGGTTGCCAACCTTGACTATTTAGGAGGTTGTAAACCCCTAATTATAACCCTAAACCCTAACATTCTATGCATTAAATAGTCGGGGTTGGCAACTCCGGCCATTTAGAAACCGGATTAAGACAAAATGGGTCGATTTTTGTAAAAAAAAAACTCAAGGGGGTCTATTTTTAGAAAAAAATTTATGAATGAGTTTGTTTAGAAAATTTCTTCTTTTCTAATATTTTGAAAGTTATGGGTGGTTATCTAGTAATCGGCCAAAGATTTTTTTTTTTTTGGGGCGGGGGGTTCTGATATTTAACATTTTTCTTATATACCTTAAATTTATTTAGTTAACCTTTTTCTTATATACCCCCAAAGTATTTAGTTTTGACCTCCAAGTCGTGCTGATTTGCTCCCAATTTTATTTTATTCTCTCAAGTCTTACGGCCAACCTAACTATGAGTGTTAAAATTTATTTTTAAAGTCTATGGATAAATAATTTTCCTCTTTTTTGCTGAATTTTTTTGGATAAACTCATAAAGAAGAGGGAAGAGTAGCATTGTGGCAAACACCATAGGAGGTGGAAAAGTTGTAATTTTTTCCTCAGTTTTCCCAATCCCTTCCATCCTATCAAAACCACATCTCGTGTGAGCGAGATGTTCTGAACCATACAAACGAGCAATGGAATCTCAAAACTGCCCCCTTCTTCTCTATGAATGGCTCAGAACACCTTGCACTTATGCAAGGCTCCAATAGAATTTGTGCTCTCATTTTTCGATATGTAGATTTTGCACTGCACATATATTCAAGAACAAGCTGGTTTTGTTCTCAGTTTCAACTAAAAGAGTTATGCTGTACATGTCATATCATTAAGCCTGTTTCAGACATTTAAACACGGGTTTTCAAGGATTTAACTGTGAACTGTTTTCTCAGAATTATCTAACATTTTTCGGAAGCAAGCTAGTGTATTCTTTAAAGAATTTAGGCAAGAAGTGCACATTTGAATGCAGTTATGAATTTTTTTTACTAATCATTAACAAATTAAATTGTAATAATTTGCTTCTTATAACTTAATGCTTTTATAGTTTTTTTTCCAGAAATATTGGTAATGTTGGAATATATTAATTTTGACTTTGTTCCATACTATTTTGTAGGGCTCTCAGGGATAATGATGTTACGTTAAAGATTTTGTATTGTGGAATATGCCATACTGACCTTCACATTATTAAGAATGATTTTGGAAATGCTATGTACCCAGTTGTTCCAGGGTACGATGTTCTTTACTTTATCTTTTTTTTCGTAAATGCTTATTTCTGAAAATTCTGTAAAATTTCCTTTTTATGTGTTTTTATATATGATTCAAGGATGATATCTTAATCCTGTGGAAAGATAGAGGAAAATCTGAAATTGTATATTGATTATACTACAAAAACAAGGTCCATATTACAATACGACTCATTATCATCTGAAGTATGTGATTCAGTTACAGATAAAATTTCCTAAGTAACCAATATCGATGTCTAATGTCGACAAGCCACATCCCTATTCACGTGCACTTTGTTCTTCCCGGATTTTCTCATGTAATTTAAAGACCCTTTTTTCAGTAAAATGTGCGAGGACTCTGATTTTGCCAATTGCTGAAGGATTTTCACCACATTAACAATTCCAGAAACTTCTCGTCTCATTTATATTCTGTCAACTTTTCATAAGTAGCTAAGGATTACATTGGAGCTAGTTTATGGTGCTTGGTTTCGTAATAAGCTTACCGAATTGCAGTTCTCCAATATAATGATATTACAGTTACATGTTTTATCCCTTATTTGTAGGAGCTCTCTTGACCTTTTTACGCTATGCTCAATGATGGACCGTTTTTTGAGTCGAAACATCTTGGATTACAACAATGATGATTGTAATGTTGTAGCACGTACTGTGCAGGCATAAATGTGTTTGTGTGTTATTGGTGCTTGTCGATTCTGATTTTTTATCTATAATATGGCGTCGATGTACCTAGTCTCCTTATTTCTATTTGAATCCATCAATTGGACATGGTTAAGGGTTATGTAATTAATATACACAACATACTTAATTTTAATATTGCTGCATGTCAATTCTGATTCTTGATATATAATATGGTGCCCATGTACCACGAATCCCCTTATTTCTGCTTGATACTAATAATTGGACATAGTTAAGGGTTGTTATCCCCTTGCAGTACATAACTAGTCTATAACTCAAAAATGGGTCTGGTGTGCCTCTCAAAGCTAGCCGGTGTGTCGCTGATGCATGTCCAGGTCACAATAGACCTGATCATAGCTGACAGCTTATATGAGTGTCATGTCTACAGCACACTACTACCATCATGAAAGGACAAACCAGCCCCCATTTACTTATATGTTTCTTAAAAAAATCCTAATTTTGACAAGGAAAATAACTCATTTATGTTCTACTGTTTACTAAAGTTGTCTCCCTTCTATACATCATTAGTTATTAAAAGTATTTAATTAGTCCATATAGAATGTGAAAACCCTAATTCATTATGAGATCTCTTGGGCTTTATATATGCCCCTACAAAACTTACAAATAAGTCCCTAATAATACTAATATGTCAACACTCCTCCTCAAGATGGGCGAAAGATATCTATTAAGCCCATCTTGTCACATCCTCTAATCATATCTACTGAGCTGAGTCCTTTAGTCAGACAATCTGCTGTCTGGTCCTTAGTCGAAACATGACTTAGCTCCAGTAGTCCACTATCCAACTTCTCTTTGATGAAGAACCTATCGATCTCGATGTGTTTGGTTCTATCATGCTGCACTGGGTTGTTGGCAATACTGATAGCTGATTTGTTGTCACACCATAACTTCATCTTAGCTCCTTGATCCAGCTTCAGCTCCACCAGCATACTCTTCAACCATAGCAACTCAGCAACTCCTTAGGCCATAGCTCTATACTCTGCCTCAGCTGTCGATCTCGCCACCACTGACTGCTTCTTGCTCTTCCACGAGACTAAGTTACCTCCTATAAAGATGCAGTATCCTGAGGTGGACCTCCTGTCATCAGCACAGCTAGCCCAGTCAGAGTCGCAATAACCCTCGATGTTCACATGTCCATTCTTTCTGAATATCAGTCCCTTTTCGGGGGCACTCTTTAAGTATCTCAGAATCTGGTACACAGCGTCCATATGACCCTTCCTCGGATCGTGCATGTAGCGACTCACCACGCTTACTGCAAAAGAGATATCAGGACGTGTGTGACTCAAATAGATCAGCCTTCCCACCAACCTCTGATATCTGTCACGATCAACTGGTTCTCCAGCCTCAGCACCTAGCTTGAACCTCTGGTCGATCGGTGTAGTTGCAGGTTTGCACCCTAACATTCCTGTCTCTTTGAGAAGATCCAGTGCATACTTTCTCTGGGATAGGATGATCCCTTCCGCTCCTCGAGCTATCTCTATTCCAAGAAAGTATCTAAGCAAGCCAAGATCTTTCACCTCAAATTCCTTACCCAGTCTCACTTTGAGTTGGGCAATCTCCTTCTCGTCATCCCCTGTAATAATCATATCATCCACATATACCGCAAGCATAGTAATGTGGCCTCCACTCCGTCGAAAGAACACTGTATGGTCGGTGTTGATCTGTTGGTATCCCATACCAATCATAGCCCTTCTGAATCTGTCGAACCAAGCACGGGGAGATTGCTTCAGACCATAGAGAGACTTCTTCAATCTGCAGACATTTCCCACTGTCTGATCTGTATCAAATCCTGGTGGTATCTCCATGTATACCTCCTCCACTAGATCTCCATGAAGAAATGCATTCTTCACATCTAGTTGGTGTAGCTTCCATCCACCATTCACTGCCAGAGAGATTAAGGTCCGAACAATGCTCATCTTCGCCACCGGTGCAAAAGTCTCATCATAATCGATGCCATATGTCTGACTATACCCTTTTGCCACCAGACGGGCCTTGTAGCGCTCAACTTGTCCATCTGGATTCTGCTTCACAGTGAAGACCCACTTGCATCCAACTGCTCCCTTTCCTTCTGGTAACTTTACTAGCTCCTAAGTGCGGTTCTTCTCTAGAGCTCCTAGCTCCTCGTGCATAGTCGCTTTCCATTTTGGGTCATTCTTAGTAACCTGCCAATTGTTAGGTACAGTAACAGAGTCCAATGATGCAATGAATGCTCCATATGCAGGGTGGATACTAGAATATGATACATACTGGGCAAGATCCTAACCATATCTATCGGGAGGATGTCCCGCATTACTGCGAGTAGTCCTCCGTACTGATATTGGTGTGGGAGGAGTAGGGAGAGGAATATTATCAGTAGGAATGTTATCACCTTGGGATGAAATTGGTGGTGGTGTAGGAATTTCAGGAGTCGGGGTAGGCGTTGGCAAGAGACTTGGCAGCACTAGTGACACTGTAGGTACTGCTCCTGTAATTTGTTTGCCCTTCCTACTATAGGTTAGTAGCTCCCTCTGAACAGTGGGCCTAACACCTCTTGTCTCATTTTCCTTTTCTTCTTGATTCTCCTGCTCCTCCTCAACCAACTCCTCCTCAACCAAATCTTCCTCCCAAGGAATCGTTACAGAAATGGATTTCTCCACATTGTTCTCCTGTCTCTCACCATTCTCCTCCTCTCGCCCCATACTTCTAGTATTGGGCGAGTTACCAGCAGATGAAGTTACCTTCTGAGTGTAATATGGCTCGAGTTCTCGAAAGTGCACATCCATGCTCACAAACAACCTTTTTTCCACCGGGCTCCAGCAAACATATCCCTTCTGAGTAGCAGAATATCCCACAAAGATACACTTCACAGCTCTAGGGGCAAGCTTCCCGACAGACGGCCTGTTGTCCTTCACAAAGCCCACACAGCCAAATACTTTGAGTGGAAGGATCCCACCATTATCTCCTTTCAATATCTCACACGGAGACTTCCAATCCAGCACTCTCGAGGGCATTCTGTTGATCAACGCTGCTGCGGTCAATACTGCTTGTCCCCATAATGTCTCTGGGACATTCATAGAGATCATCATGCTTCTAGCAACCTCTAAAAGATGTCTGTTCTTCCTTTCTGCTACCCCATTCTGTGCTGGTGTGTATGGACAGGTTGTCTGGTGATGTATTCCTTGAGCTGATAAATATTCTTCAAGGGCTCTGTTGGTATACTCTGTCCCATTATCTGACCTCAATACTTTCACCACTGCTCCGTATTGAGTCTGAACAGTCTTATGAAAATTTTGGAAGCACCCAAACACATCACTCTTATTCTTCATCAGGTATAACCAAGTAACACGAGAGAAGCAATCAATAAATGTAACAAAATATTTGTATCCATTCATAGAACTTGTGGAACAAGGCCCCCAAACATCTGAATGTACCAGGTCAAATGCATGAGAACTTCTATGACCAGAACTAACATAAGAGCTTCTAGTAAGCTTTCCCAACTCACATGCATCACACACAAGTTTCTGTTTATTTGCTTTCTCAAATAAAGAAGGATACAATCTACCTAAAACACTAAAGGATGAGTGTCCCAAACGCTGGTGATGGAGCATTAACTCATTTTCAGCACTCATTTTAGATCCTACTCCTGCTTCCTCTATGACTGTCACCAATGCTGAATCCAGCCCTTCACGATCCAGATACCACAGTCCACTACGCCATGTGCCAGTCCCAAGTCTCCGCCCTGTCCCCTTCTCCTGGAAGATTACCTTGGGAATATCAAAAGAGACGATGCATTTTAGTTGGAGGATGATAGAACTAATAGATAAAAGATTGACTGGAAAAGAAGGAGCATGCAAAACATTGGACAAAGTTACAGAACCAGTACAATCAACTGTACCCTTACCAACCACCGGCTGAAATGTACCATCAGCTGTTTGAATACTATCAGGCGATGCTAAGTGAGTATATGATGAGAACTCACTAGCATTACCTGTCACATGACAAGACGCACCGGAGTCGACTATCCATGCTGATGATCTGTCAGGAGACATAGAAGCAAGAGCATGTATGTCATCAGTACCTTTGTTCGGATGAGCATAGGTAGCAGTGTTGCCTCTGACGAAGAACGAAGTAGATGCCTCCGCAGTCCCATTCCTCAAATCTCCATCCCCTGCTACTTGCTGTTTTTTCCTGAGTATCGTGAGGAGAGCACGATCCTCCTCTGTAAAGACCACCTCAGCTTCTTCTTCTTCTGCTACTGTCAGATTTGCCCGATTCCCTGCTCCTCTTCCACCTCGTCGACCCCCACGGCCATGACCACGACCTCCGAACTGTCCACGTCCACCCGAATCTCCTTCCTTGGATGGATTGGTGCAAGCATGCCGTAGATGACCCACCGCACCGCAGTTGTAGCACTGTCGGGTCTCTCCCCTAGATCCAGTGTTGCTAGAGGCTGCCAGTGCTGACTTCACCACAGGAAGTCCACCTGTCCCCGCTTGCAGCCGGATGCGAGTCTCCTCCTGGATCATAGCAGAGATAGCCTCCTCAAGCGTGGGAATCTTCGGCTGAGCTAGCAGCAATGCAATTCGCTGAGCGAACTCTGATGTCAATCCTTTAAGAAACACCATAGTCCTCTCTTGTAGAAAGGCCTCCCGCTCTTTACATCCCGGGTCCTTGCAGCTAGCCCGGGGAGAGAAATGATCATAATCCAGCCACAGGCGTTCCAACTCTGTAGCATATTCCTGTACAGTCCTTTCACCCTGGACTGTGGCGTCGATCTCTCCTTTAATCTGGAATACCCGCAGGTTATTCCCCACTCCATCATACGTCCTTCTTAACTTCTCCCAGACGTCCTTCACCTTCTCAATGCCATCTACCGTGGCGGCGATCGTCGGGACCAACGAGTTGAGAAGCCAGATGTACACCAACATATGAGTGGTCTTCCACTCATCTCTTCCCTCCGAGTCCTCCTCCGGTTCTGTCGCCTCTCCTGTCAAGTAACCCTCCAGGTTCCTCCCTGCAAGGGTGTATCTCACCCGTCGTGACCAACTCAGGTAGGTACTCGGTCCATCAAGCTTCAGATCGATGGTCGGAAGCTCCAACTTCTTCGATGGTTTTGTCGCACTCTCACCAGCCGACAACTTCATTAGCTTCATCAAAGTTGACACCTCCGCAAGGTTTAACTTCTTAATGATCTCCTCCATCGAACAGGCTTCAGACCCAACACCTGGTCACCTACTCTTCCGACCCTTGTTGTGTGCAGTGAAAATTTCGGCAGCACCTCTGCTGCACAACAAGAGTAGGAGCTCAAACAAATTCTCGTATCTCAGAGGAAACAAGAATCAAAACCAGTTATATATCTCATCGATGTGAGATATAAACTCTTCCTGTCATCAGTTCGAGGACTGAGTCAAGGGAACCCATGCCAAACTCGAGGTCCAGCATAGCGCAGCAAGCGGCGGCAAAGGTCTGAGGGGGGGGGGGGCTGTTTGGGATCGGAAAAACAGGG
>NC_033801.1:111752322-111764433 GCF_001876935.1 Asparagus officinalis
GGGGCGGCGGCGGCTAGGGTTTTGGTGGCTCTGATACCATATAGAATGTGAAAACCCTAATTCATTATGAGATCTCTTGGGCTTTATATAGGCCCCTACAAAACTTACAAATAAGTCCCTAATAATACTAATATGTCAACAGTCCATTTCTTCTCCATTGGATGAAAAGTAAGACATTGCGAAAAAGAGGATAGAAAGTAGTATATTCAGCCTTTTTCATTTGCCAGTGCAAGAGGGTTTACATGAACCACTACTACCTACGCTTGATTTTATAGCTTATTAATTTAGCTTTTCTTTCTTTTTTTCTTTTTCCCTTCTGTTCCTTGTAGGCATGAGATTGTTGGTACTGTGACCAAAGCGGGATCCAATGTCCACAAGTTTAAATGTGGTGACAAGATTGGTGTAGGGTACATGGTTGGCTCGTGCAATGCATGTTATAGTTGCGCAGAGGGTTTTGAAAACTACTGTACCGAGATAGTACCCACTTCCAACGGCATCTACAATGACGGAAAGATAACATATGGAGGATTCGCGGATAATTTAGTCGTCGATGAGCATTTTGCAGTTCGCCTTCCGGAAAACTTGGCGCTAGAAAAGGCTGCACCTTTGTTATGTGCAGGTATTACAGTGTACAGTCCAATGAAGTATTTTGGGCTTAATAAGGCAGGAAAACATCTTGGGGTTGTTGGGCTTGGAGGGCTTGGACATGTTGCTGTGAAGTTTGGAAAGGCGTTTGGTATGAAAGTTACAGTGATCAGCACATCACCAAAGAAGGAGAAGGAAGCGGTTGAACATTTGGGAGCCGATGCGTTTTTAGTCAGTCGTAATCCAGAACAAATCAAGGTAGAAACAATTATACTTAAGCTGATAGAAATAGAGGGTTATTAAGGTAAGTTTCATAAAGCTATGATACACTTTCAGGTGTTTTACACAAAGCTACTGTAACTTTTTATGAGATAAAACTACCATGGAATATTTTCATAGCTATCATGAAAAAGTTTGATGTCAGTTAAGGTAACTGGAAGCATGTGAATATGTTTTCGACAATTTTCTTTGGATATACTTTATATATCTTCTAGATTATCCTAATGAACATTGTGGTTTGATAGATATAAAGGGTACTTTAGACCTTTTGTCCAAGACAGTAATACTATTAACAACAAGTTCCTAGTATTTTCCACAGTTTTGAAACTTCATGATAGTTTCTCTAGTCAAAAAGTTAATGGTAAGTTTCTTCAAAACCCCCCCAAGTTCATGTTGTGAAGTTTATCCTTTCTTTGATCCATTACATTGTGGACCGTATTCTAAGTCTAATCATCTTTACATACTTCTGAGCATTGCTTCAATAAAACATATTAAATACATTCACTTGTATAGATTTTCAGATACATCTAACAAGTCTTGTGTTGAGAGTTGTTTCTTTATGTATATTTAGTCCCACATTGGTTGGGGACCAGTCTCTTTGTATTTATAATATTATAAATAACATCCAAGAGAGAGAACTAAGTATCCTCTCTGATTACTTCTTAAAAAAAACCCAATGTGGGACTAAACATACATAAAGAAACAACTCGATATAAACTTCACTCGATATATGTACACTCGATATATGACATGGCATGGTATTTTGCCTTTCTGAGTGATATATGTACACTTGTTGCATTTAAGCAGTAATGGTAAACTTCACTCGATATAAAATGTTGGCATAGTTATTTACTACTGATGTTTTCTCCATTTTCCTTTTTTGGTTTTAGGCTGCCATGAGAACCATGGATGGTATCATTGATACAGTTTCAGCTAACCACCCCATCACTCCATTGCTAGCATTACTGAAAACACGTGGAAAGATGATAAATGTGGGCCTGCCAAACAAACCATTGGAAGTTCCTGCTTTTTCCTTGATCCAAGGTAAATCAAAAGCTTATGTCTTATTCCAGTTTTGATCCAAGGTAAATCAAAAGCTTATGTCTTATTCCAGTTTTACCTGATTCCTTAAAGGGTTGTTTGATTGATAGCAAATAGAACTGCAACATCAAGTACTGCAGTCAAATTTCATATGTTGTAGAAACGAACAGTAGCAGTTGGCATAATCCTTTTGGCTGCAGCAAACCACAATCTTTGCGCTAAATTAAAAAAAATTGATGTCATATCATTAATTTAGTGGAATGCAACTCATAAAACGTGTATTACAATTGCAGCTAAAAAAACACTTGCTTTGCAATGAAAATATGTTTCATGTAATAAAGATGCAAATCTAAACACTGGATTTGCATTTAGAAATACATCTCATGCGATACAAGCACAGATACCACAACAGGTCTAAGTCCAGTTTTCTGCCACATTTTCTGCAACATTTGATACATTTTTCTACATGCAACATTTGCAACATTTAATAATAGCAGCATGCCAAAACAACGTCTGAATCTCTTTGTTTTATATTTTACAGGGGGGAGGACTCTTGCGGGAAGTTATATTGGTGGAATGAGAGATGCCCAGGAGATGATAGACTTTGCTGGGGAGCACAATATAACTGCAGAGGTTGAGGTGGTTTCCATGGATTACGTGAACACAGCATTTGAGCGACTTGCCAAGGGCGACGTTCGATACCGATTCGTTATTGACATTGCAAACACTTTATCTCCTGCTTAACGATGGTGACTATATTTCTGTATATATGATATAGGGACAGTTGGGTACAATAAGATTGTGCCTGATGCTTACTCACCTGAGGAGGTCTCCAAGTATGTATTTCGAGTAAGCTTCATGGTATCAGAGAGTGACCAATTTCTAATAAGTTGCCATAATTCTGTTATGTATATCAGTTAAAATTCAAGTGTTCGCTGTCTTTACTTTGTTAAACTTTCTATAGAAATCGTCTTTTATATGAAATGCAGCCTAACCTTACCCAGCCCAACCTTACCCTTTACATGTCGATTTTTCAAATGGGAAAGTACATTATTCTCCCTTTTAGTGATGAATTACTAATGACTAATGAAGTTTATAAACTGAGCGCCGTCTTCTAAGATGTATTATCAAAGTGATATTTTCAAGATATCCTCTGTTAGAAGCAAACGCAGATCCTTAACTCCATGGTACATGAGATTTCAAACCCTCTACACCTCATATATGGATTACATTTAGCTGGGAGGTAATCTGAGGAACAGAATGGACACTACTATGGTGAATCCCTAAAATTGTTATTGAAACTGGAATCTTCAAATTGTTTGAGAACTGTGTACCATGCTTTTCATTTATATTTGCAGTCACATACTAAATAAAGTTGCATTTTGACTTCTGAATTCTCAAGAAATTGGAGATAATGCTTAGTGAAAGATTATGCTGGGGACTGGAAGTGAAACTTTCCTGCCATCATAGTCACAGAAAATCTGAAAAAAGCACTGAGGTATGTTTGTTCGAATTTAGTTCATTTGGAAATAGCAATCTCTTTCTTTGTAACGGTCGTTTCCAGAGATTTTTCTGTTGTTTTTATCCGTGCATTGCACAAGTCTTTGCTTCTCATTGTCCATATACGATAATGAACTTGATCCTTGAAGTTAAGAGGTGATTGCTTCATTTAATAAAAATATATTGCTTCTTGATCTTCTAACTGAAAAGAAAAACAGAGAAAATCAGAGTATTTGATTCTAGACAGTCCTCGACATATGCTTCATGTCCCCTCGATATTTTGGAAAAGGGAGATTCGAATTACTATATACAAATGGCTAATATGTAGTCTGAAAATATTGACAATTGAGCATCATCTTGGGTAATTTAAGGACATCCTGAGTTCTTCTTCTAAACTGTAGGACCTAGTTGTACCATTGATCCTACTTCCACCAGATATGTTGGAAATAAACCTATCACATTCTTCAGATTTCTGCTGTTGTGATGCAGATGAGGAATATTTCTGTTTCTTTTTCTGAATCATTCTGTTAAGCTTTAGCTCAACTGTCTTCATCGTTGGCCTTTCTTCTCCTCTGATCCTTAAGCATGCCCCTGCAAGTATGGCAATTGCTTCTAACTCCTCCTTTCTTCCCTCTTCTGCGATTCTAACATCCAGAATTTGAAACAGTTGCTTCTCCTCCAATGACTCAATGAAATGCATGGCGAGATTTTTCTCCTGTTTTAGCATAGTTTTAGAAATTATTCTCTCCCCCGTTAGAAGCTCTACGAGAATTACACCAAAACTGTAAACATCACTTTTCTCGGTTAGTTGTCCTGTATAGTAGTATTCAGGATCCAAATATCCAAAGGTTCCTTGAACTGCGGTGGTTACCCGTGTCCTATCAGATGGAATGGACCTAGATGTGCCAAAATCAGATATTTTCACCGTAAGATTATGATCAAGAAGTATATTAGATGACTTAATATCTCGATGAAAAATGGATATAGAGGCCGCAGAATGCAAATAATAAAGAGCTCCAGCGATCTCTGTTGCTATCCTTAGACGATCCTCGAAAGATAATGATGAAACGTGATTTCCAATGACATGCAAATGGTCAGAAAGTGTTCCTCCAGAAATGAACTCATAGACTAGTAAAGGAACTTCAGATTCAAGGCAACACCCAAAAAGCTTGACTATGTTCCTGTGGTTAAGTTGTGACAAAATAGCGACCTCATTTATAAACTGCTTGATCTCAGTCTGGTTGTTTATTTCAGACTTTTTAACCGCAACAACTCTTTGGTCAGATAAGATTCCTTTGTAGACTGTACCGTGGCCTCCGCGACCGAGAACTCTGGTAGGTTCGAAACTGTTAGTTGCCTTGTTTAGCTCCTCTAAAGTAAAGATCTTTGTCCTCTCCACATCGTTTTCCGTACTAATAAGAAGTTGCTGAAGCAACAAGCCGTGATTTCTACGAAAGCACATTTCTCTGTGTTTCTTGCTGTTTATTTGCTGAAACCTTTTGTAGAGGAGAAAACTAGCAATGGCTAGACTAAGAATGCTAAATCCTGATGCAGCACCAATTCCAATGATGATACCTACAGGGGGAAATTGTTTGAAATCTTTATAACATCACGAAAGAGAGAGTATTTATGTCATGAAAATGAACGGGTATGCTGTTCACCTATATTGATTCCGGATTTATCAGGTAAACATCCAGAACTCGGATCCCCATCAACCCTGCTAAATGTGCCTTTTGGGCAGTGGCATGAGTAGCTCCCAAGAGTGTTTGTGCACAATGCCACTGCACAAGGATTTTTATCTTGTGCACACTCATCGATATCTGATTCATCATTGAGAACCTGATGTTATTTACTGAGATAACTGAAAAGATTCTACAAAGACTTATTATGGTTCTGTTATAGAGTACAATTTGTCAATTATACCCAACTTATCGGGCTTTCTGTCATGGGAAAGCACAAAAACTGTCAGACCTAGACCAGCGAGCAGCGGGTCTGGGTTTTATGTTGATTATGGTTTGTATTTCGGAGTTTCAACACCAGAGGAGTCGACTGATCATTCAACCACCCAAGAACTGGGGGAATCGACCGAGCCAACTGCTCGAGGGGACCAATTAGCCAACCGGTCAGCCAGCTGATCAGATTTGGTCAGGTCACTTCTCAAGTACTGATTTGTTTAGGATACTGATGCTTCAGGATTTGTTGGGAACTATTGTGTGTGTGTGTGTTTTCCTTCGTATATGGGCAATACTGGAGGCAGAGAATTGAGGCCAAAAAGAAAGAGAGAGTGAAAGAATTACTCTCATAAGGATTTGCAATTGTGATATTTTTTAAAGTTAGTAGTGATCTCTCCCTTCTCACTTGGGCACATCTTCGAACCACATAAATCTTTTTTTATTTTATTTTTTGTGATCGGTTCAAGCATTCAAATGATCTTTGATATGAAAATTTTATCTCTTCCGCATTTTGTGCGTTTCATTACCTGACATCTAGAATTGCCAGAGGGGGGAAAAAATACCTCGACACCCATTAGCAATATATGGGTTTCCCTCAAATCCAGATAAACATTCACAGGTATATCCAGTATCACCATCAACACATAGGCTTTGCTTGCTTCGACATGCATAACTTGTCTGATTCCTTGCTGCATACGCACAAGACCATGATCTGTTGTCCGCAGACTCCCAGGGGATCGCCCAATCAACGACCACCGGTACCTTGTAGTCCTTGCTGAAAAATTTGTCATCAGCCAGTTGTATCGGATTGAACCTGAACCATTGGCGATCGACCAAGAATGACTTGGTGCATGATCCAATATCACTAGGCGCTACCTGTTATGAAAATAGAGAGTACAGGAGATGGAACTTCTGAGGCATAAAGAATTGTTTCCTTAAGGATATATTCGCCAACTTGGTAATCTAAGTTTGTTTCGGGTTAAGCAAATTCTCCTCCTAGGATACAACAAAAAAAAAATAAAAATTTCAGAAAGCAAATCTGGAATTGTAAAGCAATTCTCTGTGAGACAACTTTTGTAAGATTGCAGAAACAAATTTTGCGAATCAATTCTCACTAACACTATCCCCAATCATTGTCTGGCAGCATCCCATCCCTGAGCAAGAACCATTTATTCTCTCGACGCTGGTGTAATCAAAACAAACAGCGGCACACAGGTTGGTGACGGAAGGAGGACGACTGAGGGACGTGACGTACGATATGACACTGCAGCCGATGGTGACAAAGGCGTTGCGGTCAGCAGAGAAGGTGAAGGGCCCATTATCCCCGATACCGCTCCATGTCATATTATACGAGTCCTGGACAGTTTCTCCAGGATCACAGAACAATCGTAGTATGGGGCTCTTGATTAGGACCTGCCCATGCGATATCAATATTTCGGTCGCTTCAAATGTGCCGTCGCCTAGGTAGAGTTTGGGGCCGGAGGTGGAGGAGTGGTTGCAGGTGAGGTTGAATCCGGGACGGTAGCAGGCAGGATGACCGATGCCGAAAGGATAGGGAATGGTGATATTGCCGCATTGAGTTTGGCAGTTAGTTGCTGCTGATGCTGCAACCGCAACAATGATCAGCTGCAGCCGAAACAAGAAGAACGCCCAAGGTCTCATTTTCCTATGGTGAGGGAATCTAACTCTCATCTTTTATTGTAGAGTCTCCCGTAGATAAGGCTAGCAATTGCATAACCATCGACTAATTCTCCACGGCTTATGTTGACCAATTGTAGATAGGACTAAGTCACAAATCTAAATTTCCAAATTCTCGACATTGAAATATTTACACTGTGTGTCCCACCAGAACACGATTGATTTTTCTATACCAATGGATTTTGTCATTACCTTCAAGAAAGATTCCACTGGAATAATCTTTTTATTCAGCGCTCGAGTTTCTTTGAGGTCTCTGTCTCACTGTTTATAGGTTCAAAATAAGCTTGCCGAATAAGGATATTAACCCTTAAAGCACACACCATTTTCCATATGGAGTTTATAGGTTCAAAATAAGCTTGCCGAATAAGGATATTAACCCTTAAAGCACACAACATTTTCTCATTTAAGGACTCTATATCACTCTTTTGCTACAACGAATGACTGCATACTATGTTGCGTCCAGCGGAAGCGGACTCAATCCACAACAAGTTGGTAAGCAATGCACAAAGAACACAACGAGCATAATCCACAATCCAAAACGGCCAAGATCAATCGCAAACACAGAGAATTACGTGGTTTGGCAAGATGTCTACGTCCACGGGGAGAGGATGGAGAGATTTCACTATATGGAGGAGAAATACAATGGATTACAACTCTCAAACAATCAAAATAACCCTCACCAACAAGATCTCACTCACCTTCAAAGAATCTACCTCTCAAAGTGCTCAATCTTCTCTCAAAATTCTTTTTCTCTGATAAAAAACCCTAATAAAAAATGTTCCTTTATATCCTAACTCCAAAACGGAATCCAAAACAGAATAGGAAATAGATTTCTGATCAGTCGATCGATATTCTCCATCGGTCAACCGACCAGAGAGATTCATGTACCTGCTGTGCATGATTTTCGGTCGACTGATCAAATTCATCAGTCGACCGACCAGAGTAGTTTTCTCTGTACTTCACCAATCTTTCAATAATTCTCCAACTCGGCGAAGTGTTCCCAAAAAAAACTGAGCCAACACAAGAACACTAATGTGTCGTCTCTCTAAATCCGGCTACACCAATGTGGTTGCCTACGTACCTCATCTCCCAAGGGATCAAGTCGCCAGTAGTTCCTCCAAATGGCCTCAACATGCCTCAACAAGCACAAATATGCATCACATTTCTACAGTGATTGCACTTGCTGCTATAGACCACCTTCGTGAGCATATCTGCTGGATTGTCTTTGGTATGGACCTTCACAAGCTCCACATCACCATTTTCAAGAACATCCCGGACGAAGTGATAGCAAACGTCAATGTGCTTCGTCCTCGCATGGAAAACTTGATTCTTCGCCAAATAGTTAGCACTCATGCTATCACAATGAATGGTGACAGACCGCTGTTGTAGGCGTCTAAAAATACCTATAGGTGTCCACACACAGCTCGAGATGGAGAGAAGATGATGGACGTTCTTATCCGAGTCTAAGACGATTATCTGATGCTGAAAAATGCATGAACCAGAATGGCGAACCAACTGTGTCTCGTGCGCTCACCGGCCTCCAATTGGCAGTAACACCTGTCGGCCAGTCCGCGTGCATCAGTCAGCTCGCGCACGTTAGTCAACGCGCGCTCGCCAGTCAGCTCGCGCGCATCGGTCAGATCCAAAGTGCCCACCACGCTTGTCGGTCAAATCCAAAGTGCCCGTAGCGCATCAGTCAGATCCAAAGTGCCTGACACGCTTGTCGGTCAGATCCAAAGTGCCCGACGCGCTTGTCGGTCAGATCCAAAATGCCCGCCGTGCTTGTCGGTCAGATCCAAAGTGCCCGACGCGCTTGTCGATCAGATCCAAAGTGCCCGACGTGCTTGTCGGTCAGCTCCGAATACCGTAAAGAAGCTAACTAGTGCATGAAGCAAGTTAGCGAAGCGTACAAGTCAACAAGACGACCGAATACACAAAACAAAAAAGACGGAACGAATGCCCAAGTACCGAACCGACCCGCGCGACGGCGGGACAGCACGAGCCGACCCGCGCCGACCCGCGTCCGCGCGGGTCAGACCGCGCAGACCCGTGTTAGACCCTAGAGGGGGGTGATTAGGGTCTTATGCTAATCTAATCCGATTAAATGCCAATTAAAACTAATTAACAAGTTATCCTAGCAAGTATGAAATGCAATAATATATATGAGCTAGAATAAGCAATATACAATATGATATATCCTAGCAAAGAGATATATAGCAAAATATATATGCAAGGATATATAAACTAACACAAGGGTAAACAATATAAACTAGATAGTGGATCATAAAAAGGATGAGTAATGCACAATTGGCGATATAAGATAAATGCAAAAACAACTACGCCAAAGACAAACTCAAACAAGCAATATGATCACGGAGTTCGGACCTTCCGTCCTACGTCTCCGCTCCCCACTCCCGGGGAGAAATCCACTAACACAATCCGGTTTGGAAGCCGGAACTTCTTCTACACACTCGGTTTTCTAGCTAACCGAAAACTCTACAACTCACACTCTTGCAATCACACTCTACACCCACTAAGTGTTGGACCTAGCCGTGTCTCCCTCAAGTGCTCGGTTACAACCTCTCCCTAGGCACGTCAACCGACGCCACTCCTCTTGGGACGATCCCCGACTCTCACCACACACTCCTCACTCGGTGTACAAGTGTATTACAAAGTGATTCTCACAATAAGCACAAATATGACAAATGATTGTTCTCAAAACAAGGTGAGAACTCAATTAAGCACAACTCTTAGTCACAAACCCACAACCCCAAATTATACTATGAATGTAAATACAATAAGCTCAAAAGGTTGTGTGTGAACAAAGAGATATAAATCAAAACTAAACTCAATGTAGTTCTAGCTTAATAACAATGATAATCAAATATATAAAAAAGCTAGAAATAGAGTTTAGAAAACTTCTCAATATATCAAGAGTTGGAGGGAGAATAGTTGAATGCCCAAACACCAATAGATGATCTCCTCAAGCTCTTGTTGAATTGAATCACAAAACCGAAACACTCAATTGCTTAAAAGCTTTTTAAACAAACTTAAACCAAACATAAACCCTTGTTAAAACTTTCTTAAACTTGTTTTAAAACTCTCTTGGATAACTTTAAAAGACATCAGCAATGGGGTATATATACCCACTCAAAGCTCAGCCAAAAAACCCCAAAACGAAATGACCAAAAACCCCAGCAAACAGCTCAGAGAAAGAGCCGTTAAAAAGCAACGGCTATATTGTCGGTCGACCGAAAATCCCGTCGGTCGACCGATGAGAGCAAAAACACGAAGAAAACATTCTGGACCATCGTCGGTCGACCGGTGCGGTCGACCGATGGAGTTTTTCGGTCGACCGGACCGGTCGACCGACAGACTCTCTGTCGCCCAGTGAACATATGAACTCAGGTTCGGTCGACCGGTGCGGTCGACCGAAATCTGACATATTCAAAAACTGTTTTGCTGATTTTAAAACCCTGTTTAAAAATATCAAATAAATTCAGAAAAATGTAAAACTTTGGGGAATGATTGTAGACATGATAATAAACATGCTACAATGACTGGTTTCGAAAAAGGACTTCCCAAATAAAAAATATCATCATTTTACAAAATAGTCCAAAACATGAAAACCTGAAAATTGATATTTTGATATTTTGACTTAAACAACATTTTGAAACCTTATGAAATGATTGTATAGACTTGATAAAAGATATAACATGTTGTTAGGAAGTCTATAACCTAGAAATACAATATTTTCATAAAATTGCATATTCTATGCAATATATTCAAAACACTAAATATGATTTCATTAAATATAAGCTTGTTAAAGATGAAATCATATATAGGCATATAAACATGAAACAAAATAGTATTTTCCAATTCTATTCATTTGTTTCATAGTAAAACTTGAAAACTATCAAACCAAAACATATATGTATATATATAACTATATATATACAAAAACCAAAACGTGTATGTGTGTATATGATTGAGCTTAAAGTACTAACACACATAATATAAATTCCTAAACTAAATTACCCAAGCAATCTTGATCTTCAACGAAGCTCTATCTTGGTAATCTTGCGGATGAAGCTTGAACTTGGATCTTGAACTTTGAATAGCAAGGCTTCACCGACATTCCGCCAACCTCCTTTGGATATGATCGTTGAAGCTCTATTCCATCCATCCTCCAACAACGTTGTTTGTCTACAAAACATAGGAATGCACAAACACTAGACAAACAACATTAGTAATAAATTGTTTGTTAAACATCATCAAAACAAGAAGGCCAACAATCTCCCCCTTTTTGATGATGACAAACAATTTACAAAAAGGAATATATGCATGAAGGAAATGAACATATACAAGATAATAACTCACATGCATATAAACAAACAAGATAGATATACTCACAATATTTCTCCCCCTTTGACAACATCAAAAAGGGGACAAAAGAATTAAGAGAGCGAAAGCTCCCCCTACAAATAAGCATGGGTGAGTATGAAGCAAGTATAGGGATTGCTCCCCCTATCAAAATGCCATATGGAATATATGCAATGAAGATCATGGCAAAACATATGTGAGCAAGCATACATGAATATGCTAAAAATTTACTCACATACATGAAGATAATGAGAACACATATAAATATGTCAATATGAAAACAGTGTCTCATTAGCAAAAAAATATAAAAACCATATAAAAGAATAGATTTATGAAATCAAAAGAAGAGGAACATGAGAATCATGCAAAAAGTTTTCAAATGAAAACAAATCAACCAAAAGAAATCATAAATCAAAGTTTAAATCCAAAAACGTAAAATCAAATCATCATTGACAAATAGATGATCCATAAGTACAAACACATAAATATCATCATATAAGTGAAGTATAATGAATTCAAGGCAACAATTCAAAAACAAAATCTTTGACAAAAAAAAATTTCAAGAGAGGCAACCATATCTAGCTCTTGAGCTAGTAACAACCCATATAAATATTTTTAGCATCCGGTAAACAATGTTTGGGAATAAACACCCAATAACTCCGGAGGGTTATAT
>NC_033801.1:111770882-111783712 GCF_001876935.1 Asparagus officinalis
AAACAAGATAGTGGATGATATAGTAATGAGCAATGCACAATTGGCGATAGCAGATAAATGCAAAAACAACTACGCCAAAGACAAACTCAAACAAGCAATATGATCACGGAGTTCGGACCTTCCGTCCTACGTCTCCGCTCCCCACTCCCGGGGAGAAATCCACTATCACGACCGGGTTTTCTACGCTCACCCGAATAACGTTTACACAGAAAAATCACTCGTCGGTCGACCGGAAAATTCGTCGGTCGACCGAAAATTTTCATCGGTCGACCGGACCGGTCGACCGACAGGCTTTCTGTCGCCCAGTGAACTTTTGACCTCAGGTTCGGTCGACCGGTGCGGTCGACCGAAATCTGACATATTCAAAAATTGTTTTGCTGATTTTAAAACGCTGTTTAAAAATATCAAATAAATTCCAAAAAATGTAAAACTTTGGGGAATGATTGTAGACATGATAATAAACATGCTACAATGACTGGTTTCGAAAAAGGACTTCCCAAATGAAAAATATCATCATTTTACAAAATAGTCCAAAACATGAAAACCTGAAAATTGATATTTTGATATTTTGACTTAAACAACATTTTGAAACCTTATGAAATGATTGTATAGACTTGATAAAAGATATAATATGTTGTTATGAAGTCTATAACCTAGAAATGTAATATTTTCATAAAATTGCATATTCTATGCAAATATATTCAAAACACTAAATATGATTTCATTAAATATAAGCTTGTTAAAGGGGAAATCATATATAGGCATATAAACATGAAACAAAATAGTATTTTCCAATTCTATTCATTTGTTTCATAGTAAAACTTGAAAACTATCAAACCAAAACATATATGTATATATATAACTATATATATACAAAATCCAAAACGTGTATGTGTGTTTATGATTGAGCTTAAAGTACTAACACACATAATATAAATTCCTAAACTAAATTACCCAAGCAATGATCTTGATCTTCAATAAGCTTGACTTGGTAATCTCGCGGATGAAGCTTGAACTTGGATCTTGAACTTTGAATAGCAAGGCTTCACCGACATTCCGCCAACCTCCTTTGGATGTGATCGTTGAAGCTCTATTCCATCCATCCTCCAACAACGTTGTTTGTCTACAATAAATAAGAAAACACAAATACTAGACAAACAACATTAGTGGTAAATTGTTTGTTAAACATCATCAAAACAAGAAGGCCAACAACCCGTGCCCGTGCGGGTCATACCGATCTGACCCGCGAACCCTCGCGGGTCAGACCACGCCGACCCGTGAACCCCCACGGGTCAGCAGGGCCCGTCGCGCTGTTTTGATCCCCAAACGTGTTTTTGACGGTTTTAAGTGGTTTTCTCAGGATTTATCTGTTCTAGGGGTTTCCAACTGACTTGATATCATCCACAAACGTGATTAGGCCGTTATTGACTGAAGATAAGGCTAAATCATTCATTTTTATCCAAATACCCCCTCATCGAAGCCTATAAATACAGGCCTATGGGCTCATTTCACAGGGGCGATTTATTATCAAGAGGAGGAGGTGTTGCCGAGTTGGAGAGCAAGAGAGCACGAATTTCAGAGGAGGCTAACTGATCTCAGCGAAGTTCTTCAGCATAAAGAGGGAGAGTTCGAGAGATCTGAAGTCTCGTCCGTCTGTTCCTCGAGATTAGGCTTGGTCTTAATCTCGAGAAAAGCTACTGATTTTTCTTGGTCGATTTCAAAGCTTCAAGCGAATACTTCCTTATGTTAGACCCTAGAGGGGGGGTGATTAGGGTCTTATGCTAATCTAATCCGATTTAATGCTAATTAAAACTTATTAACAAGTTATCCTAGTAAGTATGAAATACAACAATGTATATGAGCTAGGATAAGCAATATGAACAACAAGATATATCCTAATAAAGAGATATAGGCAATGTATGTGCAAGGATATATAAACTCAAGGGTAAACAATCTAAACTAGATAGTGGGCAATATAATCAACAAGCAATATACAAAGGCGATATAAGATATGAACATAAAAGTAAGTGCGCCAATGCAATCACAAACAAACAATATGATTACGGAGTTCGGTCCCCACGACCTACGTCTCCGCTCCTCACCTCGAGGAGATCTCCACTATCACAACCGGGTTTTCTACGTTCACCCGAACAACGTTTACACCTCACAATACAATCACTATGCAATCACACCTCACACACTAAGTGTTGGTCCTAGCCCGTGTCCTCCTCCTCAAGTGCTCGGTTACAACCTCTCCCTAGGCACGTCAACCGACGCCACTCCTCTTGGATTTGACTCCGTCTCTCACCACACACTTCTCTCGGTGTACAAGTGTATTACAAGTGAATCCTCACAATTAGGCTCAATACAAAGTGTTTGTTCTCTATAATGAATGAGAACGAAATATAAGCTCACTCTCTAAGTTACACAATCCCACAACCCAATTATACTATGAATGTAAATACAATAAGCTCAATGTGGGTGTGTGTACAATGAGTAAAATAAAATCAACTAAACTCAATATAAACACTAGCTTAATAAAATGATAATCAAACAATAAAATGTAAAGCTAGATTGAGTTTAGAAAACTTCTCCAATAAATGACAAGAGTGAGAGAGAGATGATTTGAAGCCCAAACACCAAAGATTATCTCCTCAAGCCCTTGTGAAATTATCTTCACAAACCAAACTCTTAAACACACTTAGAAAACCTTAAACAAACTTGTAAAAACTCTTTAAAACTTTTCTCTTAGTTACACTTGAAAGAGGGCAGCAATAGGGTATATATACCCACTTGAAATCTCAGTCAAGAAGCCCAAACAAAAGACAAAAACAGCCCAACAAACAGCTCAGAGAAATAGCCGTTGAAGTCCAACGGTCACATTGGCGGTCGACCGAAAATATTCGCGGTCGACCGCGAAGAACAAAAACACTGAGTACTGTTCTGGACAGTCTTCGGTCGAATGGTGCGGTCGACCGATCGAGCTCTCGGTCAACCGTATCGGTCGACCGACCAACTCTCTGCTGCATGCTGTCGAAAGATCAATTGAGCGGTCGACCGGTGCGGTCGACCGAAAACTGACACAGCAGAAAACTGTTATGCTGATTTTAAAATAGTGTTTAAAAATATCAAATAAATTCCAAAAAATGTAAAACTTTGGGGAATGATTGTAGACATGATAATTTGGTTATCAGAAAGGACCTCCTAAATGAAAAATATCATCATTTTACAAAATATGTTCAAAAATATGAAAACCTGAAAATTGATATTTTGATATTTTGACTTAAACAACATTTTGAAACCTTATGAAATGATTGTATAGACTTGATAAAAGATATAACATGTTGTTATGAAGTCTATAACCTAGAAATATAATATTTTCATAAAATTGCATATTTTATGCAATATATTCAAAACACTAAATATGATTTCATTAAATATAAGCTTGTTAAAGATGAAATCATATATTGGCATATAAACATGAAACCAAATAGTATTTTCCAATTCTATTCATTTGTTTCATAGTAAAACTTGAAAACTATCAAACCAAAACATATATGTATATATATAACTATATATATACAAAAACCAAAACGTGTATGTGTGTATATGATTGAGCTTAAAGTACTAACACACATAATATAAATATATATATATACAAAACCAAGAAACCAAAGCGTGTATGTGTGTATATGATTGAGCTTAAAGTACTAACACGCATAATATAAAACCTAAACTAGATTACCTAAGCCGGTCTTGATCTTCAATAAGCTTGACTTGGTACACTTTACGGATGAAGCTTGAACTTGATCTTTAACTTGAATTGTATGTTGCTTCACTCCACAATTCTGCCAACCTCCATTTGATATGATCGTTAAGGCTCGATTCCATCCATCCTCCAACTACGTTGTTTGTCTACAATACATAGGAAAACACAAATACTAGACAAACAATATTAGTGGTAAATTGTTTGTTAAACATCATCAAAACAAGAAGGCCAACACCTTAGTGAAGTAGGAGCTCTGTTAATTTTCTGTCAACCGGATCTGATCCGTGGTGGTCCACGGATATCAAAGTCCCCGGCACAGGCAAAGATCCCACACAAAACAGAGACTAATAAATAGGATTTGTGTGTAGTTTGACAAGAGTTGTGATCTTTCATATTCATTGTAAAAGAGATCTTATAAAAATATTAAATTTTTTTATTCATTTGAGTTTAGTGTAACGATTAAAGTTGTAATAGATTCAAGGCAATGAAAACATTAACTTTTGACCCAAACACGCTGGCGACCACAGTGGGAGCCAACAGCCTCGCTGCCGAGACTGTCGTGCCGCAGCCTAGGATTCTCATCCCGGTTGAAGAAGAGGTCGAGTACGAATTCGACCAGCAGAAGTACGAGGAGTACTTGTCCTCCTCCTCCAGATCGGCCTCTCCTCGCAGGTGTAGGAATGCCTACCCTAAGAAGGCTCATTGGACCTCATCTTCAGAAGTCCAAGAAGAAGATTTCCTCGCCACTGCTGCACTTGTGGCTCACAACGCCCCGCCGGCATCCGACGAGGCTGAAACTGCAGATCTGAACCCCTTGAGCAAGGGGTTGACTGCTGAATACGTGCCCACTCTATCAAAGAGAACACGTCAGAGACGGCAAAAACACCTCGCACGTCAGCTGGCCAAAGCCTTGGAGCTAGTTGATGGAATCCGCTATGAAGCGGATCTGAAGTCCAGGAGACACCAACCGCCCTAACAGCGGACGAATGAGCAACCCTTGATGCAGCATAAACATATACCAAAAAGTTGCAAGTGCACAACTAATCAAGTTATAGTATAAAGAGTTATCGATCCCACGAGGAAGGTGTTTTGTTAGGAGAAAATATAAAATCGGTTCTTATGTTGTGTGTGTGACAAATAGGAGTGATGAGTGAATGTGATTGTGGAGAGAATGATTGTGATTGTGTAAATGAATATATTTGAGAGTGGAAGTGCTAATGTGATTAACAAGGCAAGAAGGAAAAATCAAGAACAAATAAAAATCAAGAATAAAAAGATGGTGGATTCAATTAAAGATATGGGTAATCTAAAATTAAACCCACTTCTTAGAAAATGGTGATTCCCTAGAGGGTTCTAGCCTAAAGGCGAATCAAATAAAATAAAAATAAACAAAAAGAAAAACTAAACTCAAGAGGGTTCTAGCCTCAAGGTAAATAGTGTAAGAAGTTAAAATCTAACTACAAAATAAATTACAAAATCTAAACTACAAAATAAATTACAAGAATTAAATACAAGAAAATAAATCTACTCTATAAGCATGAAATAAATCTAATCTATAAGCATGAAATAAATCTAAGCTAAGAGGGTTCTAGCCTCTTGGCTATTTAAACAAGAAAATAAAATCTAATTACAAGCATAAAAATAAATATAAACTAATAAGCAATAAAAGAGAAATAAGAAAAACAAACCTTCAAATTAATCTTCATCTTCATCTTCATCTTCATCATCCAACAAAGAGAAGAAGAGAAAAATTTAAAGTGGTGAAAAAATTATTATTATTAATTGCAACAAAAGTTATAATTTTGAAAGGCCTTCTCAATTAAGAGTAGCCCTCCTCTCTAAATGGAGTTACAAAAATTTTCACACTCTCAACCCCTCACTCTCTACCCCTATTTATAGTAAATATCAGTGAATGAGAGCTCTTGGATTGAAATCTTATCCAAAACAAGCAAATTTCAGCCTTTGATCTGTAACAGAACGACGTAGGTATCGATACCAGCATCGATGCTGGCATCGATACGGGTATCGATGCTAGCATCGATGCTGGCATCGATACCCATATCCCTCCTTTTGCAATCCACTGATTTTCTCTTTTATTTGGCTTTGGCTTTAGGCTTTTGGACTTGGGCTTGGGCTCTTTCATGTATTTGCATATATTCTTCATTAATTCATGGGCTTTATTGAGAGATGAGATTTTTGGGCTTTATTCTTCATTAACCTGCAACTAAAGATAAAAATAATTATTAGTGATATATTTATTCATTAAAAATAGATAATGAGGGTATAAAATTATAATAAAATATGATTATCAAATACTCCCACACCTAAACTTTTGCTAGCCTTCTAGCAAAGAAAGAAAAAGAAAATCCTAACTTACTTTTGCAGGAATCGCGGTTGTATTTAGCGCATACAATAAGTCTTTAAACCCCTAGGTTACCCTAGTGGACGAGTTGTAGTCTCGTGAGGGTTTGCAGTGAATATACCCACAAAATTCGGTCATCTTGCCAAATTAAAGAAGTTAGTAAATAATTAAATTTACTTGATAATTAAAGCTAGTTATTACTCAAGAAAACATTTTTATATATAACTCTAAGGTAAATTTTCTAGAAAATCTTCTCATTATAGCAATACAAAACCAAGCCAAACTTCGAAATTTAATTTAAAAGTTTTGAAAAGAACATGCTAACTCTTTGTTTAAAATAATATTCAAGTTGCTTAATTTAAAATATTTTCCAAGACCATATATACATATATAAAACATTTATTAGTATTTTTATTTTTATTTTTATTTTTTATATTATTTTTAACTCTTTCTTCCTTGGTGATTTTTTTCTACTTTAACGGGCTTTCTAAGCGACCATTTAATGAGTTTTGGGCCAATGGATCCCAACCCAATTGGGCTTAAGTCATTAAGTATGAAAATACTCCTTCGGCGTAATTACTCGATCAGCTTAGGCTTTATAAGATAGAATCACCTTGAATTTAAGAGTTTTTTTTGTGCCCATTTTTCGCACTCTTCTTTTGCAATATATGTATATGTGTATATATTCTGAAAAATATGTAAGTCAAGCCACTTTGAAAAATTATTTTTAACTTTAAGCTAAGCATGCATTCCATTATTTTAAATAAAAATCTAAGTTAAGGCTTAAGTAAAGTATACTACTTTGAAAATTATTTCTTAAGAACTTTATTTAGAGTTATCATAAAAGGTGAACTTGAGTAAATAGCAGATTAGAAAATTTAAAATTTATCAAATAAATCAATTATTACACAACTCTATCAATTTGGCAAGTGATGATATTTTTATAAAATTTTTTTAGGAAAAGGAAAAAATGCAACAAAAAATATAAAACAAATAGAAAAAATAACTAATTCCCACCCCCACACCTAAATTTTGTATTGTCCTCAATGCAAACTCTATGATACACTAATTCCCACCCCCACACCTAAATTTTGTATTGTCCTCAATGCAAACTCTATGATACACAAAGTAAAGCAGATAAGAAGTGAAATACTTACATTTGGTAATACTTACATTTGGTCGGCTGATAAAAATCTGCAATTACCTTTGGTCTGAGGAGGATGGAATCAAAAAAAATTATTCTTCTTTCTCTTTTTTTTTTCTTTTCTTTTTTTTTCTTTTTCTTTTTTTCTGAATAAGAAACTCTCGAATGAGAGAATAATAAATTCTTTTTATTATTCTGAAATAAACAAAACAAATAATGTAGAATGAAGTGTTCAACACGAAGAGCTCGTATTCTACATTGAATCCTACCTTATTATTAAAATTCTTCCCCGGATTTTAAATAAATTCAGAATGATATAATCAATAATGTGAAATTCCAAGCATTTCGGGGTGTTCAATAATTCTTGCAATAAAGTAAGGTAGGTATTATTGGTGTCATGTATTTTGTATTTCTTAATGAACTCAGACTCTTGTGTGAAGTTTTGTTTTCTAACAACCAATTCTTCTGTAGAGTTCTGAAAATTTGGTTGTTGATTATTCTCTAAGAATCTAAGTTCATCAAGAAAGAGTTCTTCAAAATTTAATTCAAAGCAGCAAATGTTTAACACAGTTTCATTATTCTCAAGGACCTGATCTGCTTCTTCTAAAAACTCCAACTCTTTATCAAAAATTTCCTCAAAACTCAAATCAGTCTCTTCTTCTTCTTCTTCTGATCTTTCCTGAATGTAATTTATTTCTAGAGACTGATTATTTGGTTGGTCCCCTAGATTAAAAATGTTGAGATCATCAGTCAAATTCCCAAAGGACAGTTTCATTTGACCAGTTCTGCAGTTGATGAGAGCATTAGAAGTGGCTAAGAAAGATCGTCCTAAGATGACAAGTGTCTGTCCTTTGGGATTGGAAACAGACTGTGTTTCTAAGACTACAAAATTAACTGGAAAAATAAAATCTCCAACCTTAATTAGAACATCCTCTAACTCACCCATAGGGACCTTAACAGATCTATCAGCCAACTGGCGTTCATGACCCTTGTTGAAAAATTGAAGGACAGACTCGCTCATTTGGATTCAGAGCAGCATAAAAAGAAGGTGGTCGACAACTGGCATCATGGCCCTATAGAAAAGATCGAAGTAGCCTTAGCATGTAAAGCTAGGGTTGATTACTTCACTTCCATGGTGCCTCTTAACTCTCATCCGACTTCAGATCGTTTCTATCCTTCCTGCGTCTCCTATTGCCTTGACTTGTTGAAAGATGCCGAGAAAATTAGAGGCGGGTTGGATTTATCAGCGAATGAGGATGAGGTCGAGCCTATTGTTGGGATCCTTGGGGAATCTTCTACAATTGCTGCCACCAGGAGTCCGCCAAGTCTAACTCCCAAGTCTAGTCGAAAGCTATGCTCAATATCAAACACATATAAAGTTTGTGTTTTAAGGGATTTTAGATATGAAGAGAAATAACATAAAATTTTCAGACATCTTTGTGAGTTGTTATTTGATATGCAGTTGACCATTTTTGTACATTTTTGTGTTTACTTTCGTCGTATATTTGTTTTCCTATCACAATGTTTAACCCCCCGTTAGGCTAATTTCTGGTAGTATGTGGTATTTTTCTACAGATTTGAGAGTTCGAGTTTTATGATTGTTTTGTACAGAACCCCAAATGATTGTGGAAGACTAGAAGGATTTCTTCGGTTTCTGAAGTTTGAAGAGTTAACTTCCTTTTGGATAAATTTTCCATGGAGGATGAAGGGTTTAGGCATGGAAACTCAATAATGAATTGTAATTAAGATGACTTAGTAAGAGATGGACTAAAAGTGTGTCAGTTTACCAAAAAAACTGATAAACATCAGAAGTCATCTGATCATGGATTTAAATTTGGAGTATAAATGAATGTAAAATAATTGAACAAGCAGAGGTATACCTACCACGAAAATATAAATGTCAGGGACCATACGTCAGCTGAGAGAAAAATGAGAATTGCGGTGGGATAAAATTCCAAACGATGGTAACCTTGTCGATTTTCTTTTTTTTTTTTTAACCACTATCCGCTGCATGACATCTTGCAGCTTTCAGCCCAATTTGCTCAATATTGTAGCAATTCCTGTCTTTTACGCCACATCAGATTTTAGGCTGCCACGTAAGCTTGTTTTCCATCGTTGAAGTGTCGTACCCAAACGCCGTAAAGCTTGGAAAGCTACATAAAGACACGCACGCTTTGACGACTTGTCCTCACTCTCCAAAGAAAAACACGCAACCCCTTAACAACTCCGCTTTAGAAGGCGGAGCAAAAGCTACCCCGCCCTCCTTACGCGAAGGGTAGCCGATGGAATTTCGAATAAATAATGAAGGAAATCAATTTATAGCTGCAAAGTTTGACTTGAAGGTAGTTGGCACCGTGGGAAGTTACATGCCTATGTGGGTGATTGGTGTGTGATATAAATGAAGTGGAAAGTTTGGCCTTTTCCAAAGACATTATCTTTATATATATTATATATATATATATATATATATATATATATATATATATATATATTATATAATATAATATATATATATATATATATTATATATATATATACACACACGAGTGCTGTTACGCGGGACCTAAAATATGGGATCAATGGAAGGGACAGGTGATGTGTCCCCTTATTTGGTCTCATATTTTGGGTCCTTAAATCATTTATATATATATATATAGAGCAAAACTTGTGTCCACTTAAATGGACATCCACTAAACTTTTTAACCCTTAGATGTTTCCTAGGATCCTTGCATGATATGAAGTGACTTTTTATATGTTAAATGAGTGGATATAAAGTTTGGTGGACACACTATTCACTATCCACTTAAGTTGACACAAGTTCTACTATATATATATATATATTATATATATATATAATATATTATATATAATATATTCATTTTTTTTGCTATAGTATCAAGTGCACTTTGCTTTTAATTTAAATTGATTTTTACTAGCTTTTTTCGCACCATTTATGTAAATAATACAGAAATGATAATAGTTTTATCTTTTAGATGAACGCAAAATTCTAATGTAGTGATTGTCTAAACTTTCAATAAGTTTGAAGTTGGTATTTTAGGAAAATGAGAGGGATTAACCGACTTATCCTTTCTTTATTTGCCAAACATAAAAAAAAAGCAAAAGTCAACTCTTCATGCCGAATGCGTGATCCGATCGGAGATTAATTTAATTTTAATCCCTCATAAAGGGTTAACAAAGTTAACCCCTCTTTATAACCATTCTCTCTTAACCCCTTGCCAAATTCCGTCTTTAATAAGTCTCGGGCCCAATCAAAACCTTTGCTTTAAAGTAAAAAAAAAAAAAAGCATGTCACCAAACGCTACCATCAACTAAAGCGACCATGGATACCTGGTCAAGACTCTGCACTGCCTCCAGAGTTCATCCACGGTTCAAATTCACCAGCAACAACCATGAATGAATACATACACACATTCAAGTCAAAGAAATGCATAAAAATTCATAATTCTTCTCAATAGACATTAATTATGCAGAGCGAAATAAGAACGTAGTCAAGGATTTGCCAAATCGCAACGAGAAGGATCCGGAGTTTTACATTATTATTATCATTAATTGGGATGTTTATTGTTTCAATAAGAAAGGGCTTTCAGAGTAAAATGCCACAGGGCATTAGTGAGAACAATCGCTAATAAATCCCAACAGGACTCTCTAAAATACAAACACCACAATAAAGCCAACAATGACTACGACAACTCAAACCAAGAATGGGAAATAAAAGCTGAAGATTGCAACTGAAACGCCACAGAGATTCAAAATCCTGCCCTGAATCGAGTCAAATGGACAGAGATCTGGTTTTGTAGGCACATACGGCTTTCAGAGGAGGGTGGTCTCAGCAATCATGGAAGTAACCACATACGGATCCATGTTTGAAGCCGGCCTCCTATCCTCAAAATAACCTGCAAAAATAGGGGAAATTATTAGGAAAATTTAGCAATGAAATTGATATACAAGTGATTGGTACAAGTTATGGAATATGAAACTCTAGGATAAACAATTAAAAATCTTTGGAAAACTGGATACTAATTTATCCATGCTCTTTTCGGGAGGTTAGTATTTTGTTATTGGCTGAGATTCTTATCGCACCCCTCCTAGTAGTACAACTGTTTCAATTCTGTAACTTCTAAAGTTTTTATTTTTTTTTCTCTCTTCCAGGTGGTTTATAGTCACCATTGTTGTCACAAAAAAGAAGAGTTGCCTGTGGAGGGAGGGCACCAAAGGCAATAGTAAATCTTTTCATTAAGGCCTGTGTGAAAAATGATTGTCATGTCATGGTAAACAATGTTGATGTTTCAATTCGATGTTTTTCTGAGTAAGTAAAATCTTACAGTGACTTTCAGGAAAATTTAATAACCCGAGAGAAATGACGAGATATTAACCTTTGCCTTCCTTCTCAGTGTCACGACCAACTCGGATAGAAGCACCACGATTAGCAACTCCCTGAAAATTCAAACGAAAGAAAAAGTCAAGTATCAAATTTTTTCAAGAGCATCTGTTATGTTTTATAATGCTGAGAAAAAAGTTAGTACATACCCATTTGAATGTGTTAATATCGGCAGTCTCGTGCTTTCCAGTAAGACGTCGATCATTCCCTTCTCCATAAGCAGCAATGTGCTCCTTGTGCTTCAACCCGAGTTTCTCGATTGCCTTCTTGATGACTTCATATCCCCCCTCCTTTCTCATGGATTTTGTGCTGAGCAACAAATACAAATGAACAAAAGAGTAAATTTTAGATAAAAAATACATTTTTAGACTCTATTCATATGAAGTAAAGAGAAACAAAGTGAGATTTCGCAAAGTGACTTATCTCACCTGTAGTTTGTGTGGGCACCAGCGCCATTCCAATCTCCCTGATATCAACAAAAATGTAATTAATAGGTCAATAAAGATATCTTAATGCTTTTTTAAGAGAAGAAAAATTACTCCAATATGCTAAGGTTAGTTCTAAGGTGAGCCAAAAATTGCTTTCTTATTCCTATAGAGAATAGAATAAAAATGTCTAATTTCTTCTTCCACTGAATTTACCACGACTCCAAGGGTGGGGGAAGACAAAGAATGGGAAGATTTACAGTAGCTAAAAACTATATAGTTACTAAATTTCTAGCAAGATATGGAAAAGTTGAGAGAGGAAGAATAGCTGGGATTGAAAGAGAAGCTATCCAGTAGCTAAAAACTATATAGTTACTAAATTTCTAGCAAGATATGGAAAAGTTGAGAGAGGAAGAATAGCTGGGATTGAAAGAGAAGCTAACCTGGATAGGCTTTGGGTCGAAGCTTAGGACAACGCCAGCAATCTCGGTGATCCTCTGTTTTCATAACAGAAAGCAAGAAAGAGTTAAAATTTACTAATTTAGTCCAAAAGCAAATTGCAGACTGTAGCATCAATACAATCAATAAATTCAAGTATTTACCTCAAGAATGTAACGGGCAACCCACAACTCGTCACCAGCTGAGATGCCAACAGCTGGACCGACTTGAAATTCCCACTACAGAAGATTCAAAGAACATCATCAGAATTAGCTAGAAAAAAAAAGAAGTAA
>NC_033801.1:111783727-111852883 GCF_001876935.1 Asparagus officinalis
GTACCTGACCGGGCATGACTTCACCATTGATGCCGCTAATGTTGATCCCTGCATAAAGGCAGGCTTTGTAATGGGCATCAACAATGTCACGCCCAAAAGACTTGTCAGCACCAGCAGAACAATAGTAAGGCCCCTGGCAAGACAAACCATTTTTTGTTAGACCAAGGCTAAGCATCTGAGTTTTCTGTAAACAATAGTGAAGCTTAACGAGAAAACAAAAATTCAAAGCATAAACCCAATTATTGTAGGTAGAAGCGGAACATAGAATGCAGAAAAATGAAAATATATTAGGAATATACATGCAAAGTTAAACAGGAAACTAATGATAAATACAACTTATATAAATCACAATATGTACAATTTGAAAAAAACTAAAAACAAAAAAAAAAGCAAGAAATAAGGAGAGCAGTTTCTAATTACCTACACTCAGTTCCTGTTTCGAAAGCTGCTGAGAGCATCCAATATTTAAAATGTACAACAGACATGATAAATAGCTCACTAGAACTTAATATGAACATATAATAGAGTTATATATGCCAGTCTAATTAAATCGCAACTAATAATAATTCAAATCAAATTATCCAAAGTTATGGCAAAGGGGAATCATTGGGGTTATCATAGTAAATATCAAAAGCGCATAGTATATAACATCAATGTCTGTGTGATATGAAAAATCACTGGGAATTTCCATTTATAAAATTATGAACACAAGCATATCCAATATGAGCAAAAGATAAGAAGAACTAGAGGCTAAAGGAGGGAAAAAATATCAATGTGAATTTTAAAGGAAGCCTCTAGCATGACACCACAAACAATTTCCGTCACAAGCAAGCAAATGAAGCAACAATGAAGAAGGTATGAATTCAGCAATTTGCCAAAAAAAAAGATAGGCATGAGCCAATTATATCACCATATACACACGAAAGATTAATTAAATGAACTAGAACCTAAACACAAACCACTACTCATACCTGAGGACCCGGGAAGCCACCAACGGGCCAGCCAAGAGGCCATTTGACATCCTTTTGGAGGAGGGTGTATTCTTGCTCAATTCCATACCTATTTATTTATAAGTCAAACTTACATAAATCAAACTCTCGCCATAGATTAAGAAATTTGACACAGAATCATATAAAGAGGAGAACAGAATTTATCACCATGGTACTTCAGCAACTACATCTGGATGGCTAAAAATCTTAGCTGCTTTAGCTCTATGGTTTGTAGGGATTGGTTCCCCAGCCGGTGTGTAACAATCGCACATAACCTACATGTAAAGAAAACTTCAGTGAATTGTGGAAAAGGAGTAAACAAGAGAGCATAAAATTAAAACTCCTAGTACTTCCAGAATTAATGTTCAAAATAAGAAAATAATGGTAATATATGTTATGCAATAAAAGAACAATATGCTAAAAACAGTTTTATGTAACACATGGATGAGATCAAATTATACTGCAAACCATATATCCATGTTTTCTTGGTATAAGACCGAATTCACTTCGTGAGCCATGAAGGGACAAATGACGCAAGAAATTTCTGAAATTGAAAACTTGTAATCAACTTGACTGATCAAATTTATGATGCTAAATTCATACCACGTACTACCAAGATTTCAAAATGCAAATAAACATACAGATAACATAAAGCAAAAGATGCAACGCTGGTAATGAAACTAAGAGGGAGATAAAAACTCAAGGACTATAGCAGCCAAATGTGAAGAAAAGGACTTACAAGAATATTGTTCCCCCTCCTGAAAGGATCCTTGAAAATGGCTTGTGGGCTATTCATAAAAGTAAATACATAAGTCACATAAATATGGACGAGGATATTTGGAATATATTAAAACCAACAAGAGTTACAAATTTAATAACCAAATAACTTACTATAAAATCACTTCACTGTCCTCTCCTGGAGCTTGGCCAGTGCTTGAACCATCATAGTTCCACTTTGGAAGCTTACTAGGATCGCTAACCGGTCCTGAAAGCGTCTGCTCAAATAAAACCAAAACTAAAAATTTTAGCATGTAATACTTACAGAAAAGAAGCAATAATCAAATAGAAAACCAATAGAACAACCAATACTAAGAAGATCAAAGTATTTAAAAAAATAAAAATAAAAAATAAAAAAATACTAAGAATCTTACCCTTGCTTTGCTCCGAATGTCCATACCACTTCCTCCGATCCTGTTGGCAAATAGAAAGCAGATTAAATTATATAAAAATAATATTTTCGAGAAATCAGATCTCGATCAATAAGAAAATTAGATAAATAAAGATGAAAGACCCTTGAGTGGCTCGAAACTAAGAAGGATCAAATGATTGTCCTGTACTGTTAAGATTAAAAACCGAATATATTTTTACATCCAAAAGAAAACCCCCCCAGATACATCATCAAAATATACACACGCAAAAAGAAAACCCATAGCAAAATAATAACAACAACCCCATGAAAATCAAATCATTCATCAAAATATCACAAAAAGGAAAACCCATCTAGCAAAATAATAATAATAACCCCATAAAAATCAAATCATTCATCAACACATCACAAAACTGAGCACTAAAGATCAGAACTAAATAACATAAAATTTGAAATAAATCTCTAATGCAAACATCAACACCAGAGCTATAAATGGGTTAATAAGCAGAAGCAAAGAAAATATCAAGAGAAATATCTACTTCACCAAACTTCATAACAACAACCAAAGTCAACACCATCCAAAAGTAATGATTACCCATAAACTCTAATGATCAAAAAGCAAATCTACCATAAACTCAAACAAAAAACAAAACAAACCCATAAATAAAAATTAGTAAAAACCCATTAAAATCAAACCTTTCATCAACATATCACTAAATTAATCAAACGGAAAATAAAAAGCCAGAGAGAGAATTGATCGAACCAAATGTATTCAGCAATGATCTTTTCAGTGGACTCAGAGAGATTGAGGTTGACGAGATCTGAGAGGAGCGACATGGCTACAACAAGAACCAACGAGAGAACCACAAAGAATTTGAAAGGAGAAGAGAAATAATGAGAGTGAGGAGAAAACGGGAGGATAGCGAGAGTTTATATAAGCAAGGGGTTGCTTAGAATCCTGATTCCTTGGATATTGATAAAAAAGAGAAAGGGGGGAGTTTTTTTTAATTTGGATTAAAATAAAGAAAGTTGAAATTTAGAACAAATTGGGTATTTTTTTAATAAAATGAATAGAAAATATTAAAACTACCGGAGAAATTGTGGATAAAGTTTAATCAAATTGGACATCTATTTACACTGATTTCTCTGATATTATTCTATGTAGTGCAGATAACTCTAATCATCTATGAATGACAATTATCATCCTCGCAATTATTTTAATAGCAGTGAACACCCTTCATTTAGGGAAAATGGCTAAATTGTTATATTTACTAGAGGTCTGGTGACATGTTGGTATATTTTTTTTTTATTTTGTTATATTGGTATAAGATTTTAGCTCCGGCGTCATATAGGCCTTAAGTTTGGCCGGAGTCAATTTTCCGGCCATTATTCTCACACGAGAGCTCACGTGACTCCGACGTGGCCTTGACGTGGACTCCAGCGTGACGGGTCGTTGGGATGAATAAATTTCAGCAAAATGGGGGTTTATATCTCTGATTAGAGCTTCGATCTTCTTCTTCCTCCTTCTTACTCCATCTTCTTCTTCTTACTCCATCTTCTTCTTCCTCCTAGGGTTAGTCTTCTTCTTCTTACTCCATCTTCTTCTTCCTCCTAGGGTTAGGGTTAGGTTCAGTGGGAGTTAAATTAGTGATGGATTCTTCTTCCTCCTAGGGTTAGGGTTAGGTTCAGTGGGAGTTAAATTAGTGATGGATTCTTCATCTTCAAGCTATCGCTCAAGATCAGTGTCAAGCACGAGCATGGGAAGAAGCAAGCAAGGGTTCAATGGAATAAAAGCTATACGACAGTGGAATGATCTAGCAAAGCAATATGGGGTGAATGTTTGTAATTGTGGTTTGGATTGCGAATATTTTACTTCTATGACTGATGAAAATCCAGAACGGAGGTTCTACAAATGCCGCAATCAGCATGTAAATTAAATTTACTTCCTTATTTGTTGCAGTAATCAACTGCAATTTTTACTTGGAAGTTGTAATTTTTTATGCATCTCACTTGATCATGGTCTCCTTTGATTTTTGAGTAACGATAGGCTGGTGGTTGTGGCATTTGGAAATGGATTGACAAATCAATGTGTAGTGTTGGATGTTAATTGTTTCCACTTCTAAGAGAGGAGATTAATGATTTGAGGAATACGTTGCTGTTGAAGGAGGAATTACTTCAAAGATGTGAAAATCAGCTAAGAGGATGCAATGAGGACATTTACAAGCTTAAAGAGGATGTCGAATTGTCTCAACATGATGCTGCTTCTTGTTTGGAAGAAGTGCAGAAAATGATGAAAGAAAGTTTAGAATTGCACGAAAAGATTGCAGAAGAAAAAAGGATTATTAAGTTTATGTTGTTATTAGGAATGTTTACACTCTGTTTAATTCTGTATGTTGTAATGTGAAGATGGTTGTAATGTGAAAGTAGTTGTGATGTGAATAAAGCACTGTATTTTGATAGATTGGTATATTGAACTCCTAATGTGTGTTGTTGATTGTGCATGAATAAATGAACTTTCTTAGTTGTTATATACAGGCATGAATGCACATGAACTGGTGCAATGACTTGTATAACCAAATGTACATGACCTAGTTCAACGACATGAATTCAATGGTACCTGTTTGACCCATATTGCACATGACCTGGTTCAATGATGTCAACAAAGGGATCGACATGAAGTAGACATATAAACTTTAAACATGCCAAACAAATGAACATCCAGAATACCAAATGTATTAGGTAGAATATTGCATATTGTAACAGAACTTTATCACATAACATAACACAAAATACCAACTGCTTGTTGTAACAGAACTTTATCACATAACATAACACAAAATACTAAATAGAACATGCCCAGATAGAACTGATCAACACATCTAAACACAAAATACCAAATAACAACTTTGTCCCAAAATACAATAACCAGACAGTAATAACTTTGTCCCAAAATAACATTAATCAGACATTAACAACTTTGTCTACTGCAGTTAATTACACTCTCATTCCTAAGAGGGTGCACTCTGTGAGGATGGAGCATTAGGTATCAAATATATCATATTTACTTGACTATCACCAGGAGCTCTAAATGCCATTTCCCCTTGTGGTCCTTGCCACAAACTAAACCCTTCTGGCATTCGTAATTGACCAGCACCACCTCTCCCTCTACCTCTTCCTCTTCCTGTCCTTCTCCCTCCCCCTCCTCTACCTCTTCCTGCCTCAGCGCTGGTTGTTGGAGCTTTGCTTCTTCTTCCAAGGATAATGGATGTTGACGTTGGAGCATTGCTTGGAGGCATGTCATCACATCTAATTTTGTTCAGGCTTTCCTTTGGTCTCCCCTTTTTCCTCACTTAAGATGGTCATTCATCAACTCTTGTTCCTTGTGATTCCTACAAGATGGATCAGGTAAGGCTTAAGTTGTTTAAAGAACACAAAATACAGCTGCAAAGAAAAATAAGCTTACTTGTGTAGCTTGTTGCCTTGGTGGTGCAGTGAGGCACTTTCTCCGTGTTTGTTCACTTGATTCACAATGGGTGCATCGTCCTTGCACACCTTGCCTTGATGCCTTAAATTGATTTCTTGGACCTTCTGAAGGGTCCCTCCTTCTAGCATGTTTGGGCCTCCTCATTGGCTTCCTAATACTGTGAGGAGGCAACACAGATCCCTCCTGTTGAAGGTCCCAAAATTTGGTACCTTGCACAGGGTTTAACAAGCTCTCATAAGCATTTTTGTAAGCTTCACTTTTGTACCAATGAGCAACAAAATCTCCTGGATTCTTTCTCATGAACAATATTGCACTAATGGCATGGGGACATGGAATTCCAGTCAAGTCACAAACCCTACAAGAACAGGTATTTTCACCCAAGTTAACCTTGCCTTGATGCCTTAAATTGATTTCTTGGACCTTCTGAAGGGTCCCTCCTTCTAGCATGTTTGGGCCTCCTCATTGGCTTCCTAATACTGTGAGGAGGCAACACAGATCCCTCCTGTTGAAGGTCCCAAATTTTGGTACCTTGCACAGGGTTTAACAAGCTCTCATAAGCATTTCTGTAAGCTTCACTTTTGTACTAATGAGTAACAAAATCTTCTGGATTCTTCCTTATGAACAATATTGCACTAATGGTATAGGGACATGGAATTCCAGTCAAGTCCCAAACCCTACAAGAACATGTATTTTCACCCAAGTTAACCTCATGGCTAATCCCTCTGTGATGTATCTCAAATCCACTGTAGTCATTTGTTCCCGACCAATGTGTTTGACAATGCAATTGTTCTTGATATCCCTCTTTGATTTCCTTGCTTATTCTAGGGGCAATCTCACCCAAAAATTACGTAATCAACTTCCTTTTTATCTGCATCCTATTCATCATGGCAAGTCTAATGTCTTCTAGCATAGAAATTATTAGCTTGTATCTTGCAAGAAGGATGAATGAGTTGAAGGTTTCGGACATATTGTTGTCAACACTATCACATTGGCTTGTATCTTGCAAGAAGGATGAATGAGTTGAAGGTTTCGGACATATTGTTGTCAACACTATCACATTGGCTATGACATTTAAAATGGGACTTACAAGTTGAAGGTTTCGGACATATTGTTGTCAACACTATCACATTGGCTATGACATTTAAAATGGGACTTACAGAAGGTGTGAGGATCTCTTGCCATGAAGTCGTCATATGCCCTTTGAGAGTAATCCTTGAGTTTGCCAGCCTCTATTGCAAAATCCCCCATGGAGGTTGCCTTCACACAATACCAAAAATGTTTTTGAAGAGTTCTTCCAGTATGTGCTTTCCTCTAATTGGAATAAATGTGTCTTGCACATTGCCTATGCTCCACTTAGGGCCAAACTGTATGTATAGCTGGAACTAAACCCTGGTTAAACAAAAAAATATGCACATATATGTAAACATGTAGCCCAGATAGAGATTAAATTGAATATGACATGAAATTGATCCTTACCTTTTGTTGGTCTAAAATTATTGTCCATCCCTCTCCCTCTCCCATGTTGAGATCATTGGATAAGATTCTCATAAACCATTCCCAAGAGCTCCTTGTTTCACCATCCACAACAGCCCACGCAATTAGCCACATCTGATTATTGCCGTCTTTCCCCACGGCACTTAGCAATTGCCCACCACATGCATGTTTAAGAAAGCACCCATCAAGTCAAAATATAGGTCTATAATTGTTGGCGAACCCCCTTTTCATGGCTGAGAATACAAGAATGAATTCAGTATGGCCTAAAAAACCTGCACATACAAGCTTTGATAAAACTTCAAAATTTTCTAACAAACACTTGAACTTTACCTGCAAAGCACACGTAGAATCTTTGAAAGACTCCTGATTCTGATGAGTCACTTTGGTCTGTGACCTTCAGAATGCACGTACTTTCAACATTACTTCTTAAGAGCTCTCTCATGTATGGTTTTAACAAGCCATATTGCTTCTTAAACAAACCATCTACTGCATTCAAATGCCTACTCTTTGCCCTCCTACATTTCCTTAAATCCGCTATGATCTCATATTGTTTTTGTATTTCTGCTTTCATGTCTTTGGGCTTGAACTTAGGATCCCTCAAAACTATGATCTCATATTGTTTTTGTATTTCTGCTTTCATGTCTTTGGGCTTGAACTTAGGATCCCTCAAAAAATTATCAATAAATTTTCCTGCAAGCCAACCTTCAGTGATTAGCCTATTCTTGAATGTCCTGCTACAAGTATGATAAGGGTGCATACTATTAATTTTCCAAGCACTAGCATCATCACGACATGGTGTAGCATTTAGCTGCCAATGACACTCGGTTTACAAGCTTACCGAAAACTCTCACACAACAAACACTATGCAATCATACTTTACACACTAAGTGTAGGAACCTAGCCCGTGTCCTCCTCCTCAAGTGCTCGGATGTAACCTCTCCCTAGGTTCGTCAACCGACGCCACTCCTATTGGATTCGACCCCGTCTCTCGCCTCACACTTCTCTCGGTGTACAAGTGTATTACAAGTGATACTCACAAATAAAGATTAAATACAATGGTTTGTCCTTACAACCCACAATATATAGTATGGAATATTAAGCTCAATATAGTGTGTGTGATAACAGTGAATGAAAAATATGTAACTCAATAAATATAGCTAAGATATGAAAATAAAATTATAAGCTACATGAAAAGATGAGTTAAGAAAATTTCTCAATAAATAAGAAGAACAATAGAGGATGATGAGGATAGAATCCTCAGTTGAAATGAAAGGCTTCTTCTTGTTGTAGCAGACTTCTTTTAAAACAGATGATTAGAAACAGCTTAAACAGCTCTTTTAAACACACTTAGGATTTTGTTAAAAATAAAACTTGGTTGTTGAAAGAGAGCAGCAATGGGGTATTTATACCCACTCAAAATATTAGCCAAATCCAACTTAAAAATACCAAAATAGCCTCAGATAGCCTTTGCAGAAAATAGGCGTTAAAAGGAAATGATGAGATCGGCGGTCGACCGTGGAAATCTCGCAGTTGACCGCGAGGCACAAAAAAGCTGAGTATAGAAATTAAAAGCTGGCGGTCGACCGCGAAGGTCTCTGCATGGATTCACGGTCGACCGTCACGGTCGGCCGCGAGCACATAAGAGCTATACTAAGAAATTTTGCTGCTGGCGGTCGACCGTGGTGGTCGACCGTTTCGTTTTTGAAAACTCCCTGTTTTTGAAAAGTGTTCAGAAAACCTGTATTTTCGTGAACATTAAGATATGATTTGTTAAAACGTATATATGTAACATGCATATATTATATATATATAAAGAAGTGTGAATGAGCTGTAAATATGAAATAAAAACTATTGTATCAAAGTTTGATGAAAAATCATTTATTTGATAGAAAACGTCAAAATTGTGTTAAGTGTACATATATTGAGCTTACATATAAACATACGATATATGTAAGCAAACTAAACTTATACCTAGGTGAATGCACATATATAAACTTGAATCTTTAACGCTTGATTGTCATGTGTTGAATTACCTGTAAAGAGAAAAACAAAACAACAAAAAAAACTAGAGAATAGATTAGCAATAAATTGTTTGACAAATCATCATCAAAACTATAGGGCTAATAATCTCCCCTCTTTTTGATGATGGCAAACAATTTATTTAATGATATGAAATACATATTGATAAATCATATATAACATGAATAATCTATATTAACATGAATATATAAAACCACATATCATAACATTCCATCAATATGAATTAAACATTAAACTGATCATCAATATGAATTAAACATTAAACTGATCATCAATATGTAGATTTTCTCCCTCTTTGACAACATCAAAAAGGAAAAAAATGTAACTAGGAGCAACGCTCCCCCTGCATTCAAGCACAGATAATAATCAAGTGTATGGACAAAAGCTCCCCCTGCATTCAAGCACAGATAATAATCAAGTGTATGGACAAAAGCTCCCCCTGTCAATTTTCATAAATGACATATAAAGATCATATATAGGAGCTAAATAACCATAACCATTCAGACACAACCATAAACATTTTAAAGTCCAAACCAAGCATAAAGCATCATTAGCAACACAATACCAATGTTTTCACAAAACCACATATTTGTTTTCACAAAACAAAGCATAAATATTGTTTTCACCATACATTGTTCATAGAAATGATAAACTAACATAATCACAATAAACCAAATTAGTCCCACAAAACTACATTGTTTTCCACACAAACCATACACAATTTGTTCCATAATACCACATAGTTTTCCACACAAACCATAGAGTTATTACAACTCAAAACAAAATATAAGTATCAAGTTTTCTTTCACAAAAACATAAACATAACCATAAGCATAAAATCCAATAATCAACGAGAATCAATCACCACCATCATCAGAAGCAGGGCCAGAGCCAAATCCCGAACCAGAGCCAGAAGCAGATCCTCCTTCAGAGCCCTCACCTGAATCAGAGTCAGAGCTGGAAGAGGGATCCGGAATCCCAAGAGATTGACGCTGATAGCTGAGAATGGTCCTAACGTCCCTCTGAATAGTTGAGACCTGAGTCTCAAGACGATCTAATCGGGCACAAATATCAGAAGTAGAGGAGGTGGAAGCTCTAGACTGAGAATGGGAAGATGATGGCTTAGCAGGAGCAGATAAGGAGTCGAAAATTTGCATACGGGAGAGAGAAACTCTATCAAAGTATTCCTTACCCGGATCAACTTTGGGTTCATTGGTAAGAGCAACACCAAAGTATTGGAGAATGAGGGTGATGAAATAGCCAAAGGGAAGAAATTTATAATGCTTGCATGCCATGTTCTTAAGAAAAACATTTGCCCAATTCACTTTTATTTTGGCAAAAATGACATAAACGGCATTAACCTTATCAGGGGCAAAATGATCAAAGCTACCGGTTTTGGGAATGAGATTTTGAGCAACAATACGAGCAATGAGTTTAGCAGTAGGATTAAGTGATTTGTTGTTCATAGGATAGGTGCAATCGGGTTTAAACAAGATATCGTTCACAGCCTGATCGGTGTGATCGATAAACATAAGCTCAATGTCACTTGTTGGAATCTTAAGGATTCCCGCAAGTTCGTCGGCAGAAAATGAGATCTGAATGTTCTTAACAGATGTGGAGATTGTTTGAATACCATCGGCATAAGTGGTGACAGACATATTTGCATAAAACAGATAAACAAGAAATGGGTAATACGGAACCTTACGTTCCACATCTAACAGTTTATCCAACCCGACAGCATGCAGAATATTATGAATATCATACAAGACTAATTCCTCGTATTTGATGTATCTACTAGGCAGGATTTTTAGTTTACACAGTTCCCTATATTTCTTATTTAGGGGTTTGAACAGAAGATAATCCTCATAGTTAGAGGCATCAGATGATGATGAGGAACCAATGTCAGGTCTAGATCTCTTCTTAGGAGGCATTGTTATCAAAAAAATAACTAGGGTTTTACAGATAGAAATATGACAGAGTTGAAAACCCTAAAAACCCTAGAATTGAAATAGGAGCACAAGAAAGAGAAATAGGAGAGATTACCCAAGATTCCCAAAGGAGATCAAAGATGAGATGATCCGCGGTAGATCAAAAGCAAGCTGCGGGCGACTGCGAGGAGAAATCTGATATTTTGGGGGGGAATTTCGAATGGGGAAGATGAAGAGGGTCAGATCATAAGAGGAGAGGAAGGAATGGCTCGGATTAGCTCAACATTAAGATCAACGATGGTGATTCATTCGGGTATGGGAGAATTAACCAATTGAAACCGAAACCCGATAATAAAATGAAAACGAATCAGAAAAATTTTCTTGCGGTTGACCGTGGCAGTCGACCGTAACAACTTCCAGAAACTTCGACGGTCGACCGTGGCTGTCGGCCGCGAGAAGAATAAAAGCATAGTCATATTAAAATTTGGATTTTGAGAGAAATACAATTTGGACTTTAATAAAAATTTGTTTTATGTTTATTATATATATATAAGAATATATAAGAAGTTCTTAACTATTTAAAACATGAAATTATTTTATTTGAGCTTTTAAAAATAACAATAATTAATATTTAAGCCTAAGAACCAATTTACTCAAGAACAAAAAAAAAACAAACAAAAAATGACATGAAACTCATTTTGGTACCCAAATCATTTTGGTACCACTAAAATTTAGGACATAACCCCGATCATGTAAATCCAAGGCCCTAGGGTTATGAACCCGTTTAGGCGTATTTTGTGCACCGATACGGTCAAAACAAAAATCATAAACATGACTCATACGATTGCAATTTGTGCAATGTAGATGTTTGAATGGTTTGCGTTGACCGAAATAAAATGCACGTGGTTCATTTGCAAAAGTAGATTTTTCTTTGTAAATATTTTGCAAACGAGAATTTCTTTTCAAATCGAAATAAAACATGGCCAAATGACCAAAACGACCACAATAATCATATTTGTACATGTATGTTGGAAAAATTGCAATGAAAAGAACAAAAGAAAATTGTCTTGTATTTCTTTGATTCCGATTACAATTCGATTACAAAAGAGAAGAGAACGAATTTGGTTCTCTCCTTTGTTTAAAACTGGGTTCTTCAAGGTAGCGATGGAGTGTCTCCTTTGGTTGTTTGCGTCGAATTTGCTCTCCGTTGATGATCCGACCGTCTTTTATCTCGTGGGAACGATAAACTTCTGTGAAAAGTTTGATAAGTAACTCTGAATGAGTTTAAGAACTCTGGACGAGTTAGAACTCTGTGAATAGAGTTGTTAGAACCAAAAATTCGGTTAATGATCAAGCATATATTCTGTTGTTGAAGAATCCCTTTGGTTTTGATCTCCTGGACTTGATTCAAATCTTCTATCTCTAAGGAATTCGCCTCTCCTGCTTCTCTGTGCGGTTGAGATTCTGAAGAATCCTCTCTGCTGCCTATTCGTATAAAAAAAACCAGCCTCCCACTCAGTTGAGTTTGTTGAGTTTTTATAGGTGGATAAGAGGTTGTAACCACCCTCTAAATCCGCTCCTAAGTGGGCGTGATTTTCTCAGATCGTGGGGAAACAGTTCTGAAACCGTTCGGCTCGTATTCGAACAAGTCAAACGCCCAATCTAGCGTTCAGAATCCAACGTCGCCTCTTAGAATTGAGACACGAGGTTGGGTGTTGGTTGAACACCAATGAACGCGAGGGTCGCTCGTGTTTGGTTTGTTATAGCTTGGAAATGCGGGGATCGGTGTTGGCTGAACACCAATGAACACGAGGGTCGCTCATGTTTGGCTTGCTATAGCCTGGAAACGCGGGGGTCGCCTGCATTCCCAAAATTGTGACGCGGGGATGACTTTCGCATTTTAGAAGGGATTAGTTGATCTGTAACCTCTTCTAAGAGCGTTGCAAGGACCGTTGTTCAGTAATCCTAGCTTTAGCTGTTGTGAAATGTGAAAGTCGTCAGATTGTAACTTTCACTGTGGATTATGAAGACTGCTGAATAGAGATTTCATCAGTTGTTGGAAGTATCGTTGAATTGTAATACTCCTCGATCTATGTGAAAAGTCCTCTATTTGCAGCTTTCGCTAGACGACACGAAAAGTATTTGATTGTAGTTTCCATTGTTGAAACTTGACGGGAATCAAACATCCATAGTGACTTTTAAACGAATATTTGCCCACAGCTCTCTACCAAGCAACTCACCAACTAAGTCTAACCTTTTATTTCTAAAATCATTACACTGTTCATCAGCATCTCTAATAGTTGTTAATATAATATTAGTCATGCTATTGTCGCAGCCATCAAGATCAATCATCTCAGAAATGAGGTCGTGTTTATAGCGGTTGCAGAGTTGCAGATGCAGTGATTAGAAAGTCGTCTGATTGTAACTTCCATCGTCGGGGCTTGATGAGGATTAGCTATCTATTGTGATTTTTAGACAGCCTACAGAACCCCGTCCAAAGTTTTTGAAAGTTCACGGTTGACTGAGACGAATTTTCGGAATACTTTGGATCCCAAAGTTTAGTGAATTGATTGCTCACTCCTTCTGATCGAGCCAGATGATTCTAATGTTGTTGACTGTAATCTATCTGTGCTTCTCCAATAGACTCCCCAACGGAGTCGCCTGTTTCTCCCCGGCTTTGGTCGTCTTGATAATTGTGATAGCCTTGGTAGTCAAGAAGTTGCTATTATAGTTGTCCACATAACTTCTGCACATAAGGATTGGAACGTGTGGGTGAGCTCAGCGTTTTGGAATTTCAACCAACCCAAAACGCGAGGGTTAAGTTTTAGGCGGGATTCTAGCCTCGAATCCCGTCCGTTATGATTTGACAGCTCATAGCTGTCTATAAATAGACCCCTGGAGGTTAAATCAAGAGTCACCTGACTCTTCTTGAAATTCCAACGAAAAATTTTCGTTCTCTCCGGCGAAAGACTGTTCATCTCCTCCGACAAGATTCCATGGCACCCAAGAAGCAGATTGATAATCGTCCTTCCAAGCCCGACGTCGTCGCGGCTCAAGGGTCAGCACCGTCTGCGCCGGCCGGCGGCGATGTTGCTTAGGCGAACGTGCCGCCTCAACTTCCTTTGATTGGCGGTGAGTATGACTGTCGTGATCGTTAAACTTGTTTCGGCAAGTTCTGATCTTTAGATCAACGAGGAGACTCGTTTCAATAACGCAGGGCTGGACTCCGTCGTTTAATCTTTTTGACGAGTGGTTCGACCTCCGCGTCTCAGATTCTTAACGCGAGGGTCAACCTACGCGTCTGAACTCTCTGACGCGAGGCTTGACCTTCGCGTCTGAGATTTTTGACGCTAGGTTTGATATTCGCGTCCTAGCTTATCTGACGCGGGAGTCGACCTTCGCGTCTGGGCTTTATATTTGCCTTGTCTAAAATTTTCTAAATTTTTCTTTATTTCGCAGTGCGTCATACCAGTCAACCTCTTCCTTTTCGCCACCATTTTGGACATGAAGGTGGTGTGGATATGAACATGACATTCAACCTACGCCAAGAACTCCCCGTTTTCCGAATTAAGGAAAAGAGTCGCGTGGAACTGATCACCCAAGCTTCTCCCGAGACACTTAGAATATTGGTCACGGACGCTCGACTTGAAAACTCAAGCCGTAAGCCAATAGTCAAATCTGGATTCCTCTTCGGGGATTTTGTTGATTTCGAGGCGGATAATGCTTACGATGGGGACTACAAGTGGTTACGGAAAGTTGGGGACCACAACCTTTTCTTGCCTAATATGGAGAGGATGTACCCACTTTCTTATTTCTAGTGTGCTTCCATCCCACGGCGTATGGATTGGCCCCTGGTTAAGGATCAGGATGGGGTTATTCTCGAAACTCTGACTTTTCACGGGGTCCGTACACTCGGTTACAACAGGCAGGTGATAGCTTTGCGGCCAGGTTTATTTGCTAAGGAGTATCCCCTTGGCGAGGTGGCCAGCCCAGCAAATACCTTTGTCAAGAGGTTTGTGGCGAAGAAAGGAGAGTTTCCCGCGCAAGGATTTAGAACTCCTGGCTGGGTTCATTCTCCGGTGACAGGGTGGTGGACCCGGATGACCAAGCTCGTTTTAGATGAATTGGAAACCCCTCTTGCCCGAGCTGGATTGCAGATTCCCGTGCGGGCTACTATGTTCAGGATTGTTCAGAGCCACTTTCATTTCTTCTCCATATTGGAGAAGTATAATCCCGAGACTTGTACTTTCTTCACCCCTGTGGGGGAGTTAGGTTTCGCTCTTCACGAAATGCATGAAGTCTCGGGTCTTATTCTTAGGGATTTGTCGTACGAAGAGTTTGTTCCAAGATCAGCGGAACTTAAAATTTTAAAGAAGACCAACCCCAAAATTTATTCCACCCTTTGGGAAGTCATGTGTCACTTCCACATTTGCATGCAGCTGACGGGGGCTCGAGGAAGCGGCATTAAACAAGTATCTTGGGCGGAATATTTATTCCAGAATTTGACCAATAAAGGAGCCTCAGTGAACAGACTATCTGCAAGCACTTTAGAGGAAGTTCAGGCCCGAATTGACAATGCTACCTCCCACTACACAAATGAGGCGAAGGAAGATGTTTTCCCGGCTCATACAGAGTTTGAAAGCTTCCACTATCAAGCTCTGATTCCAATTTCCGACACAGCGCTGTTGGCTGGGTTCTTGATGCTGTGGATCAAGCGTTGTGTCGTTCCTACTAGGCCAGTCGATGCCCTCGCTGTTGAGGTGATCTACCCGGCTGTCCTTTTGGCCCATGGGAAACCTGTGAGCCTCCTTCATGCTATGGTGAGTTGTTTACAGCATGGACTACGGGAGTTGGCCTCGGACTTCGTGGATGTTATAGAGGTGGAGTCTGGGGGTCACAAGACTTTCAAAACTCCTAATCCCAGGGTGCCACTGCTATACACCTATCTGATGACTTGGTACGTGCTCCACTATCCTCCTTTAATGAGTGCAGCCTCTCCCCCGGAAGATTCATTCATCCCATTCGTGCAACGACTAGAATCTGCAAAATGGGAAGGGGGGTATATGGTTAAAATTCGCTAAATTTTGGCGCGAGACACTCACTTCCATATCTTCCGCTGTTTCCCTGATTTTGGGGGCGGCGTCTACGGAGCCGAATATCAGGACGTAGCGGGTTCTAACGGATTCACTCAGCTGAGTGGGGGTGTTTTCCACTGGCTTCTCTCCATCAGGCCCGACTACTTGATTTTCCAGCAAGGCGTCAACTGTTTTATCGAGCCCTACCAACCCTATAGGTTTGCTCGTCAATTTGGGTATGATCAGTTGTACGTCGGGAATCCTCGTCCTCAACTCTCAATTATAGGCAATTTATATGAAGAAGCCAGGGCTTGGTACTATTTTGTGGCAGGTTGTACCAAAGCTATCTTCAGGCTTTCCCATAAAACACCCAACTCCTACACTTCTATAAGCTTCTGTAATTGGTATTTCGCCGCTTCTCAGACTCCCAATTACAACCTGAATACATCTTGCCTAAAAGACATTAGGCATATGTATGCTTCAAGAAAGGGGTCGAAGACATCCCACTTGAGAGGGATTGACGAGTTCCTATCCATCGAGAATCAGCCGGCTAGACAGGAAGAGGAACAAAGAGCTGAACCTGTTCCGGTGGAAGAGCAACAAGCGGTTGATCCCCCCATGACCAGAGCAGCTGGGAAGAGAAAACTTTCAGCGGATGAAGCCGGCAAAAATGATAAACAGATTCGTCGGAAGTTGCTGGTTGATTCCCCTCCCCCCAAAGGCCGACAAAAATCTAAGTTGATGGCTGATGCCATCAAAGCTGCTGAAGATGAAGAGCAACAGGAATCTTCTATTGCGGGCCTGCCACGTAAAACTGGGCTTCGTTCTTATGGCCCAGCCCTATCGAGCGATGCTTCTTCTTACCATCCCCCCAAGATGAAGAGGATGAGTTAATGGCTGCAGATGCAGAATCTGCTCTGGCGATGGACCTTCCTAAGTCTCATGTGTTTGAACCAGGGGGCCTCGAAGAGAATCCATCCCCTTCTCCTTCAGCCTTAATGTCACAAGCTCATGATTCAATTCCTAGTCCTACAACGGGACTTATGAATAAACCAGCTGCTGGCACAGATTTTCCGGAACCTTCAGCTACTCAGGATGATGAGGAGCGAGTTGATTATGACGGCTCCTCAACCGGTGATGCAGCTGACGAAGATAGAGATGATGAGGATGCTGACGTTGGCAACATGCCAGGTGGTGCCGCGGGGGACGAAGAGCATAATTCTATAGATGATATAACCATTTTTGATGATGCTCCCAAAGTCCCGTCCGATAAAACCTCTGGCTATACTCCTTTTCACAAAGTTAGGGCCCAACTCACGTCTTTTGATTTAATGCGCGAATGAACTTTACTCTTGTAATGTTCTTTTGATAAGAACAAGTTTGTTTTGTATCACTTTCTTTTGGTTATTGAATAAAAAGTGATATTGACTTCTCATTGTTTCTTGCGTTTATCATGTTCTGATTTTAAGTAACAAATCACGAAAAACGCCTGAGACGTATTCCCGACTTAGAATAGATCTCCACAATGATTCTGATCCAGGGAACTCTCTTTATTATCATTTAACTCCAGAAAATTAATATTTTCCCATAACGGGGCTGACTGGTAGAATTCTTCCTGTGTCATTTCTACTTTGAACACTGAAAGAAGTCTATAGGTGCTAGAGGTATAGCTTTTTAACTTGGCAGGGGAATATTGCGATCAGGGCAACTTGAGGACTTATCGCTCTATTGATGAGAATCGATAAGCTGATTTTGTCAGAGGTGTGATTTTAACGTAACATGAGAAATATTGTGATCAGAGCAATTTTGAGGACTTATCGTTCTATTGATGAGAATCGATAAGTTGATTTTGTCAGAGGTGTGATTTTAACGTGACATGAGAAATATTACGATCGGAGCAATTTTGGGGACTTATCGTTCTATTGATGAGAATCGATAAGTTGATTTTGTCAGAGGTGTGATTTTAACGTGACATGAGAAATATTGCGATCGGAGCAATTTTGAGGACTTATCGTTCTATTGATGAGAATCGATAAGTTGATTTTGTCAGATGTGTGATTTTAACGTGACATGAGAAATATTACGATCAAAGCAATTTTGAGGACTTATCGCTCTACTGACGAGAATCGATAAGTTGATTTTGTCAAAGGTGTGATTTTAACGTGACATGAGAAATATTGCGATCAGAGCAATTTTGAGGACTTATCGCTTTATTGACGAGAATCGATAAGTCGATTTTGTCAGAGGTGTGATATTAACATGACATGAGAAATATTACGATCAGAGCAATTTTGAGGACTTATCGCTCTATTGACGAGAATCGATAAGTTGATTTTGTCAGAGGTGTGATATTAACATGACATCTGTGAGGAAAGAATATTATAGCGTCTCACTTGGGAGAACTGCTAAACGTTTTATCATCAGGGCGACGACTTGTATCACTTGTGATTTGAACAAGATTCGGAAATTTTTATCATCTCACCGAAAAGAATTAGGTCAACTGGTTATTTGATATTCTGCTGAAGAGAGTTGACCAATTAACCAGGATTTGGATGATTTTGGAGATCTATCGTTCTATTGACGAGAATCGATAAATAGACCTTCGCAGAGGAATTGTAGTCATATTGGTAGTGATAATAACTAAATTCAATCTCTGTTGGGGTGATGGACCTTCGCAGAGGAATTGTAGTCATATTGGTAGTGATAATAACTAAATTCAATCTCTGTTGGGGTGATGACCATCTGAGGTGTAATATTAACCATATTGGTAGTGATAATAACTAAATTCAATCTCTGTTGGGGTGATGACCATCTGAGGTGTAATATTAATCTGATGAGTTAAGGAGATACAGAGTTTGAAAAGCACTCTGTTGAAAGAATCCCTGAACTTAGAGGATAAGTATCAAGGGCAGATTCTTCATTTGGAAAAGTTGCAACGCTAAGGTAACTCTTGCGTCTGAGGTACGAAATGCGAGGCTAAGAACCTCCATAACGCTGGTCTGAGCCTAGCGTTTGAACGCGGGTGTGAACTTCGCGTTAAGATTAAAGTCTTAACTGACTTTATCTAAAAAACGTAAGAGATTTACGTTTTAAAATATAAAACGGTTGGGATTCTCTTAGAATCCCTAACCATCTTTAACAGCTTGACGGCTGTTATAAATAGACCTGAGTGGTCACGTCAAGAGTCATTCGACTCTTTCCACTTTTGGCTATTTCCAAGAATGAGAACTCTCGTTTGGTTTCGACGAAATCTCCGACGAACTTCATCTCCTTCGTTCAAAAGAGTTTCTCCTGATCGACTGCATCAATGGCGCCTCGGAGAACGGATTCTGATTCCAAGAAAGTCGCTGGAGCAGCTTCTAAAACGCCGTCGGCTGAGGACGCCGGCGGTGTTCCTGTTCGTGCGGGAACATCGTCATCGTCAATGCCGTCACAAGGGCTTCCCTGTCGTGGTAAGTGTTGGCCCAAATAACTTGCCTTGGCAAGTTTCTTTGAAAACCCTAGATAGGTTCTTGACAACGAGGAAGATGACTCGTTCTTTGTTTGATGAAAACGCGGGGTTGGGACTTCTCGTGGGTCTCGACTCTCGTGTTTGAGGCTTTTCAACACGAGGTCCGACTCTCGCGTTTGAGATTTCTAACATGAGGCTCGACCATCGCGTTTGAGATCCTGACACAGAGACTTTAACCTTTTGTGTTTCAGACTTGTCTTTATGTCAATAGCTTGCTTCTAGCTGCTAAACTCTGCTTTATATTGTGCAGTGTTTCTTCCAAATGTGCCGCTTTCACAAGAGCATCATTTTGGATATATCGGCGGTCCTGATGCGAATGAAGTCTTCAGTCTTCATATAATATCCCAAATTTGTCAATTGACAATAATTATGCTATAAATTTTTGGAGCTGACCATTATTAGTTAATATGCTCATGAAATTATTGGATGAGATTTGAGTATATGCTGATGATAAAATTTGTACATAGTACCATCATAGTCGGATTAAGGAGTTTAAAGAAAATGATTACATGATCTATGGACAACTCAAGTGTGTTCAAGTTTTGAGGACAAAACTTCTGTTAAGAGGGATAGAATGTAATAATAATAAGTTTTGGCTATGTAAATATATGGAATATATATGGAAAAGTAAAGGGACTTTTGTGCATAAATTGTTAGAGGGGTTTTTAGTAAACAAATGGCCTTTATAAATACCCAAAACCCTACTTGTTTCCATCAAGCCTCTTTTCTTCTTCTCCCGTCTCTGTTCCGCCGCACAAAAAAAAAGAGAGGAAATAGTGCAGCCAAAATAATCTCAAGGGAAAAGTAAGGAATCCCAAGTGGCTTCGAGGAGGCGTCGTGATTGGTATTCCGATAGTCTTTCGGATTTGAGTAAGTGGTGAATTTGTACATTATTCGCTGCGTATTTTTCGTATAAAATTATATTGACTATATGTAAGTTTGTTCTGATGGATTATACCCTTCTATATGGTTGCTCGCATACTACTTGTTGATTGGATAAATGCATGTGATTAATTAGTATAAGCCTATGCTTATTTTCTTTATCAATTTTTTATGATTTTCATATAGTGGTAGGTTGAGATGCATATGTGTTTGATTTATTTCACTATTTGTTGGCCTTTGGCATTTTTGTATAATGTGATTAGCTTTACAAAATTTGTTTATTGTTAAAGCATATGCATCTCAAGCCAATATACCGGTATATGTCGGATATAAGCAAGCTATTAAAACAGGACTCAATGTGCCTCTATGAGGTTCTATTTTAGCGCTAAGAGACCAAATTGGGTCTCACCGTCCCGGAACCACGGGCTTAATAATTGTGGGGTTTACCGAGTCAACCGGAGTATGAAGTGTTGACCGCATTGAGACGTAGCATGCTTATTTCTATTCCATGATTTCTAATTTTCTTAAATATTTGTATCAAATACTAGAGTTCATTAATGATTCTATATCATTCTTATATTTTGTTTATTTCTCGTTGTAATATTTTAGTTTTGCAAAACCAGTGTTTAATGTATGAATTTATCCACTTATTGAGTTGTGAACCCATTGTGTTATTTCTATTCTTTTCAGAGACTCGGGATTAGGTGGAATTGAGGATTGTCAAATTCTTAGATTGTGTTATTTCTATTCTTTTCAGAGACTCGGGATTAGGTGGAATTGAGGATTGTCAAATTCTTAGAACAAAACAAAGAATAATTCGAGATTGTTATTGTCTTCTAGACGAAGGTTAAATAAAGTCTTTAATGTTTAGATGATGAATTGAGAGTTTGTAATAATGAGATTCTTTCTTTAGGTTGAGATTTATTTGGAGTTGAGGAATATTTATTTTTATCAAGTTAATTGGCTTAGTTGACTTTTGGGATTATAGAGAATATTTGTTGTTGGTTTAGTTCAATGAAGAGATTTGTTTTAGTGTTCTTTTAATGAATGTATATTTTGGAGCACTTTTCACAGGTTAGTCCGGCTCTAATATTCCTTTGAGGTTCGGAAATTAGGGTCGTGACACTTCAGGGTAGAATTCCACTGTGTACTTTCCCTGATTCGGAGAGAACGGACATGATTAAATTCCCCCGATGCTCTACTCTCAGAATTTTAATCACTGACTTAGACATGGAGACCCCTATTGGTCGTGCTCAGTTTCCCAAACCAGCATTCCTATTCGGAGATCGTATAGCAATCGATGACCATCTTGTACATGTGGAGGACTCAAAGTTGCTGCGGAGAGTTAATAATCGCTTCTTATTCCTCCCCAACATGAAGAGGATATACCCACTCTCTTACTTCTTGAATGTAAGCTGTCGTCGGGGTTTGACCTTCGACATAATTAAAGAGAAAGAGAATGTGTCGCTTGGATTTGGTCAGCGGGCTCGTACACAAATCGGGGGACAACTCAAGGGGTTAAGACCCGGTTTATTTGAGAAGAAAGATCCAATTCAGGAGATGTCGCGTCCAGAGAATATCTTCATTCGTCAATTCATTGCAGTTCAGGATGAATTCTCTACCCAAATGTTCAGGTCCCCAGGATGGGTTTGTTCCGGAGACGAAGGTTGGTGGACCCGTATGGTTGACTTCATTCTTGAGGAGCTTAAGGAGTCACTCGCTCAATCAGGTCTCACAATTCCTGTGCTAGCTATTCGACGGGGGGTTGTGCAAAGCCATCACAATTTCTTCGCTATATTGGAGAAATATAACCCGGACAGCTGCACATTTTTCACACCCATAGGGGAATTGGGTTTTGCTCTACACGAGATGCAAGCGGTATCGGGGTTGCCCTTGGGTAAAATGCCATACGAAGAATTCATCCCTACTACCGAGGAGCTTTCCCTGTTGAGGGTGGCGCATCCAGAAGTCTATTCTACTTTCTGGGAGTTGATGTGCCACTTCCATATATGTGCTCAAGTCGTCGGAATGCGCGGAGGGGGAATTATGCACACCGCGTGGGCGGAATACCTCTTTCCGAACTTGAACCGGAAAGACATAGCTGTGTCTCGTGTTGCCGCCATTTCTCTTAAGGATGCTAAAACCCGAGTTAAAGCTTCTAGTGCTACTTACAAAGACAGAGTTTACAGAGGATAACTTTGGGGCTGGTGTTGACTTTGAGAGTTTCCACCACCAAGCCACAGTTCCTATTTTTGACACGGCTCTTCTTGCAGGCTTCTTCATGATTTGGTTGAAACGGTGCGTAGTACCATCAAAACCAGTAGAGGCAATATTAGCTGAGGTTGTATACCCAGCTGTTTTGCTAGCGCATGGGAGACCTGTGAGTCTTCTCACTGCTATGGTAAGCTGCATGCAGAACGGCTTACGGATGCTGACCTCCGAACTTCTCGGAGCCCCGGGCGTTAAGGCCAGTGTCGTATACATATTTGGTGGCCTGGTTCGTATTGCATTGCCCTTCATTGATGACGGGAGTATCTGAGGGCGATGATGCTTATGTTCCCTTTGTACAGAGGTTGGAGTCGGCCACGTGGACTAATTCTTATATAGTCAGGGCTCGACATCTTTTGTCTTGGGGAGTCAATTATAAAATTTTCTGTTGTGCTCTTAATTTCGACGGAGCTAAAGAGAATGCCAACTTTTTAGACATTCTTTTTGAGGGTTCGTCTTCATTAGAAGAGGGAACTTTCAGATGGCTTCTCATGATCAGACTAGGCTATCTGGTGTATCGCTTGAAGGAGAAGTGTATGATTGAGCCTTACACACCTTCTAGATTCGCCAGACAATTCGGATATGATCAACTTTATGTCGGTAATCCCAATCCGGCATTGGCTCAAATCGGGAATCTGTATGAAGGGGCTCGTGCGTGGTTCTTCTTCTCTACCGGAGGGACTCATGCACACTTTACCTTACCCAACTCACCGCCTGGCTGTTCTACCGTTGCGGACTTTCGCGACTGGTTTGATGAAGTTTCTCGAATCCCAGAATACGATATTCATACTTCATGCATAAGCGAGATTCGGGAATTGTATAAATCGAGAAGTCGTTCTACCAAGAGTCGTTTGCCAGAGATAGAGGAGTATCTTTCCTGTGAACAAGAGGCGGCCGGAACAGCTGAAGCCTCACAGGAGTTGCCTACCATTGAGCCTTCTGGGGAAGAGGTTCATGCAGGGACTGAAGAAGGGTTGCCAACTGTGGATTCTCCTGAAGATAAGGTGGCTGAGGGAACTCCTGCTCCTGAAGATAAGATGGCTGAGGGAACTCCTGCTCCTGAAGATAAGGTGGCTGAGGGAATTCCTGTAGAGACCCCTACTCCTAAACTTCGTTCTTTGAGATTGGGGAAGAGGGCCCTTACTGCGGTAGAGGAAGGTGAATATGACAGGAGAACTCACAAGAGAAAGGCCATCCCCGCCAAGAACTCCAAGAGGGATAAATTGATGGGGGACGCGATGAAGTCTGCACATGTTGGACTTCCCGAGAATAGAGAGGCTGTCGCACCTCAAGCTGCTCCTCCCGCCCTTGAAACCACAACAGATGAGCAGGAACTTGCTGCCTCAGGTTCAGTGCCGAATACGATCAAAAAGTTATCATCTGAAGCTGTGCACTCCTCTACTCGCACTGACTATGAGAATTGCTTTATTTATCCATCGACTGCTCCACCCCCAAGCTCGAAAACTTTAAGGAAGCTCATCGAACAATTAGAGTACTGGATGCAAATGACTATCGATATCGTTAGTCTCGGGGACGTGAGTTTCAAAGTCTTTGAACCCCATCTACTGGGGTGTCTCGCTAAGATTAAGGACCAGGGGAATGCATTATGGACTGAACATTGTCGCGAGAGCATTATTATTCTGAAATATGAATTGGAATTCCTTTCAATGCTGCAGCATGACGACATAGGGCCAGAAGTGGATCATGCGCTTTCTCAGGCCAAAGCTTTAAAAACACAACACCAAGAGGCCCTCCAGAAAAGTCTGTCTGAGACAGAATCTCGCATCGCCAAACTGTGTGATGAGCATCTCCAAGTCTAAGGGGACATGGGCAATTTTACCGTAGGTCTCTAGGATACTGCAGCAGAACTCACTCGTGCTGGTGTTGGGATACCTCAGATAAATGCTCAGCTAGCTGGTGATATGGAAGTTTTCAAAGGGTTAATTACTTACTGCGATGGACTTTTCAAAGGGTATTGCGATGAACTTGTGGTTGCCAATAAGATCAGGCGCGAGATTGCAGAAGCAGCACCAAATGAAGAAGAGCTCAAAAACAAGATAACAGAGGAAATCAAAAAGGCTCATGAAAAGAAAATATTGGCTTTGAAGTCTAAGCTCAAGTCTTTTAGGCTGATGGGCTCCAACGCTTAGGAATTGAATTGCTTTTAGTGGGGGGAATAAATTTGTATCATTTTCATTTCGATTGTCTTCGTTTTGTATCCAAATTAACCATATTGAATGAAAATGATATCATTTTTACTTTCATCATCTCTTTTGTTGAAATCTGGTTCAGGATAATGAAAAATAATACAAATGCTATCGAAATTCTCTTTATTGATTATTTAGAATAATTCCAGAAAATTTCAATCGTCAGAGGTGTAGTGTTAACATGACGAAATACAAGATAGACTTACACTATGAATAGGAAACCCACAGCCTGATTTAGCTGGGTTTAGGGGGCTACATGATCTACGGGAAATATCTCTTAAGGAATTTCCCATTGATTGGCATCATAAGCCTGTCTCCTTTTTGATTGATGAGGCGGTACGCTCCGTTTGAATAGACTAATTCTACTACGAATGGTCCTTCCCATTTTGGATTGAACTTCCCTTTGGTTTTGTGTGTCATCACCATGGGTCGTCTGTTGGCTAAAACCAAGTCGCCCTTCTTGAAAATCCGTACCTTGACCTTTTTGTTGTAGGCTTTGGAAATACGGGCTTGATATAACTCAATCTTCTGCTGAGCTTGAAGTCGTTTGTCGTCTAAGGCTTCAAGTTCCTGCAGACGTCGCTGATGTTTTTCTTCTTCTGTGAGTCCAGTTGTAATAGCCACTCTCAGAGAAGGGATCTGGATTTCCAATGGCAATACAGCCTCGCAGCCATATACCAACGAGAACGGTGTAGCTCTTATAGGGGTCCTCACCGTCGTGCGGTAAGCCCACAGACATTCACCAAGTCTTTCATCCCAATCGCGCCGGCTCTTGGAAACAAACTTTTTGAGAAGCTTCACTATGGTTTTATTGAAAGCCTCTGCAAGACCATTTGCTGGTGGGTAATACGCCGTAGATGCGACACTTTGGATTCTGAATTTGTCACAAAATCTCTGAAACCCAAAGCTGACGAATTGTGTCCCGTTGTCGTGAACTATTCGCCTCGGGACTCCAAAGCGATAGATGACGTGATGTTTGATGAACTTGATCACGTTTGAAGTCTTGACTTCTTTCAACGGGATGGCCTCCGCCCATTTGGAGAAATAGTCGGTCACAGCTAAAATGAATCGGTGCCCCTTGGACGTCGGAGGGGAAATCGGTCCCACTATATCCATACCCCACATTTCGAAGGGCCAGGACGTCGACGTGGGGTGTAAGTTCCCTGGTGCTTGGTGGATGAAGTCCCCATGAATCTGGCATGCGTGACAACGTTTAGCGTAGTCAACTGCAATTGAGAACATCTTTGGCCAATAATAGCCGATTCGTCGGAGGCGATCTCCTAATTTAGCTCTGGGCTGATGAGCTCCACACATTCCATCGTGAGCTTCTTTGAGGGCCTCCCTTGCTTCCTTCTGAGAAAGGCATCGAAGCAAAACTCCATCATGTGACTTACGATACAGGACTTGAGAGACTACATCATAATAGAATCGGAGGGCCTTTCGTTTGATAGAGGCCGCTTCCTTAGGGTCATCGGGTAAAATTCCGTATAGGACGTAATCGATATATGGGAATCTCCAATCCCTAGATTCGAACTCTATAGAGGTTGTACAGACTTCCCCTGTAGTTGTCTTGTCTGGACTTTCCTCCATAGGAATCTTGAAAAAGTATAGTTTCTGTCCCACGATTGGAATCGTTGTTTCAGCCTCCGGTGGCAATGCTAATGAAGTTGCCAAGGAAGCTAAAGCATCTGCGTATGCATTCTGAGCTCGTGGTACATATTCGATAAAGAAACCTTCGAACTTTTGAGTTTGCTCTAGCACTGCGAAGTAATATGGGATCAAATCCTCATGACGTACTTCGTATTCCCCTCGGACCTGATTAATGATGAGCTGAGAGTCACCGTAGGCCTCGAGGTGCTGAATATTAAGTTCTTCAGCAAATTGCATTCATAATAGCAGAGCATTATATTCGGCTACATTGTTGGTGCAAGGTTTGATTAGGAAAAACCCCCTTGGGATTACGTGACCGTTTGGAGAGATTAATACTACTCCTACTCCTGCGGTGATTGCTCCATGAGGGTTGGCTCTAGACGCACCGTCGAAGAATAACTTCCACACTTGCGTAGCTTCCTGGGTGACGCAAGCTTCAGCGACTTCGTCAGGTAATTCTTCATACAACTTAGACGTTCCTGATACTGGGTGGTCAGCTAAGAAGTCTGCCAGTGCCTGACCTTTGACCGCCTTTTGAGGCATGAATTGCATGTCGTATTGTGACAAGAGAATAGCCCACTTTGCAAGTCGGCAATTTAGAGATGATGGTTTCGTCATCAGAACTCTCAAGGGATTCACCTTAGAGATGACGCGAATTGTTTGTCCAACTAGGTAGTGTCGCATCTTTTGAATTGCGAATACCAAGGCGAGACATTCTTTTTCGACCGGATTATACCGATGTTCGGCTTACATCATAGTCCTGCTTAGGTAATAGATGGCTTGCTCTTGACCTTGATCGTTGTTCTGGGCTAACAAAGCCCCAAGAGAATGGTCCATGGCTCTCACATATAACAGGAATGGTTTTCCTGATATCGGGGCAACGAGAACTGGCGGTTGAGTGAGATATCTCTTAATCTCATCGAATGCTTTTTGACACTCTGCATCCAAAACAAAGGATATTCCATTCTTCATGAGCTTAGAGAAAGGTTGGCAACGCCCTGAAAGATTTGATATGAATCTTCGAAAGTAGGCCAGTCTGCCTTGCAAACCTCTGAGCTCTTTGAGATTCTTCGGAGGTGGCATGCCTTGGATGGCACGCACTTTTTCTGGGTCAAGAGAGATTCCTTTGGATGTAACGATAAATCCTAAGAATTTTCCGCTTGATACTCCGAGGAACGATTTTGTCGGGTTCATCTTCAGCTGGTGTGCTCGCATGATCTCGAACATTGTCTTCAGATCTGTAAGATGATCACCTTTACACTGGCTCTTTACTGCTATATCATCAACGTAGCACTCGATCTTCTTTCGTAGGTGTTCGTGAAAGATCATGTTCATTGCATGTTGATAAGTCGCACCTGTGTTTTTCAGGCCGAAGGGCATCACTGTATAGCAATACACCCCTAGGGGTGTTCTAAAAGCCGTATGTTTCTCGTCTTCCGGGTGCATCTTGATCTGATTGTATCTGGAGAATCCGTCTATGAAAGACATCCTTTCACATCCGCAGGTGTTGTCGATCATAACATCTGTGATAGGAAGCGGGAACTCATCCTTTGGACAGGCTGCGTTAAGGTCACGAAAGTCGATACATATACGGACCTTACCGTTTTTCTTGGGTACTGGGACTATGTTGGCCACCCAGTCTGGATGTTGCTCTTCCCTAACGAAACATGAGTCTATAAGCTTTTTAACTTCTGACTCAATTGATTCCATGATCTCTGGACGAAACCTGCGTTGTTGTTGTTTAACGGGTTTTGCATCCGGATCGATGTTAAGACGGTGCATGGCAACCTTCGGGTCAAGGCCAGATATATCTTCATAATTCCAAGCGAAGACATCTATATATTCTCTGATGAGAGATATAAGGTCCTCTTTTTCGGATGATGATAAATCTTCGGCTATAAAGATGGGCTTGGGGTTAGAATCATCTCCCATATTGACCTGGATCACTTTATCTTCGGTGTGTGGTTCGCGATGTTCGAAGCACATATCCCACAAGATGTTGAGGCGTTTGATTCAAGGGTCATTGATTGATTCGATTAATCCTTCATCACCTCCTGCGTCTTCATCTAGATGACTAGTTGAAACCATGTTCACCGTCAGATTTTTAAAGAAGAGTCCGACACTGATGTTAGATTCCCAAGAAGATGTTCCGGATGAATGGTTCTGACACAGATAGTTACTGATAGTGTATGTTGGAAAAATTGCAAATGAAAAGAATAAAGAAAATTGACTTGTATTTCTTTGATTCTGATTACAATTTGATTACAAAAGAGAAGAGAACGAATTTGATTCTCTTCTTTGTTTAAAACTGGATTCTTCACGGTGGCGATGAAGTGCCTCCCTCGAATGCTCGCGTTGAGTTTGCTCTCCGTTGACGATCCGACGTCTTGATTCACTGGAACGATGTCTTCTCCTCACGATTTGACGTTGTGGAGAACTTGCGTGGCAAGTTTAAAACTCTTGATGAGTTAATAACTCTGATCAAGTTTGAACTCTTGAAAAAGAGTTGATTTGAACCGAAAGTTCGGTTGATAAGCCAAGGATCAAAGCTCTCTGTTGTCGAAGTTGAAGATAATCTTCGTTGGAGGATGATGCCGATCCCCTCAAAAGCTCGCCCAAGGATCTCTCCTATTGCTGCCAATTCCCAGATCCGGAAAATGCCAGTCTCTCTGATCAACCCAGCCCACTCTTTCATTCCAAAAAGCCAGCCCCTTAACTCAGTTGAGTTTGCTCGCTTTTATAGGGGATTAAGGGGTGTAACTGCCCCCTTAATTCTCTCCATAGGGGGCGGAAATCCCTCAAATCGTGGAGGGAAAATGGTTCCTGCAACCGTTCAGCTCGTGTTTGAACGAGTCAAACACCCACGTGGGCGTTCAGGATCCTAACTCCGCGTTTTAGAATTGAGACGCAGAGTTGGGTACTCGCTGGGTGTTGAAAAACGCGGGTCCGACCCCAGCGTTTTAATGTTGTAACGCGGGTCCGACTCCAGCGTTTTGGTGTTGTAACGCGGGTCCGACTCCAGTGTTTTAATGTTGTAACGCGGGTCCGACTCTAGCGTTTTAATGTTGTAACGCGGGTTCGACCCTCGCGTTTTACTGTTGACACACGGGGAGGACCTCCGCGTTTTGGTGTTGTAACGCGGGTTCGACCCTCGCGTTTTACTGTTGACACACGGGGAGGACCTCCACGTTTTGGTGTTGTAACGCGGGTTCGACCCTCGCGTTTTACTGTTGACACATGGGGAGGACCTCCGCGTTTTGGTGTTGATACACGGGGAGGACCTCCGCGTTTTGGTCTTAAAGCGCGGTGATGAGTTCCGCGTCTTGCTTTGGAGAGATTATCAACAAGTAATCTCTTTTGTCATAGTGTTGCAAAGATCATTGTCTTGTAATCTTCGTCTTAGCTCCTTGAGAATATGAGAGTCGTCAGATTGTAACTCCCGATGTTGATTGTGAATGCTGTTGAACTAGAGCTCTCATCGGTTATCGTGAAGGTCGTCAGATTGTAACCTTCAGCGATCTACGTGAAAGTCTTCAAATTATAGCCTTCTGGAAGTCGTCAGATTGTAACTTCCATCATCGGTGTTTGACGGAGGATAAGCTATCTATTGTGATTTTTAGACAGCCTACAGAACCCCCTCCAAAGTTTTCGAAAGTTCACGGTTGACTGGGATGAATTTTCGGAATACTTTGGATCTCACTCTGATCCTGGAGCTGTTGATTTCTTGTCGTAAAGGAGTCGTTCTCTGCACTCGCTTTGAAGGTATCTTGGTTGAAGGGATTTTCCATGTAGGACCTGTGTGAAGGTATGCGCCATAATCCTGCTTCTGGAATGCGTGGGTGGACCCCTGCATTTTGAATTTGAGACGCGGGGCTGACTTCGGCGTTTTGAATTTGAAACCCGGGTGTGACCTCAGCGTCGTGATTTTTGTAACGCGGGTCTGACCTTGGCGTTTTTAAAGTTGGAACCCGGGTGTGACCTCGGTGTTATGATTTTTGCAACGCGGGTCTGATCTTGGCGTTTTTAAAGTTGAAACCTGGGTGTGATCTCGGCGTCATGATTTTTGCAACGCGGGTCTGACCTCGGCGTTTTGACTTGAGACATGGAAGTGGCTTCCGTGCATTTTTGACTAAGTCTTTGAGATTTGTCTTCAGCTCATCTGTTTCAAGTCTCGGCTCACATCCATCAAGCTAATGGACCTACGAACATGCATAGGATTTTTGGCAAACCCTCAGCCATCAACGGATTTGATAAGCCTTTACCGACTACCGTTTGAGTCGGGCTAGCATGTGAACTATTTGAATCCGTTTCACATGTAACGTTGTGCTAAGAGAATGAACCCTCTTAGACTTGATGCTATGATTTTGAATACATAGACTTTGTCATTTTTACAGAAAAAGACTAACCGGCAACGCGTGTTAGGCGTAGGCTTATCTCTAATTAGGGATCGAGATAAAGTCCCCCACGCGTGTTAGGCGTATTACCCATTTTTGAAGTTCTTTCTTTTTTCATATGCAGTGGAATGCCAATGCGTGCAACTTTATTTGGAGATTTAGCTACAAATGAAGGATCAATTCTTGAAGCAGAAATCAAATATAAGCCTGTAATAGCATTATCAGATTTTAAAATCTCTATATATCAAGGTACATAAATTATTGCTGAAATTCTTATTAAAGATAACTAAACATAAAATTACTCCTATAATTTTTTCATTTTTGCAGGAGATACAAACATATCGTCACAAATTATTTTAACATTATGTATCAACCCAAAAATAGAACTAGCTAGCGAATTAAGGGAATGGTAAGCAGAACAAGCATACTTTCATATAACCAAATAATGAAATATTATTATATTTTAATCTAATATGCAGGTTTCAATTGGAAGAAGCTGCAAAAGCAAAAGGATCTCCATCGACGTTTTTTAAAAAAGCCAAGGAAATTCATATTAGTGATATTATGCATAAGTCACAGAATTCGATATAGGTACAATATTATATACATATTCTTAGCTACAAATTTAAATCTAACTAAACTTTGTTAATATACAGGCACGATATTACACATTTAAGGCAAATATAACTACTATTTTAAACAGGCTCGAGCCATGGTTCTATGCTTGCAAAGGCTGTGACAAGAAGGTTGATAAAGATGTTAGTAAAGAGTGTCTGAATGAAAAATACCGCAGAATCATTGATGACCCAGTACCAAGGATAAGTAATATATCTTTTTTAATGCCATGAACATATTAAAATACAATACTAATTGTTTTTAGAAATTAACAATGAAAAATACAGGTACTTAGTTAAGATTCTCGTAGAAAATGACACGGATACTGCAAGAGTAACACTCTTTGACACAGCAGAAACTCTTATTGGATGCAAAGCAGAAAAATTCATAACAGAAAAGAAAGAGGTAATTCCTAACTCTATTCAAGTAATAAATTAGAAAATAAACAAATTCATAAGTATCAATATAACATTTGTTCTCATTGCAACAGAAAAATAATCAGAGTCCATATTTCCAAAATTTTGTTTTGAACATCGGAAAAAACATTCAAATTCCTGGTAAAGTTAGATGAAAAGACAAAAGATGAACGAGACGAAGGCAATATAATAGCACAAGAAATTCAACTCCAGCTTGATATTATAATCGACGTAGATGATGAAGATGCTATTCTATAGTTGCCCAGAAAAAAGATAAAGGTGGAGAAAGATTGATCTTGGTTCAATTAGAAATTTTCAAGAACAATATTTTTAATCATTTTATATAACATCTTAATTTTTAATTACAATTAGGAATTTTTATAAGGCATTTTCATGCAAAGTTATTATTAGTTTTGTATGCTTATGTGATTGCTTACATCACATAAAATTACACTTTGATATTTAACCATTTTTACTATATTTTATTGTTGTCTATGGATATAATCCTGCATTTCATGAGAGGCAATCGATAAAAATCTACTTTTATTAATCCTGTGAATGGATATATTGTCAGATAGACATAAAATACTCTTCCTGATAGCTAGCGCAGCATGTGATCAATTATTTATGATATAAAGGTGACATCTTTAACCAATTAGCAAAGAATTACTATTGTGATGAATTTGCTTGGGGTTGTCACAAACCTCAATAAAACATTTCTTTGGGTTTTTTTTCTGCATTCATTGGAGGCCATTAAACAGGTACTTGATTTATCCAATAATAAACGGGTATATGTAGAGTTGTTGGATGTTGTGATGAGTGTCATTGAGGAAAATGACTCTGAAACTGCAGATTCTGCTGCTTATGGCATTGGAAGACATGATGAACATACTTCCCAAAAATCTTCCTCTAATTCTATGACCGAATTTTGTGTAGTGTCTATATTATCTTCTAAAAAAACATGATACAAAAACATATCCAGGAGATTCTATGATTAACACCTATGAAGAGTCTGCATACTCTAAACAGAGTCTCCTTAATCCTAGAGAAATTGATCTTCTGATGAACGTTGGCAAAGAATTACCATTGAGCAAAATTTGTTTTGTCCTGTATCCATAAAAATATGTTTAATGTTTATTGTTGTGATAATTTTGCTTGGAATTATTACAAACTTCATTATTAATTATTTGGAATAAGAGACCAAATTTGATAAATATTTACTTTCATACTCTAATTAAGTTCTTGGGTGGTAGTGGCGGTGATAAATTTTAACTTCTTCAAAGAAAAATAATTTACAACTTCGCAGTAAATCAAACAATGATCTTAGTTTTTTAAGTAAATAATTTTTAAATATTTTCTTTATTGCTATAACTATAGTTCATAATGACAATTATAATATCCCAGTTAGGTATATTCATCACAGTTTATATTAAAAATCCATTACATTTATTTTTATTAATATTTACATAAAATAATACTAAATCTAATAATTCAAATTTACAAATTTAAACTCAAGATGAATCTCACTTATTTAAAGTAATGAAATAAATAAACAAATAATAACAATTTTGATATTTTACCACGTGCATTACACGTGCACAAGAACTAGTATATAGTATTATAATTCTAAACTTTTGACACATAAGCGGTAGTACAACTGCCTTAAAGCAAATGTTAGAGTACTATCAAAATTGATTAATATAGTTGATGGTAGAGGGATTAGCAATCTCATGAGTTATCTACAACATTTAAAATGATAAAAATTTAGAATCCATTTATATGCTTTATTCTGCAAGTTCATATAATCCTATAGCATTGTAGAATGATACATTTCATCACTAATATTCCAAAGGCCATCGTTTAATAAATTTTAGGAATATTTTAAGTATCATACTCCCTTTAAAAGTACGAGTTCAGAAAAATCTTTTCATTGTCAATATTATCATTGATTATATTGAATGTTTTATTTAAATTTTAATCTATACTAATCATAATTATATCATATCCTAATCCAATGTGAACTACTTATTGGTCAATAATTTAAAAAAAATAAATAAAATACATAAAATAACTCCATGGTATCAGTCTGTTAAGATATAGAACTAATAAGCTATAATATATGAAATATTACAAAAAAACCTAAAGAATTTAAAAATTATACAAAACACCCTTAAATATTTAAAATTACACAAAACATCCAGACATTTCAAAACTTAAGACAACAAACATGAAATTTAGAAATCAACAGCAGCCACTAGGGGTGGAAATGAACCAAATAATTGACAAATAGTTCAATAAATGTTCAAGTAACTATTTGGCCATATTCAATTCGGTAGTTCATTTACCACTAAAAAATTATTTTTTAGTATTCAAGTTTACTAACGAATAGAATTTAACCACATGTATGTTCGATTCATTTGTCTATTAAATATTCATTTAAAATTTGATCACTTATTATTTGTACATATGATGTCATATTTTTAACCCACTTACCATTTCTTACTTAAGTTTTATGTATTAATTTTAAGACTTAAATAATCTTAAATCTATTTTTTTGATAAAAATTTTGATTTAAATATATATACATCATATATCATAAAGGAATAATTTTTATTTATGAATTTAAATTTTGTTTAAAAATCAAATTTATTAGTAAAATAAATATACTTTGATATTCAATAAGTATTCATGAATATTTATCAAATACCAAGTATTCAAATTCGAGTTCAAAAAACTCCATATATGAATATTAGAGTTCGCATACAAATTCGATAATTTTAAACAAAGACCAATACGAACATCTTAGTATTCGATTCAATTCGATCGTTTACCACCCCTAGCAGCCACTGAAGAATTTAAAATTCATAATTAACACCCTCAATATTTTAAAAACTATAAAAACACCCTTAGAGGTTAAAATAATAAAAAAAAACACCTTAAAATTCTAAAATTTTAAACTTTCAAATAACAAAGATGAATTCAAGGGATTTCCATTAGGCGCTGAAAATTTAAATTCTGTAAAAAAATAACCTCAAAGTTATAAAAATTACAAAAAACTCCTTTAGAAATTAAAAATCATAGAAAATCCTAAAATTTAAAGTCTCATAACTAATACATATCAAATCTCAAAATGATTAGCAGACGTCTAAAAATTTAAATTTTGTAACAAACAATCCAAAGTTTCAATAATCACAAAAAATACCCTCAAAATTTAGAGTTGCAAGAACTGTCATGACATTCGAAAACTTACCACCACCACATGAAACATGAAAATTACAAGTACCCAACTTAAAATTTAAATTTTTAAAAATTACTCTCAAATATTTAAATTTTGCAAAACATGACGCCGTTAATAATTTAAAATCATGAAAAAGTGCTAAATTTCAAAACTTAGCAAAAAAAAGAGTAGTTGTTTGATATTTTTTCATTAAAATATATAAACTTAACTTCTAATTTAAGATTTTACTATCCTTTTTTGACATCTAAAAGTAGTCTAATTATATTTAAAAGATAAATGTGAAAAAGAATTGATAATGTCTTAATAAAAAATAAAACAGAAGGAACGAAATGCACTATTTTCTGAGTATTTTATGGAATAGTTTTTTTTAGTAAATTAGGAATCTTTAGAAGAGATTTTTGTAAACTTTTTTAGTACTTTTACATACTTATGTGGATGCTTTCATTATATAAAAGTACACTAAAGTTAGTATTAATCTTTAATTTATGATTTTTTAAAGTCTATTAAGGATAAAGAACAAACTCCATATTATATTTTGTGTCATTTTAGCCCACTTTTAACCAATTATCTTGTCTTTTTAGCTTTAATTACTCATTTTTCCTTTTAGAACGCTATTTTTTGAAGTGCTTTTCACTTTTTCAACACTATAATTTCTCATGTCAAACTTAGTTTCATGCATGTCTCAATGACATGATAATTCAAATTGATTTCGGATTATATTTTTTACTGTCAATTTAATTATCAACATGAAAATTTAAATTGGGTGTAGCTCATTTAAATGAACATTAAATAAAATAAATAATCACAATGCTAAAGTCTAGAAATATAAGTAAGCAAAAAACCATTAAATTGGAACCGATGAACAAATTTTAATAAGAATATAAATTAAATATACGTAATCATGGTATTTAACCACGTGCATTAAACATACATAAAACCTAGTGTAAATAAATACTATACTCACATCAAAATCTCTTTCAAACAGTATGAAGATAACTTCTTTTCAAATTAAATACACACACATGTGCCATTGCTGATATTCTATGAGCATCTGAAAGATCATAAAGCCTCAAAATTCTTCAAAATGAATAATTAGAAAATATTAATACCATAATAAAAATGCAAATCATAGTTGCCAGAACAAAATACCCCTGTTTGTTTGCATGAAAGTAATTGTGAAGTAGCTGAAGTAAAAGAAGTAGATGCTACTTCTGCTACTTCCAAGCAAAAAAATGTGTTTGGTTCTCTGAAAAACTTACTTCCAATACTTTCCTAAATGCTTATGTGGCGCATACATGTCATCCTTAATTCCAAAATATTTTTCCAATTCTCAATACTCAGAAGTAGCTCAGAAGTAGTTGAAATGCATATTAATTATGACATAAATATTTTTTATTAATATTTCCTTTATTAGTTACTTCTAACAACTTTTCATTGATAAAATTACTTCCTAATAATATTTTCAAATGTTATCCAAACAAAAAAAATAAATGAAGAGGAAGAAGTTCTACTTCCATTACTTCTAAAAATATATGAAACAAACAAAAAAAATATTTTTTTCACTACTTCCTACTTCATAGCTTTGAAAGTTACTTCTATAATCTACTTCTTACTTCTAATACTTCCATTATCCAAACGGGCCCTAAAGGCGAGATCTGCTATTTGAACTAAAGAAAATCAAATTTAACAATGACAATCCAAAAACCAATTTTATAGTTTCACCATTGAATAATTTTTATTAGAAATAAATTAATTATGTACCGTTAACAAAAAGGAGGATACTTTGACTTACAGGTAAGATTTGGGAATCGTCAAAAGCTCTAGCTAATGTATTGCCATCATTGAAGAGATATTTTGAGGGCATGTGAGACTAATATTGGTTTAATAGGGGTTATAAACCATAAATATTGATTTAATTCATGGTAAATTCAACTGGGGCTAGGGGTTATGAATTTGGAATTCATATGTATTTTAAGTAATTATGTAACAAATTATTATAAAACTTAATTTTAATTATTTTTAATTTACCGTGAGTATATGTATGTGTTTTATTACACCTAATGTAATTTAATTAGGGGTTATTATGAGAGAGATTTGAACTGGTATGCTTATGTATGTATGTATGAGTGTTATGGATACATGCATATGCTTACATGTATATATGTATGTATTTTAACATAATTCAAAGGGCATTTTGGGAAGAAATTTTTTAACATTCTAATCCACTTTTATAATAGCATAAGATATAAAATTATAGTTACCAGGATTAATGCTATTGTTATTGCGTCAATAAAAATGGCGTTTAAGAATGAGAATCTAGATCCCATAGGATTAATGTCATTTTTATTACTGTTACAAGGATTAATGTCATTATTATTGTTGTTATTATTTTGTTGAACTGATAATAGACAGTCAATTGAATCTTAGGGGGTTATTGGTCCAATTTCTATAAATTATAGGAAATGTTTTCCACCAAAAATATGATTTCCTTGTATTTCTTAAAAAAATTATAGGAAAATTTTTGAGAAGTCAAAAAGTACCAATTTTTTTATTTTTTTTATTTTGCTTGTTTGGTTCAAAACAAGAAAATGACCCATAACTTTATAGAAAATAGCATGATTTCTTATAGTTTGTAGAAATTGAACTAAAGACCCCCTAAATTTATAGAAAAGTGTCAATGTGATATCAAATTTCTGGGTGATTTTCGCCCATTTTGAGAGTAAATTGATTTTTGTAAATTTTAATACTTTTTTGTACTTAACAAAAAATATTTTCGTAAATTTTTTTGAACCAAACACAGTTAACGGAAATCTACAGAAAATTTTTAATTATAGAATTGTCATTGTCAAGCATTTTGAGAAAACTTTTCTATAAAATTGTGTAACCAAACACCCTCTTAAGATATTAAATTTCTTTAGCTGCCATTTGTGAGAATGTTTGGTAACTTTATTTAGCAATTAGAGCTAGTCATATTTACCCCCATATCTATCATTAATATCAAGGGGGAAAAAGAAGATATTAGATATATCACCTATTGCTATAGTTGATTGTTGTTATTATTTTTTTTGAACTGATTATAGATAGTCAATTGAATATTAAGATATTAAATTTCTTTACCTGCCATTTGCAAGAATGTTTTGTAACTTAATTTAGCAATTAGAGCCAGACATATTTACCCCCATATCTATCATTAATAGCAAGGGGAAAAGGAAGATATTAGATATATCACCTATTGTTACAGTTGATATGTCTGCATTAAAACACCACCTACAAGCAGTGTCAAAACAAGGATACAATCTGGTTAGATATTCTATACATTAACTATTTTAATTATTTATAATTTTATGTAATTTTTGATATTTTACTCTTTAATTTAATTATTACGCATGTTTCATGTATCGCAGATGTGAACAAAGAACCAACTCTCTCAAGTTTGAGAAAAAAGATGAAGATGGACAACAAATGATTGAAATTTAGAGGAGCTTTCTTTAAAATTTTATATATTATATTTTCAGCTTGATTGATTGATAGAAAACAATTTTCTGGATTGCATCCATTGCTTTATGTTTTCGAACAATGTACTTATTATATTTGTTTCTTTCTAGCATGTGTTAAGATACTTTTTTATATCCGGTTTATTGATTAAATAAGTCAGTTTTAGGTTAAATGATTTTAATTTTAGTTATAACATAATATATTAGTTCTATTGTCATGATTTTCATGCGTTGACAAATTTTGTTCACCTCAAATGTGAGGGTTACCATGCTTCAGAAGGTGAGGTGAGTCATTAGAATTTTTTTTAATTGTTTGCGGATATGAGCGATTGAAATACTATGAAATCGCGATAAGGTTGTGCTTAGCACATGCTAAAAAACTAGTTAGAGTTATAAATGTATCTATGATATCAAGTTCTCCTTTAAACCAACCATCATGTAGATTCACTTTGGTCTAATTGAAGAAAAACTATATCTGACAAACTTTCTTTCCGTAGTTACTAAACAAAGCTTATAATTTGAATATAGTTGAAACTGTGAAACTAAAATATTATAAATTTGAGTCATCACCATGATTTCGGATTTTTATATCAGTATAAAGGTTTACAAACCCTTTTTCAAATAAGTACTCCTAAAATGAGTACAAATTTATAACAACATTCACATATATATGATAATCTATAATATTTATGGATGATTAGAAGATTAGTTTAAAATTTTTAACTATTCTATTCCAGGTGAAAAGCACACAACTCCTACAAGGATAGGTTTGAATGTCCCGGTAGCATGCCTTTTCCTAATTTACCATGTCTTGAGTCCATGCAGAACATCCTAATGGTAATTGTTCCTAATCATTGGGAAAAAAGGTTTATTCCTTGCCAACCTTAGGTTTTAGGCCATATTTGCACCGTTACAATAATTTATAAAGTTAAGCATCATTTACCTTTCACAACTCGGGTTTTCAATTGTAACAAAACAATAAATAGGGATTTTTTAATGAGTGATCATGGAGAGTGGTTAAAGAAAGAGAGATATACAACAACAACTAAGCCTTTATCCTAAATGTTTGGGATCGACTACATGAATCATATTTTTCCATTCAATTTTGTTGCGGGTCATTTCCTCCGTTATGTTAGTCTTAATCATATTCTTCTTAATTGCTTCTGACCAAGTCATTCTAGATCGACATCTAGATCTCCTAGCCTATTAACTCTAATATTATCACTTTTCCTAATCGGTGCACTAAGGGGTCTCCTTTGTACATGACTAAACCATCTTAATGTATTCTTTTTTTATTTTATCCTCAATAGGCGCAGCCTCTAATTTACTACGGATGCACTCATTTCTTATCCTATCTATTAATGTATACCTACAAGATCATTACAATATTCTCATTTCTGCTACACTCATTTTTTAAACATGTTGTTTTTAATTGCCCAATATTCTGACCCATGAAGAATAGTTGGTCTTATAACCGTCCCATATAATGTTTCTTTTAGTTTCATTGGTATTCTACAATCACATAAGACTCTTGAAGCACTCCTCAATCCATTTCAACCATCCCGATTGATTCAATACACAACATCATCATCTATCTCACCATCATGCCTAATGATGTTGCACGCCTATACGGAAGCGTGCTCGTACACCAAACGAATCTGTAAAACACGAGAGAAGAGAACCAATCCACACACGAGCACAATCTAAACCAAAATATGACAAATTAACCCAAACATAGAGATATACATGGTTCAACAATTTGCCTACGTCTACGGGGAGAGAATGAGGAGATTCCACTAAATCAAGAAGAGTACAAAAGGGTTACAACTCACAAAACTTACAAAACTCACAAATAAACCCTAAACCAAAGCTCTCTCCTTGCTCACAATATCTCCATCTCACAATGCTCAGTACAATATAAAATCTCTATTAAAACTCTCATCTATTAGCCCTAGAAACGAGTGTTTCTAATATATATTAAAACCTAATCAGAAACAGAGCAGGAAACAAAACAACCCAATATCCGCTATGTGGTCGACCGCCGACCCCAAATCGCGATCGACCGCTAAAAGTCCAGAGATTTTTTTGTCTCATGGGTTTGAGCGCGGTCGACCTCCGAACCCATCGCGGTCGACCGCCAAAAGTCCAGAGGCTATTTCGTGCACGTTTGCGGTCGGCCATCGTGTCATGTGCGATCGACCGTGAAACCTACAGATTGTCTCCTGAACTTCGTCACTGTTTATACAAATGATAGATCCTAAATAGCAAAAATGATTAGTTTTAGGTATTTCTTAGCCATCAATATGTACCATAGGCTCTCTTTCTTTCCTACTTTTACTAAAAATATATTCCAAATATTCTATTTTTGTTCTACTAATTCTAAAATATTTAGACTCAATAGCTCATCTCCATCTTTCTACTTTAAAAACAATGCATCTTCTAGTTTCATCAACTAATACTATATCATCAGCAAATAACATACACCATGAGATTTCATCCTAAATATGCTTAGTAAGTTGGTTCATAACTAATGCAAAAAGATAATGACTTAAAGCTGACCCTTGGTGTAAACCTATGGTAATAGGAAATAATTTAATTTCTCCTTCATTAGTGTTGGATATTTTATTAAAGAAAAGGCAATTTAACATGTTTTACATATTTTATTTTCCTCAGCAATTAATACGTGCATAATGGCTATATAATTATGGCGAACGTTACCGTATTAATTACGGGTTTATTGCGTAACGACCGAAATTATGGCATACGTTACTGTATTGATTGCTAGGATTTGTAACGGCTCTCTAAGACCCCTATATAAGCAGCCCTTCACATTCTCGGAAAAACAATAAGAAAAACAACAAGTCTCTTCTCTCCTCTTCATATTATTTCTTCATAGTATTGGTTTTATTTTTGGGCAACTTTTTTCATCTGAGCAGAAGCTCTGTACTCTCGCCCGAGTACAGAGACCAGTCGATTCCGGGGGTTTTTACCGCTAGGGGAGAGGGGATCATCTGCACTAGGGCGATAGGCGGGTCCTCAATCTTTTAAGGCAGTGAATACACGATTGCTCCCGATCAAGCCAGATTTAATTGTTTATTTTATTCGGATTTATTTCATGCTATAATCTTAATTATTTGATAAATTTCCAATAATCTAGAAGATTGAGTATTCACAGTTGTTAATTTTTAAAATCGAAAAAAATTAAAAATTACTATTCATCAATAGTTTAATGTTCACCCAAAAATTTTTTAGAAAATTATTTTTTATAGTTATTGTTCACACAAAGAAAATATAATTGCTTTAATTATATATTTGTTTATCTATTAGTATTATCGATTTGTTGTTGTTATAAAGCTAAAAAAAGTGTAATTAATTCTGAAAATAAAGACTTTACTGTTCATATTAAAAGATAGCATTTACTGTTCATTAAAAAATGTTACTATTTAGAAAAATAATTGTTGCTAATTGCTTGTTTATCTATTGTTTTAATTTAAAAAAAATCAATTTTGGTTACTGTTCATTTGATTTATAATTACAGTAATTAGTTTTAATTATTGTTAATAATTATTGTTAATAATTATTGCTTAAATAATTACAATTAATTATAACTTGTAATTGGAAAGGAATATATAATCCTATATATCAGTTAGAAATTCTTTATGAATTTGGCTATTGATTTATATCATTCACTTTATTTGTCTCAACCTTTGTTTCATGTGCATTGCAACGACAAACAATCATAGAAATACACTGACATACAACCATATGTAGGTTTGTAATGATCAAATATTATTTGCTAATAGAAACATGCTATAAATTTGCAGCAGTGTACATATATATATTCTTGAAAGTCTCATATACATGGTTTTGACAAGAGAACAAACTCTGGATATATATATATGCTCTGAAGTATTTGAATTTATTCATGGTTTAATGCTTTCATTTCTTTAAGCTATTAATATGATGCATTCAATCAATAATTTCATACTTTGGAGTATTTATGCATCTAATAAGCTTAGTACAGAAAGTGGTAAAAGTGAATGTAGATTTGTTCTATAACTTATGTGAAAGTTGTCTACAGTAGGTATATCTATCAATGTTATTTACTTTTGTGGGCCTATAAAGCATTTTTATATTCTGATACAAATCTCATGCCTCTGGTTGGCTTGGAAAAGTCACGGAAACAACAAATTATACAAATTCTCAGTTTTACCCTTGCAAATTCTCTATTCGAATTAAATGTTTGCAGGAAATATTTTTTTTGAAGTTACTATTCACATATACTGTTAAGGAACAAAAACTCATTGAGTGAACCGATTCATATTTTCTTAGATTAGTTGGTGTCTAAGGTAAGGTTTAGGGGTTGTGTAACGCACTCTGCAAGGAACGAGGTACTTAATTGATCTTTGATCAACCTCTATTACTATCCTTACCTGGCTAACTACCCGGGTAAAACTTTAATCTTTTTGCTTTAGGAGTTTTTGTTTTGGTTAAGAGGTTCGGAATTATGAGAAAAATTCATATGCATTTATTTAGTTACGCTTCTTGCATCATATATTGCCTAATGATAAATGATCAATATATGAGCGAACCAAATCAAAGAGGTGAATTTTTTTTTAAATTCTATTTTATATGGTGGATTATATTTTAAATCTTCAAATGTAAAGTTCATCTATTTTATTGCATCATGATGGATATTGCAATAAATGTTCATATGTCCTTTTAGATAACTTGTATTTGTTACATGATTAATTACAAGGTTTTATGCAAGAATGCACTTGTAAAATTTAAAGCACGTATGTACAAATAATAATTTTATTATTATTATTATTTGTATAAGAGATGATACTAGAAAATGATAACATAAATTTGGAAGGTCTCTTTTGTAGACAACCAATTTAAATTTGGAATGTCTCATTTGTAGGCAATCAATTTTAATTTGGAAGGTCTCATTTGTAGGTAACCAATTTTAATTTGGAAAGTCTTATTTGTAGGCAACCGATTTAAATTTGGAAGCTCTCCTTTGTAGGCAACCAATTTGTAACCTCTTATAATAGAAGAATTTTTTAAAAATTTTTATGCATATGAATTATGAAGTATGAAATATATTGTTCTCTTGAATGCTCTGCATGTATCTATTATTAATTTCATTCATGTATGTGCATATACATAACTACAGAATTTTAGTTCCACGTTAATTTGAAATGTTCAGATATTAAGGTGAAATCCTAATCTGCACAAACACCATGTGTTTACATCTTCAGACATAGACTATGATCTTTTATGATCATAGACAATGATCTAATGTTAATTTCAAACAATATGATTGACTAATTACAAAATAAAAACTTGATAAATAAAGACAACGTCTGCTAGGCAAAGTTGTGATTCTAGACTTTGTAAAGTTTGAGAAAAATCTTGATGACCCTTTGACTAAGGGACTATCCAGGAGTGTGGTTCTGAATTCATCAAGGGAGATGTCGTTAAGCCCATAGATGAGGTCACTGACAGCGACAACCCAACCCTTATTTGGAGACGTAGTCCTAATGTTGGTTCAATATGGTAGAAACAAGCTGGACTAGTGACACTCGTGTGGAGCATCGACCCAGATATAGTCATATTTCACTATGTAGCTTGTGCTACTACACCTTCTCTATGATGACGATGCTCTTATGATACAGCTGGCTAGGCTGAGTTTTACTCTTAATAAGTCCAACGTGTGTATTATGGGGGGTATTAAATAAATAGCTGTAGTACCCTTTAAGGACTTACCTACGTGAGAGGAACCGTGATGGCCGCAGTTAGAGGGGGCTGAGCTAACCCCTAGAAACTCTCATGAGTCGGTTTATTGTAAGCATGACCTTTAACGCTCAACCCGCTTTGCTCAATTAATGAAGCGTATTGTGTGTGTTTTCATAAATACCTGATTAAAGGGGCCTAATTCAAGGCATAGTCCATTATGTCCCTCAGGTGGCGATAAACTCACTAAGGAAAGGTTCAAAGTCGGAAGCTACCTCTCCTGAATTCACGATACGAAAGGTTGCCCAACCTATATTGTTTTATGATTTTTTGATTTATTTATTGATTATTGATTACTGAGTTTTTAGTTAATATTACCTTTTTGGGGGGACTGTTGGATATTTTATTAAAGAAAAGGCAATTTAACATGTTTTACATATTTTATTTTCCTCAGCAATTAATATGTGTATAATGGCTATATAATTATGGCGAACGTTACCGTATTAATTACGGGATTATTGCGTAACAGTCGACATTATGACATACGTTACTGTATTGATTGCTAGGATTTGTAACGGCTCTCTAAGACCCCTATATAAGCGGCCCTTCACATTCTCGGAAAAACAACAAGAAAAACAACAAGTCTCTTCTCTCCTCTTCATATTATTTCTTCATAGTATTGGTTTTGTTTTTGGGCAACTTTCTTCATCTGAGCAGAAGCTCTGTACTCTCGCCCGAGTACAGAGCCCGGCCGATTCCGGGGATTTTTACCGTTAGGAGAGAGGGGATCATCTGCGTCAGGGCGATAGGCGGGTCCTCAATCTTCTAAGGCAGTGAATACATAACTGCTCCCGATCATGCCAGATTTAATTGTTTATTTTATTCGGATTTATTTCATGCTATAATCTTAATTATTTGATAAATTTCCAACAATTAGTTCTTACTCTAGTTGTTACTCTATCATACATATCTTTAATCACATCAATATATATACTAGATACATGTTTTTTTTAACACCCACTACATTATCTCTCTAAGTACTCTATCATAAGCTTTTTCTAGATCGATAAAAATCATATGTAGATCCTTTATTTTATATCTGTATCTTTCCATCAACCGTCTCAAAATAGAGAAAGTTAAATAGGAAGTGGACCCAAATGTATGACATACATTCTATCTTCTCGCTTCATCTCTTTCTATCTGCCACTTCCTCTAACAAGTGTTTGGGGGCACCTTTAGAAAAACCCTAATAAGAATCATAAACTTGGTTGAATAATCGTAACCTTGCTTGGATAATTTTGATACACAACAATTTGCTTATTGTACTACTTTTTGCTAAGTAAAATATTTATTTTTGTGTGGCATTTAAAAAATTATTTCTCCCTACTAATTTAATGTGATCTAGACTTCTAGGTCAATTTATGTGTCCCTACAAATACTTTTCAGACCAGACTTATAAACGGAGAAAATACCAACTTACCAACCAATAATGTTACGACTTTGGTCAAGTCAATGCTCAAGGGAGATGCAGCTCCTAATAATTAAAATTCTTAAATTCATCCAGCTCTAAGAATCTATGTTTTATATATGTTATGATTCATTAACGTCTAATCAAAATGCAAGCTATAAGTATAATTTAGTTTATAATTACTTTACGTGCAACCTATGCAACTCTCAATTTAAAAATAGGATCACTTTAACCATGAAAATCTCTTTAAGTTATCTTGTGATCTTACTAACTTCTTGTCATTACTCACATATTTTTGTCTTGTGATATTAGCTCAAACAAAACTATAAAATTAAGTTAGCTTGACATATATTGTTAATTCAGAATTGAACAATGCAATTTTTCTAGGTGAAGTTTGAGCAAAGAAGGGCAATTTAGACAATATAAATATTTCTAGTGCGGTTCTTCTAACTAGTTTGCGGTCCATGCAAAGCACGGTATTTTTTTGCTACAGTAATTCCGTTTTTTTAATATGACATGATTTGAATTTTTAAAAGTGCTACAGTATCCCGCTCTGCTGCAGTACCTTTTAAATGCTACAGTATACCCATGTGCTACAGTAATATTTTTAATTAATTATTAGCCACAGTAATAATGCCACAGTAAAATGCTACTGTAACAGTTACTGTAGCATGAACAGTGAATCTCTGATCCTCCTATTTGTATAAAAAGGAATAGATTTTCTCCTAGGTTGCCGCCGGCTTGGCCGGTAAATTGGAGACCATTCGTACGGAACGTGGGAACGTCTATCAGGCTTTGCCTCGATTTCACCGACACCTGTTCGTCTCCATTGAAACATCCAAGCCAGCATAAACTATGTAGATTACACTTGAAATGTCTTTTAATTAATTACGTGTATTTTTTGGAAGAAAATTAGTAGAGGTTTTCGGTAGTGGTCCATTACACTTTAATATTTTGAAAACACCCCCTCAAATTATTGAAATTCTATTTAGTCCCTAAGATCATACTACTTATTTCAAATTAATCATTGTGTTTATCTAGAATTGGACATCAGCGGAATTATACTATTTAACTTAACTTTCAATTTGGTCTCATCCTAAGTTGTTTTGACCCAAATCTATTTCTTTAACCCATTTAAACCCCAGCTGTGAGTTTTTTTTTTGTTGGTCCGTTAGACCTATGCTCTTAAAATCTATTTTTAAAATTTTTTTGAGACTTTTGGCTACAGAGAGACTAGTTAGAGGCAGAAATGCAACTCACTAGTGTGGTTAGCAATTACCCAATTTGAGCTAGCAATTTAGAATGAATAGCTAATAGAGTTACTGGTTTGAAATAACTAGTAAGATTTGAGGACCTAGATAACAATTTCAATAATCTGATGGACTAAATAACAATTTAAATAATTTGAGGGACTATCGAAATATTTAAGATTTAAGGGATGAATATAAAAAACCCAAAGTTAATACTGTGTTTCGATTAAATTCCCTGATTGCCACAAGGAACATAAATCTCATTCTGTAATAAAAGACAGATAATACGTACTCTATATAACTTTAAAAAAAAAATTGGTCATAATTTCAAATTTTAAAACAACCGGATGCATCCCCTAAAATCTCAAAACTTCGTCAACTATAAGTACATACGTTTTTTTTTCCATGCCCATTGTTGGTTCTTGCTCAGAATTAGAAATTTTTTTGTTTCTTTGTTGGTCCCCAGTTACGTCAATGATCAGTGTTGATAACATAACCTTTTGGACAGCAAATTGCCACCTTCTAATTAATTGTTTGTTTGCCTCTATTAAGCTCTGACTTAATCATGGATTTTTAAAAATGTTAATAAAAGAGGAAATTATTCAATATATTTCACTATACATAGTGGGTGTGTATAAAATCAAAGAATTTGACAAGTTCCCATGTTCGGAGCTAAAAACAACACCTTGTTTAATTTCTTAGTTCACTTGTTTATTTCATTAAACAATTCTTTCAAGGAATAACTATGCTGTACATATACAATTAGCTCTTTGTTATTGTTGGTTAGATAGCTTTCTTTGTTGAGAGAACAATGTTGTTGTAAGTTGCGACCAAGAAACAAATAGAAAAAATTTTGATCGAATCTTAATATTTTATTAAGTACTTAGAAACTGAGATGAATAAAAATATATATTCTAATTAATAATCAAGCTATGGCCCTATTCATTTATTCTCAGTTACCAGTTGGTTTCTGTCTTCTGCCCTTATGAAGCTAGGGGCTAGCAACGGTTTTGAATTTTAATTATAAAGAGGCGGATGCCTCTCAATATTCAAATTTCGATGTCAATTTATAAATTTTAGTCAACTGATATTTGTTGTTGCAAATATAATTATTCTATGCAATATTGCAATGTAGAGTTTGAATTAAATTGTACTTTACGATATGAAATTATTTTCATTTCCAGTCCTCAATATATTATTCAAAGAATTGAAAATATGGTTGATACTTATTTTTTAATTCTTTACTGCTACATATGATACGAGAGTCGAGGTTCTTTTTCGCCTTGTGAAGGGGCATGATGATGGTGTAGAAACCATTAATATTGTTGAATTATTTCAGTTTTAAAATTATGTGTAAAATTACATCAATGACTATCCATTCGTACTCTTTGATATGCAAATATAATTATTTGATACAAAAAATAGCATTTTTCATTTTAAGCCTAAATATCAGAAAGCTCCCCTTAACTTTGAACATTATCAAAAGACCACCCTTATCTTTCAAAATATCATAAAAACACCCTTGAGTATTAGGATTATCACAAAGCCCTCTTTAACTTTTAGATTATAATTATCCGTAAAGGGATTTTAATGTTGACATATTGTTGCAATTCTTAGTTTACTAAGTTTTTTTTTTTTTTTGAGAAAAAGTTTACTAAGTTATTTAAAAAATAGATTTTTAATCTATAAATATACATTATAGACTTATGAATTCTTTGTAGATTACGCACTTTTTCCATCGAGATAACAATATCGTAGGTTATAAGGTTATAAAATTGTGCTAGAGTAGTTCCCTATTATTGCCATGTTTAATATTTTGTTAGAAGGTAGGATGATGTGTGAGAGGCTCAGCCAAAATATCATTTCTTTAAGAGTGAAATAAAAATTATTACAACATTAATCGTTTTCTATTCGCCACATATGCTCTCTCTTTTTTGAAGAAATAGTAATGTAATTGAACTTATTACTCTTTGCCCCCTTTCTTTATAATTATCAATGACAAAATAGTTTTAGCCAAAAAATAAAAAATATTCTAAAGCCCTTTTGGCTTTGTGAAGGGGCATGATGATGCTTTAAACTCCAAAGAACAAACTGACCTTTCTGCTCTTGATATTCCGCGTAACCTTTCATCACCAAACGTTAACAAAAAAAATTATATATATATTTTTTGTCTGTATATACTTCGAAACCTATTTTTATACTATCGGAACGTCAACTTAAAATTTTTCATTGCGTTTTCTAGTCTTTGCATATGTATGTTTGCTTTTATTTGTGATTTCTGCGAAAATTGGATTACTGCGCGCGAAGAAAATATAATAATAATTTGGTTGAATCATTTTTCCTTTATTTTTCTATTTTCATGAAAAAAGTCAATTGTCCTTTTGCCCTTCTGATAAGACATGATGAGGGTGTTTGAAATTATAATTTTGAAAACTATGCGTACAATATTGAAGATTCTTCTCGAGGAGTTCTAATCTAATTAACATCATCCTACTATAGAAGAAAAGTTTCAATTAACTCGGTAATTATATAATACTAGTTAGATTGCACGTGCAATGCACGTGGTCGAATATTATGATTATTTAAATTGATAAAAATAGAATAAAAATAAAAGAGAAAATAATTTTTTTTGCGGGATAATATTATGATTATTTAAATTGATAAAAATAGAATAAAAATAAAAGAGAAAATAATTTTTTTTGCGGGATTAATTATCAACACAATAATTTCATAAAAATAGAATAAAAATAAAAGAGAAAATAATTTTTTTTGCGGGATTAATTATCAACACAATAATTTCTCTTTCAAATAAAATATTGTCATTGTTTCCTTCAACCGAGACTGTCGCCGCATGAGTTATAAACACATTGATCTAGTATAATATCTTTGTTTATTAATATCTTGAAGTCTTTAAAAGATGGGTGATCATTCAATTCGCAAAGGAATTTTGCATATGAATTTACTTGTAATATGTCCATTAAATTTTTAGTTGTGGTTTGACTCATTCATATTAACTTTTAGTTGTGATTTCACTCATATTTATATTATCTAATATTCTCATTCAATTTTATAGCTCATTCTCCATACCATAGAAGTAAAACTGAAAGTATGAAGAATTATTTTCTTGTGAAATTAGAGCAGAGAGATTATGATATATTTCGCCATGTACTTTAAATATAAAAATATCTCTTTGATACAAGGTCTCTATCAAATCTTACCCCAATATGAATGGAAAATGATATTATAACTCACTTGCTTGGAGTAACTATATTGTATATAGGACATAACAGTAGTCTCATGTATTTTCTGGTTCTGACTGCAAAATACGTAAGAGTGGTAGTCCTGTGTATTTTCTGACTTTAATTACTTTTGTAATTAATATTCTCTAATTACACGGGACTATTAGTACTGTATATTTTAAAGATTGTTTTTATACAAAATCGACCTCTTTGTTGCCAGTCTTGATGGTATGGCAAAAAAGATGTCAATTTTATTAATTATTATGTAAATAGTCAATTTTGCTAATATTTTTAAAAAGTGATCTTTTTAAAAAATTTCCTAAAATAAAATATTAATTCAAAATATGAAATGGTCAAAAAGACCTAAACATTCTAGTGATTAATTGACCCATAAATAGGAAAAATAACAACTAAAATAAAAGTATATTTAAATTGAATCTAACAAGGTACTTCACAGAATGAAGCATGAAATATATCCAAGAAATTATTAAAAAAGAATTAAAGGAACTAATTTAAAAAAATATGAGATCGAGGGATAGAGGGAGAGAAGACTTCACCAACATGAATTTTATTTCTCTTTGAGTGTGACAACAAAATTGGTAGAGAATGAACAAGGAAAAAAGTGAACAAAATAGGTGACAAAGTGGGCGTGCTTATATAAATAGGTTATTAAGATATTCGTCCTAAAATATTAAATACATACATGTTAGTCCCTAACATTTTTGTAATTGCTCATTTACAATGATATTACTATTCAGTATTAAATTAATTTTATTATATAAAAGTATATACTATTATTAATAAATTATAAAGTATATATATGAAAACCTCGATGCTTATAGCCAGTAGTTAGGCTCCACAAAATAGGTTAACTTTACATTGTAGTTTGTTATTAGTACTACTATTGGTAATGCATTATCTTTCCTCTTTATCTTATTATTCACAATTTTCTAATGTAAGTCATCTTTTGCTAGTCACTCAATTGGCTATATTTTATTTTTATAATATTCTTTTCTGTTTAAAAAGTATCAACATAATTTTTTAAAAATATATATAATAGTAGTAATAGTATATACTTTAGTTCAACTCAAAAATTAGCTTAAAGCCATTTAGAATGAGGTCATTTCTACGCTAGAATGGTGACATAGTGATTACATAATCCAAAAGTCAGATATTTTTTTACAAAGGAAAAGTAATTTAATATGTCAAATTAACAACTAATTTATAAAATATACATGGGCAGTGTAGAGAGCTATAGAAAATAACGTATATATCTTCATAAAAATTTCATAGTGAGTGACCAACTAAAGTTATCCTAATTTAAGCATAAATAATTATTATTTTAGTTACTAATTTGATACGCGTAACTATAAAATAAATCTCAAGCAAAAAATAGGAATTAAATTTGTATTATCCTATAGGTAAATAAATAAATATAATTTAAAAGTAATAATTTAAATTATTAAGTACCAAATATTAGTTCTTGCGAGAAAGTAAAGTAATCTATGGTTTATATACCTATATAATCAATCGATTAAACGTATTAAAATTATGATGACTACAGTTAAAATTATATGGTGGGTTCATATTAAATATAATTTATAAAAAATGGTACATTAAAGTCAAAAACCTTTTAACCACTATATAGATTTTTTTAAAATTTTTGCATGTATAAACTATAATGTGTAAGAATAGTAATGTGCACACTTAACTATAACCTAATACATCTTAAGAATGACTTACTTTTTAATATCATTATTAATTGATGTATTTATGCATTACACTAAAAACACAATGAAACTTTCAAAAACTATAAAAAAAATATCCTCAAAAGATTTTAAAATTGTAAAAACAAACACCCTAAACTTTTATAATTTACAAATACACAAAACTATTAAATATTACATTAAAATCAAGAAACTACAATTTTTTTTTGAAAAAATTCAAACTTTGGAGGGGTCATTTGCAATATACTAAACTTTAAGTTTTTTTTAGTAAATTTCAAATATAATAGATTTTTAATTAATTATGTTCTTTTTAAAAAATTATGGGTAATATTGACCATAAAAAGTTTTTCCTAAACTTACGACGATATCTCTCAATCCGGAAGGCAGAATTTAACATATAATATATGAAAATCGCCTATCTCGACGAGATGAAGCCATCCGTGAAGGCAAAAATTTGATAGGAGATTGATGCTAGTATTGATACGGACATCGATGCTTGCATCGATACTGACAGTTCTGTTACGAATTAAGGGCTAATTTTTAATGGTTTTGGATAAGATTTCAATCCAAGGGCTCATATTCATTGATGTTTACTATAAATATGGGTAGAGAATGAGGAGTTGAGGATGTGAAAATTTTTGTATCTCTATTTGGAGAAGAGGGTTACTCTTAATTGAGAAGACCTTCCAAATTTGTAACTTTTTGTTACAATTAATAAAAGAATTTTTTCACCACTTTAAATTTTTCTGTTCTTCTCTTTGTTGGATGATAAAGATGGAGAATAAGATCAATTTAAAGGTTTGTTTTTATTTTCTCTTTTATTTCTTTTTATTGCTTATTAGCTTAGATTTATTTTCATGCTTATAGTTAGATTTTATTTTCTTGCTTAAATAGCCAAGAGGCTCGAACCCTCTTGCCTTAGATTTATTTTATGCTTATAGAGTAGATTTATTTTAAGCTTATAGAGTAGATTTATTTTCTCGTATTTAATTTTTGAAATTTATTTTATAGTTTAGTTTTTATAATTTATTTTATAGTTAGATTTTATTTTCTTGTACTATTCACCTTGAGGCTCGAACCCTCTTGGGATTAGTTTTTTTTTCTTTTGTTCATTTTTATTTTCTTTGATTCACCTTGAGGCTAGAACCCTCTAGGGAATTATATTTTCTAAGAAGTGGATTCAATTCTAGATTTCTCATATCTTTAATTGAATCATCCATCTTTATTTTCTTGAATTTTTTATTTTTCTTTTTGTTTCTTGATTTTATTCATCCTTCTTTCTCTCCTTGTGAAAATCATTCATACTTTGTCACACCCACTCTCACTTATATTTTGTGTCTATTTACACACTATCACATTCACTATCTCTCCACAATCACATTCACTCATCACTCCTATTTGTTATATACACAACATAAGAACTAATTTTAATTTTCTCCTACAAAACACCTTCCTCGTGAGATCGATAACTTTTTATACTATAACTTGATATGGTTGTGCACTTGTAACATTTTTGGTACATGTGTATGCCACATCAAGTTTTTAGCGCCGTTGCCGGGGAGGGTGCTTAAGTAGGTTTTAATTATTTTAGTTCTTTAACTTGTGTGTTTCTTGTGAAAGAACTACTTGGAGATTAAAGATCAAGGATTGGATTTAGAGATTCGCTTGTGGTAAGTCTTCTTCCTAATATTTTCAATTCCACATCTTTAGCTAGTTTTTCACAATTAGTGACAATTAGGATCTAAAAAAAAGATTTTATTTTCGTTGACCATGATAAAATTCACCCTCCACTTTGACATTTACTACAAGAAAAAAAATTCAAACAATTTTTCCCTTCTCATTTGTTTGATTGTTAACCCTAATTAAAAAAAAGATTTTTCTTTTTACCGTCCTTTTTAGTTACTTTTAATTTATAGGGTTGCATTTCTTATATTAGTAGGAATTCACCAAGTGATTTGAGCATCTTGATTTGGCACACACTTGAAAATATTCTTAAGGGCAAAACCCCTAATCAAGATAAGGTGAGGGATTTTATCATCCTTACCTTAGCCCAAAAATCACAAATTCCTTACTACATAACCCAGCCTAATAAAAATCATTACACGTTAGCCCTAAGGACTCGAGCTTAATAACGAACAAAGAATCCTTAAGTGAACCGGTTTAAGTTTTCTTGGATTAGTTTGTATCTAAGGCAATGTTTAGGGGTTGCGTAAGCGCTCCGCAAGGAACGAGATACTTAATCGATCTCTGATCAACCTCTGTTCCTATCCTTACTTGGCTAACTAACCGAGTAAAACTTTTATCTTTTTACTTAAGAAGTTTTTGGTTAGGAGCTGGTCTAGCTGAGTTAGGCTTAACCCTAGAGTTAGAGTGATTGAAAAGTGATTGTTTTTTTTTTTGATTTGTTTTAGTTAGGTTTGTCCTTCTTCCTTTCTCTTCTAAAAAACAAAAAAAAAAACTAATTTTTCCCCCTCTTTATAAAAAAAAGTATAAAAAGAAATTGTGTTAGGTGCATGTAAACGTGGATTAAGGATTATACACATCGACAAATTCGTTTTGAACAAATGACTAATCCACATGTTTTTCAAAATTTATGTTATCCTAATAGGAATGAAATCGCTAATGAAGCTTGGGAGTTTTTAGAGAACCTATCTAAGAGAACCGGGCACTGCGATGATAAGGTTAACGTTGCATTTTAGTACTCTGTGAATGATCCATTTTTTTCAACCTACAACCCAAGTTGGAAAAATTACCCAAACTTTGCATAGAATAAAAACTACACTCCCTCTTCAACCCAACATTTTCCTAGGGGAAACACAGTTCCTTTTAATTCTCAACCTAATTTTCAACAACCAAATCTGTCATATCAATCTCTTCATCGTCAAGCTATAAATCACACTCCTCTTGATACATATCATGATGAACATCTTAATATTTTGGGAAAAAGGTTTTGAAATCATAATTAAGGCCTCCACACTAGCCACAGATATATTAACTCAAACATCCTACACGATGAACTCCTTTATGCAATCAACCGAACTCATACTTAACTCTAATACTCAAGACATAGCTAGATTAGAAACCCACATTGATCAACTAGCTAGTGCCATAAGTGAAGGAGAGGAAGGAGAAATTCTGAGTCAACCCATGGTCAATCCTAAGGACACTCAAATGAATGCACTACAGTTAGGAAAACATGTCGATAATCAGGAAAGAACACCTTTAAGCCAAATTCTTATTCCAATTCATTCTCCTTCTGATAACTCAATTCAGGAAAGACCAGAGGAAGAAGAAGAAGAGTCAGATCCTCTCCTTCTGATAACTCAATTCAGGAAAGACCAGAGGAAGAAGAAGAAGAGTCAGATCCAAGTTTTGAGGAAATTTACAGAGGAAGAAGAAGAAGAGTCAGATCCAAGTTTTGAGGAAATTTTTGGTGAGGAACTGAAAATATTAGAAGAAGCAGATTAGGTTTGTCAAAATAGAAAAACTATGTTAAACAATTGCTTCTTTGAACTGAATTTTGAAAAAATCTTTCTTGATGAACTAAGACTTTTGGAAAATAAATAACAATCAAATTTTTACACCTCAACCCTGAATCTTGGGGTTGAGGAAAGTGTTAAAGAAAAATTGGTTGTTAGAAAACAAACATTCATAAATCAAGAATCTAAGTTCAAAACTTATGACACCAGTAATACCTACCTTCCATTGCACAAGAATTATTGAACACCCCGATATGCTTGGAATTTCAGCACAGTGTCGATTATGTCATTTTGAATTTGTTTAAAACCCGGGAAAGAATTTTCAGCAATAAGGTAGGATTCAATATAGAACACAAGCTCTTCATGTTGAATATTTCATTCTACATTGTTTATTTCAGCATAATAAAATCTTATCTCATTTTAGAATTTCTTGTTCAGTTTTGTAAAAAAAAATAAAAAAAAAGAAAGAAAAAATTAAAAAAAGAAAAAGAATATATATATATATATATATATATATAAAATTTGGAGTAGAATTTCCAGCAATAAGATAGGATTTAATGTAGAGTATGACCTTTTCATGTTGAAACTTTCATTCTACATTTTTATGTTTTGTCTCATAATAATAAAAAAGAATTTATTTTTCTCTCATTTGAGAGTTTCTTATTCTTTTATAGCAAAAAAATAGAAGAAAAAATAATGAAAAAGACAAAAAAAGAAAAAAAAAAAGAAATGAAAAAAGTTCTGAAACATGATAAAAAGAAGAAGAAGAATATATATATATATATATATATATTGATTTCATCCTCCACAAGACTAAAGGTAATTGCAGATTTTCATCAGCCGACCAATTGTAAGTACTTCACTTCTTATCCGTTTTACTTTGTGCATCATAAAGTTTGCATTGAGGATAATGCAAAATTTAGGTGTGGGGGTGAGAATTAGTTATTTTTTTCTCTTTATTTTACCTTTTTAGTTGTATTTTTTATTTCTTAAAAAAATTATTATAAAAATATTATCACTTGCCAAATTGATAGAGTTAAGTAATAATTAATTTTTTGATAAATTTAAAATTTTCTAATCCCTAGTTGGTTATTTACTTAAGTTTACCTTTTTGCCCTGTTTGGATGGAGGGTAGAGAGGGGGAGGGGAAGAGAAATGCAGCTTTCACCTTGTTTGGGAGTTTTTTTAAGGAGGGTAGATGTTCGCGGGAAAAATCGTAGTTTTCATTGACGTCATTGCACACTCTTTGACAACTGTTTATCGGTTACAAAGATCCGGTCTTTTTATAAGATCCGGTTACAACGAAATCAACAAAAGAAATAAAAATTACAACTTTCCTTTTATGTCGAACGAATCGCGAGCTCCTGTTTTGCGGTCACTCGCTTGTGATGATTGTTCGCCTGCGCCGGGGTTAATCCGTGGACCACCGCGCGATCTTGATCCGGTCGGATCTACACGGTATAGCGGGTGTTATTTCACGAAGGAAATAACNTATGACGGGTGCTATTTCACGAAGGAAATAACAGCCGGGGGTACTATTTCACCAAGGAAATAATAGCCCCAAGTTATCGAAATCGACCAAGCGAAATCGAGACTCTTCTCGGGATCAAAGGCCAAGCTTTGATCCGGAGGGAAACCGTGTAGATCTCAGATCTGATCTCTCTCGAACTCCTGCCTTATTTGGCGTGGATGATCGCCAAGAACCAGATCTGAGAGTCCGAGTCTTCTAAGTTTGAAAATCTGAAGGTGAGTTCTCAATCCAGCAGAGTTTCGGCTCCAAAAATTCCAACCCCCAAAACAATGAGCATCCAGATCTATTTATAGGCTCTGAACTGTGCCCGGGCACCTAGGTGGCTCGGTTTTGGCCGAGCTTTCCTGGGTGTGCCGTTGTGTCCATTTTCCGGTTTCGCGGTTTATCCCGCATCGCCAGTTGATCTGAACTCTGATTTGGCAGTCCGAATCCTGATTTGGCAGTAAATCCGCTTCGGTGTTCGAGTTCGAATCCGTTCTACGGCTGGATGACTCGTTGACTCACCGAACCGTTAGCTTGATTCCGCACGCGAGTGGATTTATTCCGTTGTTTGCGTGCGGTTTGTTAACCTCGTCGCCTCGTTAATCCGCTTCGTCGCGTGTCACTTAGCTTCGGTGTTGTGGACTAATGATCGTGTTTAGATACGTCACCCGATGGTTCGTTGGTTTGTCGAATCACTCGGTTTGTGCCGAGCTGTGCTAATGGACCTATAAGCAGTTTTATACGCCTACAGATTCCCCCTCCAAAGTATTTCAGCCTCGTTCTTTTATAGAAGAGTCTGGAATACTTTGGATATGATTGTCCCAACCTTCAGTCGGTGTAACGGGACCTTGGAATGGCTTCTGTTTTTTATTCCTTCAATCCTTCAGGCTATTCGGTGCTTTGTCGAATGTCTGCAAGGGTTCCGGTGCTGCATTTATTGTCTGACCGTTGTCGGAATTTTGAACTTGAAGTCGATTCCTGATTTTCTGATCTTTAGCTCGTGTTTGTTGGTTCAACATAGAACTGACCATCGATTGTTGGTGTTGAGTCTTCATTTGCAACGCGTTGTCCGGCGTTTGACACAGTTTATACTCATATGTCTGTCGGAGTGTTGTTGAGTTATCCTTAAGAATATTTTTAAACAAAATATTCTCCAGAAACTTCTCAACAAAAATAGGGAATAGTTTATACTCGTATACCTTATTGGAGTACTAAGAAGCAGTTTATACTCGTATACTTTTCGGAGTAGTAAGAAGTAGTTTATACTCGTATACTTTTCGGAGTATTGATTCTTTCATTGCAACGCATTGATTGGCGTTGACCTAGGGTTACGCGTTGACCGGCGTTGACCTTAGGGTTTTGAACGTCGTACATTGACTTTTTGATTGCAGCGCGTTGACTGGCATTGACCTAAGGTTACGCGTTGACCGGCGTCGACCTTAGAGTTTTGAACGTCGTACGCTGACTGGCGTTGACCTAGGGTTACACGTTGACCGGCTTTGACCTAGGGTTTTGGATCGCCTGACATTGACTTTTGGTTATAACGCGTTGACTGGCGTTGACCTTAGGGTTTTGAACGTCGTAGGATGTTCAAGTCACGAGACCAACTAATGAAGCTGATGCGTCAGTGACTCTCGCATTTATAGGATTTTTGGCAACCCCCCAGCCATCAACGGGTTTGATGAGCCTTTACCGACTACCGTTTGAGTCGGGCTAGCATGCGGATTATCTAAATCCGTTCCGCATGTGACGTTGTGCTAAGAGAGTTAACGCTCTTAGTGCTACGATACTGAATATGTAGACTTCGTCTTTCTCACGGGAATAGACTACCCGGCGACGCGTGTTAGGCGTTGACTTTAGGATTTTTGGCTAACCCCCAGCCTTCAACGGATTTGATTAGCCTTTACCGACTACCATTTGAATCGGGCTAGCACGCGGATTGTCTAGATCCGTTCCGCATGTAACGTTATGCTAAGAGAGTGAATTCTCTTAGACTCGGCGCTACGACTTCGAATACGTAGACTTCGCCCTTGTTACGGGAATAGGCTACCCGGCGACGTGTATTAGACGCTGACTTATCCCTACTTAGGCTTTGGGATCAAAGTCCCCAGAATCAAACTCTGGTATCTTTTTTCTACGGAAAAATACTAAACCGGCGACGCGTGTTAGGCGTCGGCATATCCTTTCTTAGGATTCAGGATGAAATTCCCCGCGCGTGTAAGGCATGGATTTTGGTGTTATTAATAACAACCTGCCACAATGTTGAATATGTGGACGGGTATTCTTTTCAACGGTTAAGAACTAACCGGCAGCGCGGGTTAGGCGCAAACTTATCCCCGCTTAGGTTTCAGGATAGAATACCCCAGAATCGAACTCTGGTGTCTTTTTGTACGGAGAAAGACTAAACCGGCAGCGCGTGTTAGGCGCAGACTTATCCCTGCTTAGGATTCGGGATAAACTTCCTAGGATGAATCCTAAATTGATAAATTTTTGGAAAAGGTTGGTGTGGGAAATGAAGAATTTTATATTCTATCTCCCAACGCCGAAGAGGAAGAATTTTATATTCTATCTCTAGTTAGAAAGGAGACTCGAGGTGGGATCTCCACCCCCAGAATCCGGAAAGGTGAAACTAGGAGTGAGATCTCCACTCCGAGAATCAAAAAATTCGGGTAACCCTAACTGTCGGAAGGTTTGATTATCGAACTAAAGGTGAATTTCTCGTTTATCGAGAGTGAATTATGGTTTTGGTCTCTACTATAGGAAGGTTTGACTAATTGGGAGTTTAAGGTGATCCTAACTGTAGGAAGGTTTGATCACTTAATTTAAAAATGGACCTCTCGTTCATTGAAGGGATCGAGAGGGGATTTTTAATGTGGTCCTACTGTAGGAAGGTTTGACCAAGTGAGAGTGGGAGTATGAGATGACCCTAACTTTTATAGGTTTGATCACTCGATTTGTGGACCTCTCGTTCATTGAAGGAATCGAGAGGGGATTTTGATTGTGGTTCTAACTGTAGGAAGATTTGACCAAGCAAAAAGTGAGAGTGAGAGTACAAGTTACTGTAGGAGTGTTGATTCGTACAAATCACTTGAAGAGGGTTTAGTGTTTATCATCTGATTTGTAATGGTCAGGTTATCCCGAAGAAAATTACATGTAACATCCTTTCAAGAACTTCCCGTTACATGAATCATCCACCCCCAGCTTCTTCGCGAAACTGGGTTTATCATTGCATCTGGTTGTATGATCGGGTTATCCTTAAGAATATTACGTATAAAATTCTCCAGGAACTTCCCGTCAACGGTAGGAAACAATTTAGACTCATATACCTATTGGAGTATCAGGGAGCAGTTTAACCTCTTATACCGGTCGGAGGATTGAGAAGCAGTTTATACTCATATACTCTTCGGAGTCGTAAGAAGCAGTTTATACTCGTATACTTTTCGGAGTAGTAATTCTTTCATTGCAACGCATTGATTGGCGTTGACCTAGGGTTACGCGTTGACCGGCGTTGACCTTAGGGTTTTGAATGTCGTACGTTGACTTTTTGATCACAACGCGTTGACTGGCGTTGACCTAGGGTTACGCGTTGACCGACGTCAACCTTAGGGTTTTGAACGTCGTACGCTGACTGGCGTTGACCTAGGGTTACGCGTTGACCAGCGTTGACCTAGGGTTTTGGATCGCCTGACATTGACTTTTGGTTGTAACGCGTTGACTGGCGTTGGCCTAGGGGTACGTGTTGACCGGCGTTAACCGTAGCGTTGACCTAGGGTTACGCATTGACCGGCGTTAACCCTAGGGTTTCGAACGTCGTAGGATGCTCAAGTCACGAGACCAACTAATGAAGCTGATGCGTCAGTGACTCTCGCATTTATAGGATTTTTAGCAAACCCCCAGCCATCAACGAGTTTGATGAGCCTTTACCGACTACCGTTTGAGTCGGGCTAGCATGCGGATTATTAAATCCGTTCCGCATTGTGACGTTGTGCTAAGAGAGTTAACGCTCTTAGTGCTACGATATTGAATACGTAGACTTCGTCTTTCTCACGGGAATAGACTACACCCGGTGACGTGTTAGGCGCTGACTTTAGGATTTTTGGCTAACCCCCAGCCTTCAACGGATTTGATTAGCCTTTACCGACTACCGTTTGAATCGGGCTAGCATGCGGATTGTCTAGATCCGTTCCGCATGTAACGTTGTGCTAAGAGAGTGAATTCTCTGAGACTTTGTGCTATGATGTTGAATAGACTTCACCATTTGTTACGGGAATAGGCTACCCGGCAACGTGTATTAGACGCTGACTTATCCCTACTTAGGCTTTGGGATCAAAGTCCCCAGAATCAAACTCTGGTGTCTTTTTTCTACGGAAAAAGACTAAACCGGCGACGCGTGTTAGACGTCGGCATATCCTTTCTTAGGATTCAGGATGAAATTCCCCATGCGTGTAAGGCATGGATTTTGGTGTTATTAATAACAACCTGCCACAATGTTGAATATGTGAGCGGGTGTTTTTTTAACGATTAAGAACTAACCGACAGCGCGGGTTAGGCGCAGACTTATCCCTGCTTAGGTTTCAGGATAGAATACCCTAGAATCGAACTCTTGTGTCTTTTTCTACGGAAAAAGACTAAACCGGCGACGCGTGTTAGGCATCGGCATATCCTTTCTTAGGATTCAGGATGAAATTCCCCATGCGTGTAAGGCATGGATTTTGGTGTTATTAATAACGTCCTGCCATAATGTTGAATATGTGGGCGAGTGTTCTTTTTTAACGGTTAAGAACTAACCGGCAGCGCGGGTTAAGCGCAGACTTATCCCTGCTTAGGTTTCAGGATAAAATACCCCAGAATCAAACTCTGGTGTCTTTTTCTACGGAGAAAGACTAAACCGGCAGCGCGTGTTAGGCGCAGACTTATCCCTGCTTAGGATTCGGGATAAACTTCCTAGGATGAATCCTAGTTTGATAAATTTTGGAAAAGATTGGTGTGGGAAAAGAAGAATTTTATATTCTATTTCCCGGTCTTCTTTTAGGGTGAAGGCGAACCCGAAAACAAGGAAGGAAGAATTTTATATTCTATTCCTTGATTCTGAAAAGGAAGAATTTTATATTCTATTTCCAGTTGGAAAGGAGACTTGAGGTGGGATCTCCACCCCCAGAATCCGGAATGGTGAGACTAGGAGCGGGACCTCCACTCCGAGAATCGAAAAATTCGGATAATTCTAACTGTCAGAGGGTTTGATTACCGAACTAAAGGTGAATTTCTCGTTTATCGAGAGTGAATTGTTGTTTTGGTCCTAACTGTAGGAAGGTTTGACCAGGTGACAGATCAAAATTTAAGCATTATATCCGGACTCTAACTACGAAAGTGTTGAGTGCACGAACATAGCGGAAGTTTGAATGGATTGAACTTGATAGAATTTCGTGGTCCCACCGTCAATTAGTTTGATCGGTGGGGGATTTTGTGGTGGGAGACTGTAAGTCGTCAAACACCAATGAGAGTTCTGTGAGGGAAAATTGATCCAATGAAGTGATCGAATCTCACCTCAGCAAAAGAGTGTTCGAAAATCATAGTAGGAGTTTAGTGTTCATCACTTTGTTCACATTGATCGGGTTATCCCTAAGAATATTAACATTCTTTCGGGAACTTCCCGTTACACGAATTATCCACCCCCAGCTTTCTTGCAGGAACTGGTTCGGACATTATTCTCAGTTACCTGACCGGGTTATCCTTAAGAATATTAGAAACAGTTTAGACTCATATACCTGTTGGAGTATGTAAGGAAGTAGTTTAACCTCATGCACCTGTTGGAGGATTGAGAAACAGTTTATACTCGTATACTCTTTGGAGTCTTGTTTTGACTTAATTGAGCGATATAACGTCGGCTTCAACCAAGGTTTGGATGCTATTCTTGAGAGCGAAGCAATCCTTGGTGGGATGAAGGACCCTCCTGTGGTATGCACAGTACTTTGGATCCATCGTGTTGTCAGCTTCCTCCTGATTTGTGATGGGTGGTAGCTTGATCTTATTGCTTCCAAGGAGGGATTCGAAGATGGCTGGAACGTCTTCGTCCTTGAAGGAATACTCTTTTTTGAGTCTCGGGTCCGAAGTCTTTTGCTGCCTTCGGGATTGCTGTTGTGCCGTTCGATTAGCACCAACAGCAACTGCAGGTGCCTTGCCCTTACCACGAGAGGCGAAGTTCGAGTTCAGCGGATTAGCCGTCGTTCGGTTCCTCTCGGTCTTCTTCCTTCGGAGGAAGCGTTCGGCTTGTTCACCGCGCACCTTCAAGTCTTTCCAAGTGTCAGACGGTGCTGTTCCCATTGCTTCCAACACATCCAAAGAGAGGTTGTTGTGGCAAGTCTGGAGAATGAACTCCTCAGTGATCGGGTCCCGACAGTTCATCGCCTTGTTCCGGAAACTCTTGATGAAGGTATCGACCAATTCCCCGTCCTTTTGTTTCTCGTCGATCAACGTTCCGATGGATATCTCGGTGTCGTCGTCGAAGAAATTAGTGAGGAATTTTGTCTCCATGTCGTCCCAGTTATTCACGCTTCCTGGCTTAAGGCGGCGATACCAATCGAAGGCGGCTCCCCGAAGAGTGCCAACGAAGGACCGTACCATCAGAGGCTCGTTACCAGAGATAACCCCTAGGTGTGATTTGAAGTAAATCAAATGCTGAGTGGGTGAACCCTTCCCATCAAACGGCGTGAAGTTAATTAGACTGAACTTCGTCGGATAGGGGATCGATTCCCATTCTCTAGGGTAGGGACAAGGAATGCCCGTCTTCTTCATCTCTTGAGCGGAAATCAACGTATTGATTTTGCTCTCGAGATTTTTAATCTTCAAGCTTTCATCTGTGTTTTCGCTAGCATTCTCGTTACCACCCCCTGCATTGATGGGAGGATTATTGGCGTTATGGGCTTCATTCGCACCTGTGTCCTCGTCTTCCAGATTAATCTGGTTACGACGACTTGGTTCACCTTGCTGGTTAGTCAATGCTTGGATTTGTTGGTCATGCATTTCTCTCATACTCTGCATGGCCATCTGCATTTCGAACTTGAAGCTCTCCTGTTGTTTGGCCATGGCTTCTTCGAGCACCTTGGCCACTTGTTCCGCACTTATCATAAGTGCCTCGCGGGGTTGTCCCTCGTTGGATACCGTATTGTCCGATGCAACTGCAGAGCCGGCATCCGATTCTTCATCTTCTGAAGGTAATCTTGTCCGAATCCTACCATACGTTGCTCGTATGATGGCTCCGGACTGCAGACGGGTTACACGCCGGGGTGCTTCCGGAATCGACTTGGGATTATCCCGTGCCGATGTCCCTTTGCTGGTCATATTGGTGGTGACCCTCGGAAATTCTCCATTTTCAACCACTGTTCTTCTTTGTCGGAAACGCCTATGCCTTGGTTTTGGCGTTTTTGCACTGAGCCTTTCGAAAACCGAAATTCTTTCGAGGACTGTTTTGATGCAGTTGCACTCAGACAATACTATTCGAATGAATTTGGAACAAGGGCATTGAGTTTCTAGTCCTCGAGGACTCCTTTTCCTGGTTCTATTCGTACCCCCAACACGATAGTACAACTCGTCTGTTTGAAGGTCGGAGTAACCTATCGTGTGTTGGCACGATTTCTCAGGTATAACGTTATCGTCATCAGACGACAACGTTTCCTTCTGAGGGCGAACTGCCTTCTTTGGGCTTTCAAGAGTCACGCGCCTCGAGACATGCCTTTTTGGGCGTGAGTTCTCAGCGGTCTCTTGGACTTCGATGCGCAAATTGGCGCGCGCAGCTGCCTTGAACTCCTTGTCATGCTGAAGGTGACGACGACCTCCAACATGTTGAGTCGTTCGGGGCTTCTTCATCGGGCCCAAACGTTCTTGAACTGGAAACTTGCCTCCTTCATCGGGAATTGGACCGAGGCGCTCCAAAACTGATCTCCTTCTTCGGGATGATTCTGCGGGATCTCCCGGAGAAGCTACTGGAATCACCGGCGACTTCGGTCGGTTCGCCGGAGGTTGAACTTGCTTCGAAGGCTGCAACGATTGTGCCTTAGCCTGAATCGCCGCTTTAGACTTCGGCCTCCAGAAGTTCCGGCTTCCAAACCGGATTGTGTTAGTGGATTTCTCCCCGGGAGTGGGGAGCGGAGACGTAGGACGGAAGGTCCGAACTCCGTGATCATATTGCTTGTTTGAGTGTGCTTTGGCGTTCTTTCATATTTATGTTCATATCTTATATCGCCATTGTCATTAGCTCATTATCTATATCATCCACTATCTTGTTTACATTGTTTACCCTTGTGTTTATATATCCTTGCATATATAGTTCATCATATAGGATATATTTCATTATTTACATTGCTTATCCTAGCTCATATATCTTGTGGTATTTTATTCTTGCTAGGATAACTTATTTATTAGTTTTAATTGGCATTTAATCGGATTAGATTAGCATAAGACCCTAATCACCCCCCCTCTAGGGTCTAACAATTGGTATCAGAGCTTGGTGCTCTTTGATTTAAGGTCTAACCACCTTGAGTTAAAGATCCAAGTTATCTTATTTGTGCTAATCTAGTTATGATTACTTTTGTCTTGCTTGCATATTTTCATATATATATCATGAATATAAATGTATTTCGTTTAGGCTATGAATCAAATGTTGCTCCTAAATTCATTAATTTTCCCTATGCTCAATGGGCTTCTAGATTTAAACTATTTATTGAATCTAGAAATATCGACTTATGGAAAATTATTGATTGTGCTTATATTATGCCCACATTGGAGAAATCCAAGTGGAGCGGTCATGATAAGAAAATGTTTTCAATGAACAAGCTTTTGTTAGAATTTTTGCTTAATGCTTTTGACTCATCCTTTTCTAACAAATTTGTTCATATTGATAGTGCTTACAAACTTTGGAAATTTATTGAAGCACATCAAGGGGACTTGGAGGCAATCCAACAAGCTTTGGAGGATTCTTCTTCAAGTTCATGTGGAGCATCATGCACACGGCCACAAGAAGATAACTCTTGTGTAGTAAGCGATTCCGATTTCGATAATGATTTATCTATTGATGAACTCGCTAGTGCATATGAGAAATTATCGCATGCCTACTCAAAATTACAAAATAATTTTATTAATCTTAAAAGTAAGCATGTTAGTTTAAAACCCGATCATGAGAAGCTAGTTTCCAATTTTGATATTATTTCTCAAGAAAATGTTGCTCTTAAAGAAATTAATGATATGTTAAAATTAGAAAATGAAAAATTGACTTCATCTATATCTAGCTTAACTCATGCTAATAATGATGCCATGATAGAAGTAGAAACTATTAGAAATGAGTTTAATTCTTTTAGAAATGATAATGTTTCATCTACTTCTATTTCCTATACATGTATGCAAAATGTTGAGTTGAGTCAAGTTAAACATCGCATATCTTGTTTAGATTCAACCTTAAAAACATGTATGGTAAACCATGATAAGCTTATGAACATGTGTGCTAAGTCTCATGCTACTACACCTAAACATATCACACATCATGCACACATGTATAGCAAAACTTATAAGTGCTCTATTTGTGGTGGTAAAGGCCATTTATCTAAATTTTGCTATGATGCACAAAAATCTAAGAATAGTAATATCAATGCTTCTCGTGCATCTCATAAGGCTTCTTCATCACACACACATGTACATGCACACACTCATAAAGTTCATCACAAGCATGCTCATGTGTATAGATGTGATCATTGTGGTAGATTTGGTCATTTGGCCAAATTTTGTTTTGATTTAAAGAAAGTTTCACATTTGCAAAACAATTTTAAAAGACCATCCATGTTTGCAAATGTTTCTAATGTTTCCCGTGCACAACCGTTTGGTCAACATAAGCAAATGCTTCCTTTCCATTGTACTTATTGCAATCGGAAGGGTCATTTGAGTAATTTTTGTTATGACCGTGTTCGTGCACCATATGCGCCTAAGAGGGTTCATAACCCTAGGGTTTTGAGCTTTATTGATAGGGGTCATGTCCCTAAACAATCCAGCACCAAGAATGCTTGGGTGCCAAAATAATTTTTAAACCAAGAATTTTAGTGTTTTTATTTTTCTCTTTCTTGGTTTTGAAAAATGCATTTTAAACTTTTATGAAAACAATTCCTTTTATTGGCTAAATTCTTTTGTTTTCATGATCATTGGTTTTGCTTTAATGAGAGGTTTGCATTTATATAACCCTCCGGGTTTATTGGGTGTTTATTCCCAAATCATGTTTACCGGATGCTAGAATGATTATATGTGTTAGAACAAGCTTAAGAGCTTGATATATTGTTGCCTCTCTTGAAATTCTTTTGTTAAAGATTTTGTTTTGATTTGTTGCTTTGAATTCATTATATTTCACTTATATGATGATATTTATATATTTGTGCTTATGGATCATCTATTCGTGCCTTATAATGTATTCCATATGTGGTTTGATCAAATCCCACAAAGGAGATTCTATTTTTGATCAAACATGGGTTTTGGACTCAAATCTTGATTTATGATTTCTTTTGGTTGATTTGTTTTCATTTGAAAACTTTTTGCATGACTCTCATGTTCCTCTTCTTTGATTTCATAAATCTATTCTTTTATATGGTTTCTATATTTTTTTGTGCTAATGAGACACTTCTTTCACATTGATATATTCATATGTGTTCTCATTATCTTTTTTGTATGTGAGGAGTGCTTAGCATGTTCATCTATGCTTGCTCACATATGTTTGCCATGATCTTCATTTCGTATATTCTATATGGCATTTTGATAGGGGAGCAAATCCCTATATATTTTTTTATATACTCACCTATGCTCATTGATAGGGGGTGCTTTCACTCTCTTAATTCCTGTGTCCCCTTTTTGATGTTGTCAAAGGGGGAGAAATATTATGAGTATATTCTTTCTTATTTATATGCATGTGTTTTTCTCAAAAATACTAGTTACATTAGTTCTTTGATTATAGATTATGTACCAAGTACATGTTGGCCTTCTGGTTTTGATGATGCTTAACAAACAATTTATTACTAATGTTGTTTGTCTAGTATTTGTGTTTTCTTATTTATTATAGACAAACAACGTAGATGGAGGATGGATGGATTGCGCCATAACGATCATATCCAATGGAGGTTGGAGGAATTGTGGAGAGAAGCAACGTACAATTCAAGTTAAAGATCAAGTTCAAGCTTCATCCGCATGTGTACCAAGTTGAGCTACAATGAAGATCAAGATCAAGCTTGGGTAATTTAGTATAGGTTTATATTATGTGTGTTTAATACGTTAAGCTCAATATCTATACACACACATTTATTGGTTTCTTCGTATATATATATATATATATATATATACATAAGTTTTGGTTTCTATACATATATATAGTTATATATATATACATACATAGTTTTTGAGTTTTCATGTTTATAATATGAAATCACATATTTCATATTTACTATTGTGTTTTTGAAAACATTGCATAGAATATGCAATTTTGTGAAAATATTGTTTTCTTAGTTTTTAGACTTCAATATCAGTTCATACATGTTTACATTTTCGTGTTTTGGACTATTTTGCAAAATGATGATTTTTCACAAATGGGAAATGCAATTTGGAAAATTCTTTTTGTAACATGTTCATTTACATGTTTATATACATTTCCCAAAGTTTCATTATTTTTGGACTTCATTTGTTATTTTTAACAATTTTCCAAAAGTCAAAAGAATCTGTTTTTAAAACCTGTCAATATGCATATATCAGATTTCGGTCGACCGCACCGGTCGACCGCTCAATTTGTTCTATCGACAGTAGGCTCCAGAGAGTTCGTCGGGCGACCGCCGCGGTCGACCGAGAGCTTCCTTCGGTCGACCGCACCGGTCGACCGGATAAGTGTTTGCTTG
>NC_033801.1:111854166-111856956 GCF_001876935.1 Asparagus officinalis
AAAGCCACGATTCATGCCTCCAAGCTTAACTCTCAAACATTAATAAACAAGACACACACGATAAGATATTGCATTATGAAAGCAATTTCAAACATGTACTAAATTTTTTTATTAAGAAGTTCTTATTTATCACTAAGAAAGCCACGATTCATGCCTCCAAGCTTAACTCTCAAACATTAATAAACAAGACACACACGATAAGATATTGCATTATGAAAGCAATTTCAAACATGTACTAAATTTTTTTATTAAGAAGTTCTTATTTATCACTAAGCAAAAGAGTTGTCTTCTAATTGCTTAGAGAGTTAATGGAAGGATATCATTATACTACCTTTAAGAGTGAGAGGTTACCAAAACTTTCTAGAGCCAATTTTATCCTTGACCCCTTTTATATATTACATTATGATCGATCCTTCTTAATAAAATATTATTTGATATGATATAATATGATCATATCCTAATTAAATGATATCTTTAATAGGATATAAAGTTATAGATAAATAAGATAAAATCACAAATTCAAACATTAATTGGGATAAAAATAATTGTTGGGCTTTGGTCTGATCAAAACCAATTGAAAAAAATGAATTTAATGATGATTCATACATGTTAATGAGTAATGTATAACTTAGCAGATATTATCTGGACAGTGTAGGAGTAAAATATTTTGCATCCATATTATAGGTGAGGCCCACATTTTGCCTAAGGGCTTGTTTGGATTGAGGGGAATGAGGGTGAAGGGAAGTTAGGGGAACCATTCACCTCCATTCATCTTATTTGGGAACACTTAGGAGGTAAAGTTAATTCACCCTAGTTCCCCTTGGTTCACCCCCTAATAGTATAAAATTTGTTACCCCCCAAATTGGGGTGTAACCAAGGGGAAGAGAACTCCTTTCCCTTCCCTTCCCTTTCATTCTCTCAGTTTCCCTTAACTTCCCTTCACCCCCTACAAATCCAAACAGGCCCTAAGTGAAAACCAGTTCAAATCTAGATCTCAAATGAATTTTCTCACAAATAACGAGTCAACAAATTGAATAAATAAATACACCATCAGACCAATAAATAATCACATAAGCAATTTGGAAATTCGATCCATCTGATTTTATAAACCAGTTTTTTCCTTGTTTCTTTAAATTTGAAAAGATGATATTTTCAAAAAACTACGTGAACAACATGGATTTTATTAGTAGAATCCTAAGAATTAAAAATAAATAAAAACAACTGAAAACATGAATTTAAACAGTCCCCTCAACAGACCAACAAATAATCATATAAGCAATTTGGGAATTTGATCCATCTGATTTAATAAACCAGTCTTTTTCTTACTTCTTTAAATTTGAAAACCTGATATCTTTGGACAACTACCTGAACAATATGAATTTTATACTGGTAGAATCCTAAGAATTAAAAAAATATACAACAACAACTGAAAACATGAATTTAAACAATCCCCTTGAATAACTTGAACTTATAAGCAACAACAGAAATTTTAAAAAGTAAAACCAACTCCTTGTGAAAAATCTAAAGTTACCAAAAAAATCCGAAAATAATAAAAAAACATATTGAATTTTTTTTTGTTACGGTCCCATAAACCATCTGTAATTAAAATAGTACCCTAAAATTTTAGGGACCCAAAAATTATGAACTTTCAGAAAACACCACGAATGTCCTCTTTGGCTTCTCCCTCTTGCTTGTACATCCTAGCATTGGCGTAGTACTATTCAAAGGATCTGATGGCCTCTTTTCTGCGAAGACCTTATATACTTTCCCTTCTTACATATTAAAATGATGGATGAAGTGTAGAGGCTACCGAAGTAAAAAGGTTACACTAACCCTAAAAATTAAAAATTTTGAACAGTCCTCTAAAATATTTAATTACATCCTAAAAATTTAATAATTATAATAACCCTAGAAATTTAAGAAATTATAAAAAACACCATAAAATTTAAAATACTTCTTCAACACTCTAAACAATTTGAAACTACAGAACACCGCTAAAGATTGACAAATTACAACAACCCAAAAAAACACTAAAAGTTACAAGAACACGTTGAAGAATTCATAAAACACCTTGAAAAACTAAAAACTTTTATTAGCCCCATGAACAATCTCAAATTACAAAGGCCCCGATAAATTTGAATATTACAAACTACAATTAACACTGAAAAAATCTTTAAATTTAGAAAATTACAAAAACTCTTAAACATCTAAAAATTGCAAACAGTTCTAAAACTTACAAATATTCCCTGTTAAAAACCAAAAATACCAAAATATTGACTTTAGAGTTGAAATTACGCAATGCTTACATAGCAGTTTTATGAAAACTTAGTTTTTGGTTAGAAATATTTTACCCATACTAAAAATCTGTTAGATTTGTGTGTAGTAATGAGTAACATCTTGATATATAGTCTTTTTTATTAATATTAATACATAGTTTTATGTGTTCTTAAACAAATGTTCTGTATCATGAAACTAATATCTTTTGTCAAGTACGAAATTAATATGAATTTCTCATTGCCTTATGCATTTATTATGTGGCATTACTTGTGCAAAAAATTAAAAGTTGGAATCTTTTTATACGCTTTTTAGACCAAACTTGTAACATTTGTTATAGCATAACTAAATTCAGTACAATAACCAGCTTGATATTAGTCTACAAAATGTTACTTTGTCTTATCATCACCCAACAGAGATTTAAAAAACTATTTAGTGCAATGTATTGTGTGGTAACTATGAACTATTTCACAAATAAGTTTTAGAAAAAAGCATTAAAAAAATCAAATTATCTGA
>NC_033801.1:111856981-111857541 GCF_001876935.1 Asparagus officinalis
CTATATATATATATATATATATATATATATATATATATATATATATGGAGAAGTGTTCCTAAGGTGACACCTTAGATAATCATCTAAAAACGCGGTCTAAAATCACATGATTGAGCTACATTATGGATGATCCATTCCGTTGAACTTGATCCACATATTCTAAAACCCCAAAACACCAAGTTTAGGGTGAACCTGTCATCGTTTGACCCTTCATCCACTTGTATCAATATTAACAGTTTCGAATGAATAGAACTTTTCACATGGCTCGACGGAAGGTAAAACGACGATGGGTTCACCCCAAACTTGGTGTGTTAGAGTTTTAGAATATGTATATCAAGTTCAACGGAACGGATCATCCATAATGTAGCCCAATCATGTGATTTTAGGCCGCGTTCTTAGATGATTATCTAAGGCGTCACCTAAGGAAAACTTTTCACATATATATATACATATATATGTATATATATATATACATATATATGTGTATATATATATATACACACATATATATGTGTATATATATACACATATATATGTGTATATATATACACGTATATATG
>NC_033801.1:111857941-111863428 GCF_001876935.1 Asparagus officinalis
GATTATAAGACGTCACCTTAGGAACACTTCTATATATATATATATATACATATATATGTATATATATACATATATATATGTATATATGCCACATAGGCGTCAAGGAGGAAATCCCCTCATATGAGATTAATAAGTATTATTGTCATAGGAGAGGATTTCCTCCTTAACGCCTATGTGGTACCTGTAAAACCCCGGAAATTTCTATAATAAATATATGTGAATTATTAATAGTGAATAATTCCCTTGTGATGAATAACCATATAAATATAAGATATATATATATATGTTTATCAGTGTTTGGGAACCCAGCAGGCATTTTTGTGCTGCGCGGTCGACCGACGTTGTCGAAAGGCATTCTTGTGCTGAGCGGTCGACCGGTGCGGTCGACCGATCAGCGATTATTTTGTTTTCAGATTCGGGTTTTAGTTTTGGGCTATTGGGTTTTGGGTCGGGTTGGGGAATTGGTATTTATACCAACTCAACCCAGGAGAGTTTCTCCTCTCCTCAGACGTAAACCCTAGCCCCTTTTCTCTCCCCTCTCAAAACCCTAATTTGAACTGGTGATTTTGGGGAAATCTGAAGGAGCTGCAGTGGGAGTTGCAGATCAGGTGGAAGGAGATCCTCAACAGGAATCTTTGCAGCACCCAAGGCGAGTAATTTCTCGCCCAACCCCCACCCCTTTCATTTTCATGTCAAGAACTGAGTTTTTATTGGTTTTGATGGAGCCAAATTCGTATTTTAAAGTAGCTAATAGAGTATTATGGCATAGAACATGGATTCGGGATTTTATCTGTTTTAAAACTCACCAACGTATTCTGTTAACGAGATCTAGATCTGAAATGTTTTAAAACAAGAGTTAAATAATGTTTTACCGTCATTAAAACGTTTCAATTTGCTTTCTCATGTATTTTGAAATATTAGGAATATGGATTTCATGCTTGAGACTAGTTATTCTCCTTCTAGAACTTTAGAACACTTGATGTTGTAGAAATTTGTCAATTTTATTTCAGATTTCGAGCTGACAGAAACCCTGATTGGGGTTCCTGTCCGCTCGGCGGTCGACCGACGCGGTCGACCGCTGAGCTCGTTTTGAGTTTTCGGTCGACCGCGACATTATATCGGTCGACCGTGACGTTATTTCGGTCGACCGCCTATTATTTCGGTCGACCGCGACGTTCTTCCGGTCGACCGCCAGTTGCATAACAGAGTGCGGTCGACCGGTGCGGTCGACCGCCGTGTTATCTGTTTGTACATGTCCTGTTTGTGTATTTTCAATATTTTACTCATGTTTGAGAGTTTGGCTGGACTATCTGACATTTGTATTTAGTCTTACTATGTACCCAGACACGATAGATGACCTGAGAGTACCAATTATGGATATATTCACTGATTTGACTGTGAATTGATATATGTAGATCTCACTATGTATCTCAGTGATATTTTCACCAGTTCACAGTCCTCGTGTTGGACTAAAATCCATAGAAGTCCTCGTGTTGGACTATAATCCATAGATGTCCTCGTGTTGGACTATAAATTCATTCCAGTCCTCGTGTTGGACATTTGCCACTTAATCTATGAGTTGGAAAACCACGACTTCCTGATTTGGACATAGTTCTTAACCCTGCATATGACTTCTTTACAGAAGTTCACGACATGATGCTGACATGACACTTATGCAAGTAATGGTATGACACTGTAAATTGTTCTGAGACTAGCTTTATTTCTTGATTTATTGTTTTTGTACTAGAACCTCGGGTTTGGTGTTTAGAGATTTACAATTTGAGATACAAGGTATATACATGAGGGTTTCCTTGTTTGGATTATTTCGCTCGACGTACCTATTCTCGTGTTGTGAATTTCTAAATACTAAGACCCTCTTTTGTAAGACCAAGGAATTTGGATCTATTATATATATTATCTATATTTTCTTATACAACGAGCCATTTTCCCTTGGGGTTGGTTGTGATATTACTCGCTAGCGCTTTGACGCTCGTTGTCCCTCCCCCTTTCAGGTCACGACCCAGGAGCACGGAGAGTCGCAGGTTGATAGCGGACCACTTTAGTGTTCAGCTTTACTTTCTAGCTATGTATTAGTTTTCTTGGGCTCCACGGTAGTGTGGTTAGACATTTGAGAGTATTATTCTAAAATTTGTAAAGGCGGAGTGCCTTATTCATTCTTGTCAGATATTTGTATTTGAGACTTGTGACTACTCCAGTTTATTTATTCAGACATTGACTATGTATTTCCATTTGTTGGATGATGAGATATTTATTTGATCATTATCATTTCATCAACCCTTCGTGTATTATCTTTTACTTGCTTTTGTACCTACACCTGTTATTGATTCTACTAGATAGATGTTAATTGTGATGGTGAAACATGTTATTGCACGGTGTGGTGCATAGCAGGTTTGACATTCTTGGTTTCACCTTGGACTGCAGCCTTGTGTGAACCCAGGGGCGTCACAGTACCAAACACAAATTTTGTGCTTGGTAGTGATGTGTCACACCCCATCCACTCAATATCCATGTGAATTTGTTCCCACATTTGAATGAGTGTACGGGAATTTGACACCTCACTACCAAGCATAATTTTTTGTGCTTGGTACCAAGCATACCCATATTTATCTCTCTCCTATACTATATGATATATATATATATATATATAATAGATATAAATATATAGTACATAGGGAGAGGTTCTAATATAAACCGTCCTTATAAACTAAAACTCCTTCATCCATGGCTAGGATTCAGTCAATAGCAACAGACAATGGCTTAATTACTCATTAACAATGCATTAATTACATTTAAGCAGTGAATCTGGGATTACTGCGTGAATGCTGGATAACGTTGAGGTAGTGAATCTGATCTGCGTTGAGGTAATAATCATGTTCTGTACTTTTGACATGAATCCCACCTTTTGGATCATTTAGATCCAATGGATAATGAGGTTTTTGATTTTTTTATCTTTTATATATATATATATATATATATATATATAGAGAGAGAGAGAGAGAGAGAGAGAGAGAGCAATATGGGTATGCTTGGTACCAAGCACAAAAAGTTATGCTTGGTAGTGATGTGTCACATCCCCCTCCACTCATTCAAATATGGGACCACATTCACATGGGTAGTGAGTGGATGAGGATGTGACACATCACTACCAAGCACAAAATTTGTGCTTGGTACCAAGCATACCCATTTTTCTCATATATATATATATACACACACACTATGCTCAATTGTCAAATAAAAACAATTTGACTCAAGTAAAGGTTTTCCTGATCGAAAAGCACTATAGAGGTTACATAGCATATGCTCAATTGTCAAATAAAAACAACTTTAATCAAGTAAAGGTTTTCCAGATCGAAAAGCACTATAGAGGCATAGCATTGTGAATGATACTCGTGATGTCTCTTGCACTGACCCAAGAAAAAAAAAATTATCACGAGGGATTTTAGATACTAACGTGTTGATCTAAGAGCCACATGCATGCGTGTACAAAAATATTTGTACGAATACGGATACTAAATTTTATGTTCATAATCTTAAGATTAACTTGGCACTTTTTAAACTAAACCAGATTAGTGATAGTCTAATTAGTTGTACTTGATTTTGATACTTATAATCTAATTTTTATAGAAATAATTTTCAGTTAAATGGTATATGCAGGGGTGGGCAAAAACCGAAAAAAACCGGTTCAGCCGAAAAAACCGCCCGAAAAAACGGACCGGTTAACCGAACCGAATTAAATGGATGAGAAGAAGTCTCTAAACCGCCCGAACCGAATTAAATCGGTTTGGATCCGGTTTGAACCCCTGAACCGCAAAAAAAAAAACCGACCCGAATTTTGTTGGGCGGTTTAGAGACTAAACTTATACCTCAAAACTTTTCCTGTTTGTTGGGCGGTTTAGAGACTAAACTTATACCTCAAAACTTTTCCTGTTATCATCCAATAGATTCAAACGACGCAAGGAGCAGTTTCAATAAACTTATACCTCAAAACTTTTCCTGTTATCATCCAATAGATTCAAACGACGCAAGGAGCAGTTTCAATCAATGAGTACAGCAATATCACAGAAAAATATCTTTGAGAACTAAGTAAAGATTCAAATCAATCCAGAAAATTTGTTATGCACATGATGCACTTACAAAAGATGCATATGCTACATTATATGAACAATATCATACAAAACATCACTCCCCCGTGTAATTAAATAAACTTAAACTTTAGTTAAAAAATTTCGCAGAAAAGATCTTGAGAATTACATAAGATTCAAATCAATCACAAAATGTGTTATGTACATGATACTTACAAGAGATAAGCATGCTGTATTATATGAACAACATCTTTAAAACATCAGTTCTCTGCGTAATTATATAAACTCATAACTTTATTCTAAAGATGATAACCAGTCTAATAAAGCTTTGTTGGCGAGCTCAGAAACCTCATCATGAGGACAATGCCCAGCTTGCAAATTCACAACAAAAGTCTTTGGGTAGAACTTTTTGCAATTCAAAACCGAAACCGAACCGAACCGAACGAATTTTGGTTGGGCCGAATATCATATTCGGACGAAGGGGAAAAAATCTGGATCTGGATGAGAGTTTTGAGCATCCGAAAAATTCGGATTGGATGCGGATTGGGCATAAAACCGAACCGAACCGAATATGCCCAGCCCTAGGTATATGGCTTTGGCTTTTCTATTCAAGTTTGAGATAGAATCAATTTGATCGTCTTTTTTTCCCTCCAGAATTTTAAGAACCAGACATGATTTGGTTTATTTCAGATCAAACCCTAGATTAGTTCTGATTTGATTATGGAAAAATTGCTTCAAGGCCCCAAAACCTAAAAGGTCATGTGCCCCAGCCCCTCCAATTATTTGTAATGTGCTACAGCCCCAAAATTTTGAAAAAAGGTTGCCCAAGCCCCTCCATCATGACTCCAGCTCATGTTCCCGAAACCCAATTTTACCCCTCCCCAAAATCACTGTCATCTCCCCCAAAATCATACTTCTTCTTCCTCCTATTCCTCCTCTGCCTCCTTCCTCACTGCAACCGCTGCTCTCTCCTCCGCTGTTTCATTCCTCCCCCAAAACCACATGTTCTTTTCTCCCATCGAAGCAGGTCACCGGCCGGCACAACGACACAGAGCTCCATTTGGCAGTGCAAAGGGGGATCTCACTGCTGTTAGGGGGATTTAGGGGGAGGTTGACGCTCATATGACGGGAACCGGGGTTGAGTTTGACGCAGAGGTGGCGGCCATCAGGTCGGCGATGGTGAATGAGTTAAATGGGGGGAGGGGGGATGGGGGATCGGGAGAGGATCGAGAAGGCCGTGGAGGAGGCGATCGGGTGGCTGGAGGGGAACCAGCTGGCGGAGGTGGAGGAGTTCAAGCACAAGCAGAATGAGTTGGAGGAGGTCTGCGGGCCGTTAATCGAGAAGATGTATCAGGATGGTGGAGGAGCTGATAGCGCAGTGATG
>NC_033801.1:111863438-111888538 GCF_001876935.1 Asparagus officinalis
GTGGTGGTAGCGGTGGTGGTTCTAGACCTAAGATTGAGGAGGTTGATTAAGATTTTGGTTCTTTTTAGGATGGTTTTGGGTCGAGTACTTGTTTAGTCTTTTTAGTTTGTGTTGAGTCCTGCTGCTCTATTCTAGTTCATGGGTGAATAATGTATGGTATAGCAACGAGTATTAGTAAATAAAAAATAACTTTTGTGTGTATGATGGTTGAATCACAAGATGATAAAAAACTTGTTCTCTCTTTATGGCTTGAAACTAGAGCTTTATTCGTACTTCTTGTTAACCTTTACCTGTTAAGTTTTATCTAAAACATGTGAACTATAGCTGATTAGAGTTAACCTTTAGCGTTCAATGTAAAGTATAATTGCATAACTATTGATTTTTTTCTTTTAAAATTTAAGTTTAGTACATTGACTGTTAACTTTTTTCTTTAAAATGTTAAGTTTTGTTAATTAACTGTTAAGTTTTACCTAGTACATTTGAACTATAGCCGATTAACTGTTAATTAGGAGTTATTCCATATAAGTATAATTGAGTAACTTTTATCTTTATTCTTTAAATGTTAAGTTTTGTGTTGTACATGTGAAATATAGCTGATTAACTATTAACCTTAAGTTATTCCATATAAAGTATAATGTGTTAACACGTTAATATAGTTATCAATTTACCAATTAAGGTTAACATAGTTCTCATTTAATGTGTTAATGGATTATGTTAACATGTTGCTCAATCTGTTTATATATAATAGTTAGCATAGTTAACATGTAAATTGTGATAGTTATCAGCTTATATATAAACTGGTTTAATCCAAATGTTTACATAGTTAACATGTAAGCTGTGGTAGTAAACATGTTAACTATTATATATAAACTGATAATTATCACAACTTACATGTTAACTATAATATGAACGCATATTAAATGTAAAAACTAACATGTTATCAGGATAAGGGTGTTAGTTAACAAATTACAAATAATAGTTAACATATAATGGATTATAGTTAACAATTTACTAAATATAGTTATCAATTTAACATTCAAAGTTAATATGTTATCAATGTAACTTAACAAGCGAACTGTAAAAGTTAACATGTTTTCGATGACATAACAGATAACATATCTTCTTTATATACTTGTACAATGATGACTGATCCAATCAGTACAAATACTAAACATACATTATGCAAATCTACACTTTGCACATTCATAAACATTTCATATAGTCCAGAGGAGGAGAAACTAATAAACTCTTCACTCTTAATTTCTTAATTTCTTCTAATAAAACTTATTTATATATCAGTAATAGACACAATCTCCACCGACACGTCACCATGCGCCAAACGCTTCAAAGCTCTCTCTGGTCAGCAATCGTGACCCCCAACCTGGAATTAACCTTCATCGACGTCTCTGAGAACGGCGGCGAAGTTATCGGCAACGTCGTCAAGCAAAAAAGTCGAGTTTTTTGAGCCACAGTACATGTCCAAAAGCTCATCAAAGAGTTTTTTGAGCAAACAAAGAGTTCAATAGCTCATCAAACTCCAAAAGCTTAACACTACATAAAAACAAAGCCACAGTACATGTCCAAACTCCATATTACAGCAAAAGGTCGAGTTTTTTGAGCCATTTCATCAAACATATATAGTCACCCATACTCATATTTACACAAGACAACTTACCACCTTAACATAATTATCCAAAACACAAACTTTTTTTCTCCACCGAAGCATTTCGTCAAGCACCAGGTTCGCCCTTTCGCTTATTCACAGAAAACCAAAACAAAAAAATCATCAGCAAAAAAAGGGGGGAAATTCGTTCCTAGAATGCAAAAATAGAGTTAAAAATTGTATGTTTTCCTCAAAAAACAAATAAAAATTGTACCTTTCGCTCATAGCTACTAGGACGGTGCCAACGAGGAGGATCGAACTTGATCCCCCTCATCGCAGCGACCTCCAGAATATCCATGTTCTCCAAGCTCATATCGGGTTCTCCGAACATCATGGCGAACAGTTCCATATAATTCGTTAGGGTTAGGGTTTCCCTTGTTTCGTCGTCGTTTGGGGGCCGGGGGTCGAAGGGGCCCATCATTTTGCCGTACTTGAAATGAGAGTGAGAGTGAGAGAGATCTGAGAGAGAGGACGAAGAAGGAGAAGATCTGGAGAAGAAGAGGGGTATTTTGGGGGTTTTTTGGACTTTATTTTTTTGGAAATTGTAATAAGGGCTGAATCACAAAGAATTTTTATTTTTGGGACTAATACACATTAGAAAAAGTACAAGGGCAGAGACACGTCAAGTTTTCAATTTTGAGGCCTTGAAGCAATTTTTCCTTTGATTGTTGGTCAAAATCAGACCGAATTAAAACTGGATTATGTCCAAGTTGTGTTGACATGCCCAAGGTGCTGGCATATTGGAGAGCTTAAGCCTCAATCCTAAATCCATTTCTCTTCTGATGATTGACGTCTTAGCTTCCAAAATTGAATGGTTGCAAAAGGCTAAATATCATAAAACTCTTCTTAACTTTGGACTATTATTAGAAAATCCCCCTTGCCGTTGAAAATATCAACAAAAAAACCCCTTAAAGGTTAGGGGGTTTTAGGCAACCCCTATAACTTCGAGATTTTATCAGAAATTCTTTCTAGAAGGTTTTTTGATAAAATCTCTAAGTTAAAAGGATTTTCTGATAAAATCTCAAAATTAAAATAAAATTTTGTGATAACACCAATATTTAAGGGAGATTTTTCTGATATTTCAATAGTTAAGGTGGCTTTCCAATAATCGTCCCAAGTTAAGGGGTTGCCAAACACTTTGATGATGCATGGTCCAATCAAAAGAAAGAGAATTCAGTGACGGAATCCTGGTCCGAATCAAAACACTGTAACCTTTAGCTTGTTGACTTCGGATTCTTCCGAGAACTTGCTTCACATGGACACGGCGGATTCTATCTCAAGTAACCAATGAAAATGGCACCAGATGCGGCTGCAAATTGATCGCTGAGCTCTTACAGCCGCTATCTTTGCCCAAGTATCTCTTCACCAGTCCATAAAAAGCTTAACACTGCTTGACAACTTGGTTAAGCAAAATAAAACAAAGTGATTCCTATTTCATATACTATGAAAAGTATCTCGTGCTAAAATTCTATAGTTGCAAATAGAAGTGAGAATTATAAAATTTATGCAATTTATACTTTGCATATTCTCACAAAAAGATTCGAATATGGTATGTTCTGATACAGTTAAAAATATCTCTGTCACTATACTAAAAGTTTAAAGTTACGGTGAGAGTTCAAATTTCAATACTCAACATGTTAATAGAATAAAATAGCAAATTATAAAGAGACATTAATGATGACTGAAGGTCGTGAACTCTATTTATATTTTTCACAAAGTCATCGTGTTTTTTTAGATATGTGAGTTCATATTTAGATCCACATGAAAACAACTGATCAACATGCGAAGATGTAATGTTGCAAAACTCAGTGGAGCAAACATGTAAGGATGCATATCTATAAGCTTTGAGTCTCTAGGAAAAGTTTTGGAATTTGGCACAGTGGAAGAAACTATTGATAAGATAAAGCAATCAAACAACTATGGATATTTTCATATACTCTTGGCATGGTCATTGTTGTGCGCAGCGGAAATTTCGGCAGCACCTCCGGTGCGCAAGGTGCACAACAAGAGATTAGATCACTATTGTCGATCTAACCCTTCAAATAAGAATCCTTCAGCGAATCCTTCAAACAAACTCCCAAGTCCAACCTGGAGCTCTGATACCACTTGTTGTGCACAGCGGAAATTTCGGCAGCACCTCCGGTGCGCAAGGTGCACAACAAGAGATTAGATCACAATGAAATTCTTGCTTCTCAAAGGAAACAAGAACCAAAAGCCAGATATCTCATCAAGTGAGATATCAGCTCTTCCTCTCGTCAGCTCTAGGACTGCGCGTCGAGGGTCCTCTCGTCAGCTCTAGGACTGCGCGTCGAGGGATCCTACAAGCTATTACAAATCACGACAAGAACACAACTTTTACGTGGTTCGGCAAATAGCCTATGTCCACGGGGCAAGGAGGGGGAGATCTACTATTAGAGGGAGAGATACAACTAGGATTTACAATCTCACAATCTAAACCCCCTCACAAACTCTCAGATCCCTCACATAAAATCTCTCTAAAAGGGGATGCACAAAACCCTAACAAAAGTCCTCTACCAGCGCTGCCAAAGAAAAAGAATAGCCGACTGCAAATCTCCTTCGCTGCTTACGCGTCGAACCTCTGCACACGTCGCTTTCCTTCGTAGCCGCCAGCAAAGAAAAAAATCCCACTTTTCCTCAACTTTCGCACTTGCTCAAGCGGGTGGGCCTGTTAGCTAACGGGTGTGGGAGGCTGGAAATCATGCGTCAGTGGCCCCCACACGAAACTTTAAATGCTCATGTGATCTCCTGATCACATTGTGGCCACGTGCTTCATAATTCTCCACCTCGGCGAAGTTTTCTCAAAACTGAGCCGACACCAACCAAAACAAATGTCTCACTTGTTGAGACCCAAATGGGAGTGCAAACACTCACCCCAAATGTCGATGTCACTCACCAAATCGGTCTCACCCCTATCAACTAATCCAAACCCGGCTGCATCATAAAGACTGCCTACGTATCCTCTTGCCCAAGGAATCAAGCCGAACGTAGTTCATCCAATGGCCTCGAAAGGGCCCTCAAACAAATAGAAAAGTCTGCAACTCTTCTTCAATATCACCAAACGATCTGCAACTGATAGCACTCCCAATAGCTCCAAATTGAGACAAATCAAACACCTCCATCTGAGGTGAACCAATGGCCGTATCCAAATTAAGTCCATCAGCTGCAATCGAATCCAACTCATCATCTGCATCCAAATCCAAATGATCCCCAATCTGTGTCACCTCAGCTGGAATCCCAAATAACGCAGTATGATCTGGAGTCTCCACCCAACGTGGAGTAGCATCACTCTCCACCCGCTACGATATCCCAAAGATCTGATCACCACTCTCCACCTGTCGAGAGTCAAACATGATATACCTGCTCAGAACAAAGTTAGAAGCCAATACCTGATAATCAAACACGCCTCTGAATCTCAAATGTGCTATCGGATCAAATCTCACATCCACGATGTGACCAAGTGCTGGGTAGCCAAACATCCGATGCAACCCAAAATCTGAAGCAGCTCCACCAGATCCAAAATCTCTACATGCAGCAGTCGGCAACCTATACATGAGACGGGTCAAACATGTCGTAGCCCGCACACCAATGCCAATGCTCGACATCAAACGCCGATCCTCCTCCAGAAAGGAACAGCTCCCCAAATCTGCCATCTCATCACGTCGCCTTAAAGTTTCCACACCAATGAAGTGTCTCCAATTGCCATGAGCTCGACACAAATGCATAAATAGGTCCCTCTTATACCTCCCTCTAATATCAGACTGAAGTACCTTCACCTTTCTGCCAATACACTTCCTCCATTTGTTGCGGGCTTCTAGGACTTCACACCAACGGGACTTGGTTGCAACCCACCAATGCCTAGAGCAATCCCCAACTGCGGAAACCACATATCTATTACCTCCCAATAATGCTTCCTTGGAAAGCCCCCGAATGCCTGAATGAACACCCCTCAGAAGACCCCTCGAATGATGGATAGAAGTGCCAAACTCCATCTCGGTCTTCTCGCTCATACCAATGGGTTCACAGGACTTCAAACTGCAGGTCAAAGCACTCCTCAATAACCTATGCACGACATTACCAATCAAATAACCCAGCATCAAACAACGCCACATTCTAGCCAAATCTGATGAAGTCGTCATCTCCCTATCAATCGTCGTGCTTCCGAGCAAATAATACAAATTGCTCCTTCTGACGCCCTTCATCACAATCATGGACCCCAATGTGACCTTCAAACGTGCATCCACCAAGGTCACTTTATAGCCAGATGCCACCAAAGCTCCTAGTGAAATGATGTTCTTCGACAACTGCGGAACGAACCTCACTTCATCCAACTCCCGCACCATCCCGTCACTCATCTTAATCCGAACGGTACCAATACCACCAATAGAGCATGCATGTCCATTACCCATGAGCACAACATCCTCTCTTTCCAACTTCTGAAAGCTGGAGAACCAACCCCTCCTAGGGCATACGTGGTATGAAGCACCCGAATCCAACATCCACTCTGTAGAGTTGGCAACACAAACTGACGGTAGTGCAGACAACGAATAGCCCGAAGAATCCGAATCTGAATAGTTGCCACTAGTCTTGACAACATTCACCTCTGGAGCTTGTACAGCTTTCCCCTTATTCTTCTCGGCTCGATCTAACTTTGGGCATTCAGCTTTCCAATGTCCATCCTCTTTACAAAAGGCACACTGATTCCTACGAATCCCACGATGTGCACCTCTAGACTGCGACCTCCTGCATCGGTTTGAACCACGGCCATGAACTACTAATGCATCTCCCGATGCCTTCTCGGAGGACTCATCAACACTCTTCCTCAACTCATAATTCACCAACGCTGAGGTCACCTCCTTATAACTAACAGTAGTTCTTCCATTAATCATAGTTAGGACAAACGTACCAAAATCATCATCTGGCAACGAACACAAAAGTAGCATCGCCTTGTCTTCATCCTCAACCATGATATCCACATTAGTCATGTCTGAAAGTAGCTTTGTGAAGTTATTAACATGCTCCCTAATGGAAACTCCCCTCTTCATCTTGAACTGGTAAAACCTCTTCTTCAAGTGAAGCCGATTCTCAATGCTCTTAGTAAGATACTTTTCATTGAGTGTTTCCCACATATTCTTCACCGAAGTCTCGTTCATCACGTCATAAATAAGATCCGGCGTCAAGCATGACCGAATAACTCCACACGCCCTACTATTCATCTTCTTCCAAACCTTAGCTTCCATCTCGGCAGGTTTCTCTTGTAACTCAAGAGTCTCCTCCAAATTCTGAGCGTCCAAGGCGTCCATCACCTGACACCTCCACAATCCAAAATTAATCTTGCCGTCGAACTTCGGAACATCAATCTTCATGTTATTGATGCTCAAACTATGTATCGTCTTCGTAAGAGACGATCCCGATGTGCTTGCTTCACCCATATTGTCGATCTAACCCTTCAAATAAGAATCCTTCAGCGAATCCTTCAAACAAACTCCCAAGTCCAACCTGGAGCTCTGATACCACTTGTTGTGCACAGCGGAAATTTCGGCAGCACCTCCGGTGCGCAAGGTGCACAACAAGAGATTAGATCACAATGAAATTCTTGCTTCTCAAAGGAAACAAGAACCAAAAGCCAGATATCTCATCAAGTGAGATATCAGCTCTTCCTCTCGCCAGCTCTAGGACTGCGCGTCGAGGGTCCTCTCGTCAGCTCTAGGACTGCGCGTCGAGGGATCCTACAAGCTATTACAAATCACGGCAAGAACACAAAATTTTACGTGGTTCGGCAAACTGCCTACGTCCACGGGGCAAGGAGGGGGGATACAACTAGGATTTACAATCTCACAATCTAAACCCCCTCACAAACTCTCAGATCCCTCACATAAAATCTCTCTAAAAGGGGATGCACAAAACCCTAACAAAAGTCCTCTACCAGCGCTGCCAAAGAAAAAGAATAGCCGACTGCAAATCTCCTTCGCTGCTTACGCGTCGAACCTCTGCACACGTCGCTTTCCTTCGTAGCCGCCAGCAAAGAAAAAAAATCCCACTTTTCCTCAACTTCGCACCAATTTCGAAACCCTAGGCTATCAAGTATTTTTATAGGCAGCTAAATAATCTTTCGGGTGGGCCTGTTAGCTAACGGGTGTGGGAGGCTGGAAATCATGCGTCAGTGGCCCCCACACGAAACTTTAAATGCTCATGTGATCTCCTGATCACATTGTGGCCACGTGCTTCACAGTCATAAACTTATCATAAGGTTGTAGGAGATTTCAGTCTCACCGCCTACCATGATATGCGCAACTCGGAAGCCAACCCCAATCAATAAGATAGAACAACCACAATCAAGAAAAAGTACACCAAGATTTACATGGTTCGGTCGACCAACTTCGACCTACGTCCACGGGGCAACAATACGAGAAATTCACTATGTATCAGGGAGAACTACAAGAGGAACTACTCAACTCTCGTCTCTCAATCTCTCAATCTCTCAATCTCACATACATAATCAACTCTCATATTCTCTCCAAAGCCCACTCCTTGTAATCTTCTGCACGGATAAAGACTACGAAACCCTCTCTCTCTCTCATCTACCACATCTCTACTTTTTCTTCATGGTTTTTCCTCCACCACTAGAAGAATATATATAGGGAAACCAAAACCCTATCTCTAGCCTAACTTCCTAATTAGAATAGGATTCAAACTCCTAATCATGATAAAACCCAAACTCCTAATCATGACAAAACTCTAACCCTATCTAATTCTCATGAAGTTACACAAAGAATCAAAGACAAAATCCCAACAATCTCCACCTTGGATTTGATTCCCAAACTCCCTTGAAGATATATCATCGTCGTCTTGAAACTTTGTCTCTCCCGCTAGAGTCTTATATTTCTTTCGCACTTCAAATCAGAATATCTGCACTCCCAATTGGATGCATTCATGATCCTCACTATCTTCTGCTTCGTCGTGACGTCTCCACCTCTCTTGTTGTCCTTGTGCTCCACCTGCATCGCTCGTCTCAAATCATATCGGTGCATCTCTCCTACTCCACACTACGAGCCGGATGTTTCTATCTCCTCCATTACTTGGCTTGGACTGAATATGAGCGCTCACCATCTTCAAGTCCAACGCCACCATCTTCATCTCCATGTGTGTCACTCGGTCGTGCCCGCTTGCAAGCTCCACCTAATCTGGCACTGTTCTCCTTAAGTATACACACCAACCAACTCCTGCTCCTTATCTACCATCAGATTTGTCTTGCCGTTAAATAACGGAATATCAAACTTCGGACCCGAAAAAGTCATCATTCTCTAATCAAAATTTAAATCAGTCACCGTAGAGTTTGAATTTGATGAAACTGATGTCAAAAACGAACTCAGCACGTCGAAAAACCCTAGGAACGACTCCTGGATCACCAAAATCCGTCTCCAAATCCTCAATTGGCTAACAAATTAATCTGGACCGTCGGATCCCACGTGAACAGTGCCCGCCGCGCTAAAGTGTTCTGCAACAGTACCACAGCTATAATATTTTTTCCTTTTTCTTTTCATCTTGATTCTTGTAACGCTGATTTTCAATCTTGCACGGCGTCGTCTTCTATCTTGTGAACTCGCTCCAGGATCCATCATCTTCGCTTTGATACCACTTGTAGGGGATTTCAGTCTCCCCGCCTACCATGATATGCGCAACTCGGAAGCCAACCCCAATCAATAAGATAGAACAACCACAATCAAGAAAAAGTACACTAAGATTTACATGGTTCGGTCGACCAACTTCGACCTACGTCCATGGGGCAACAATACGAGAAATTCACTATGTATCAGGGAGAACTACAAGATGAACCATTCAACTCTCGTCTCTCAATCTCTCAACCTCACATACATAATCAACTCTCATATTCTCTCCAAAGCCCACTCCTTGTAATGTTTTGCACGGATAAAGACTACGAAACCCTCTCTTTCTCTCATCTACTACATCTCTACTTTTCCTTCATGGTTTTTCCTCCACCAATAGAAGAATATATATAGGGAAACCAAAACCCTATCTCTAGCCTAACTTCCTAATTAGAATATGATTCAAATTCCTAATCATAATAAAACCCAAACTCCTAATCATGATAGAACTCTAACCCTATCTAATTCTCATGAAGTTACACAAAGGATCAAAGACAAAATCCCAACAAAGGTTTCACATAGTTTGTAATATATTTTTTTATTTGAAAGTTTTATGATATTATTCTCTAATAAAAGTAGTTTTTAGTAGTTTCGCACAAAATGTCAGATAGTTCATGAGAATTTTGTTGAAATTACCTAACTGAATAAAAATGTGAACTGCATGAAACCCTATATTACAGTTAAGTTTTCTCTGAAAGAAAATTTGATAGGCGTACAAGTTTTAGTAAACAAAGGGGGAAAATTCTATGGAAAAAAAAAAAACTCTAAACCTAAACTCTTATTATGCACTAATCATGTTTCATTTTGACGGAGAAAGAACGCGTAGTTTTAGTGAGAAACCAAATGAATATTTAAATTCTCAGGTAAATTTCACATAACTCCACTTAGGTTTACGAGTTTCTCGATAAGGCCCTCAATTTTAAAAATGTCCCAGAACTCCCCTCAAGTTTTTGGATTCTCATAAAACCCCCTTCAATTTAGATGTTTTTCAGGAAAAACCCCTAATGAAGTTATTTATTTATTTATTTTATTTGGGTGGGAGTGGAACGGACTTTGGAGGGTCTTTTGATAAAACATAAAGGGGCTTCTGTTGGGGAATTTTAGTCTCCCCGCCTACTATAATTTACACAACTTGGAAGCCAACCTAGAATCAATAAGATATAAAATAACCATAATCAAGAAGAAAGAACACTGAGGTTTACGTGGTTCAGTTGACCAACTTCGACCTACGTCCACGGGCAACAATACGAGAGATTCATTATGTATCATGGAGAATTACAAGAGGAACCACTTAACTCTTGTCTCTCAAATTCTAAACCTCACATACATAATCAACTCTCATATTTTCTCTAAAGCCATCTCCTTACAATCTTTTGAAAGGATAAAGATTGCGAAACTCTCTCTCAATAATGTAGCTTTTTACACGGACAAAGACTACGAAACTCTCGTCTCTCGCACAATATTCTTGAATCAGGCTACGCCCTCTGCTAACCCTAGATTACAAGAATATTGGCTCTCTCTTTTCTGCTTAGTTTTTCCTCCAACTATAGAAGAATATGTATAGGAAAACCAAAACCCTATCTCTAGCCTAACTTTCTAATTAGAATAGGATTCAAACTTCTAATCATGATGATAATCAATCTTCTAATCATGATAGATCTCTAACCCTATCTAATTCTTATGAAGTTATACAAAGAATCAAAGACACAATCCCAACAATCTCCACATTGGATTTTATTCCCAAACTTCATTGAATATATATCATCGTCGTCTTGAAACTTTGCCTCTCCTGTTAGAGTCTTCTATTCTTTTACACTTTAAATCGAAGCACCTGCACTCCAACTGGGACGTGCCGTGATCTTCGCTATCGTTTGCTTTGCCATGGCGCTCCACTCTCTTGTGTACACCAAAAGATTCGCCACCTATGACATTAGAAGCAAATCCACCATGTTTCTCCTCCCGAATTGAATTTGACAGAACTCTTCTCCTACTTGTTGTCCTCGTACTCCACCTGCATCACTCGTCTTGAATCATATCGGTGCACCTCTCCTACCCTACACTATGAACCGGATGCCGCTATTTCCTCTATCACTTGGCTTGGATCGAATATGAGCGCTCATTGTCTTCAAGTACAATACCACCATCTCCATGATATCAGCATGTGTGTCACTCTATCGTGTCTGCTTGTAAGCTCTACCTAACATGGCACTGTCCTCCTCGAGTCTACACACCAATCGACCCCTGCTCCTACGATGACTTTGAATAATTATATGCTGACAACTCTGCTGCTAGAATCACATCTGATTCTCTACGTCAGTCTCATCTGTCGCATACTCGTTTGTCCTATCTGCAATCAGAATTGTCTCGTCATCGCCATCAGAACTTTTCAACACTTTTTCTTTTTCTTCATCTTGATTCTTGTAACGCTATTGATATTCACTTTTGTACGACGTCTATCTTGTGAACTCGCTCTTGGATCCATCATCATAGCTCATATACCACTTTTTGGGGAATTTTAGTCTCCCCATCTACTATAATTTACGTAAATTGGAAGTCAACCAACAATCAATAAGATATAAAATAACCACAATCAAGAAGAAAGAACACCGAGATTTACGTGGCTCAGTCGACCAACTTCGACCTACGTCTACGGGCAACAATACGAAAAAATTCACTATATATCAGGGAGAATTACAAGAAAAACCACTCAACTCTCATCTCTCAAATTCTCAACCTCACATACATAATCAACTCTCATATTCTCTCCAAAGCCCTCTCCTTACAATCTTTTGAACAGACAAAGACTGTGAAACCTCTCCCAATGATGTAATTTTTTACACGGACAAAGACTACAAAACACTCGCCTCTCGCATAATATTTCTTGAATCAGGTTACATCCTCTGCTAATCATAGATTACAAGAATATTGGCTCTCTCTGTTCTGCTTAGTTTTTCCTCCAACCATAAAAGAATATATATATGGAACCAAACCATATCTCTAGCCTAACTTTCTAATTAGAATATGATTCAAACTTCTAATCATGATGATATTCAATCTCCTAATCATGATAGATCTCTAACCATATCTAATTCTTATGAAGTTATACGAAGAATCAAGGACATAATCCCATAAGCTTCTATGACAATTTGAATGAAGCTAAGGGGGTTATATTGGGAACGCCCACAGCTAAGGGGGCTTCACAAAACCTGTCTTAGGTTGGAGCGAGAGTTAGAAGTGACAAAAATTAAGGGGAGGTTTTATGACAGGTTGAAAGTTCAGGGGGTCAGCTAGCAAATGCCTAAACGTAATGGGGTTTTGTGTAAGGTAGCCGAAAATTTTCCTTCTTAGAGTTGCCGACAAAGGACGTCCAGTCAAATACCATAACTTCATCAAAACTTACCATTTCCCAACCGCATTTAATTAAATCCTCGCTTTATTAAAGAATGGGCATTTAATAGCGTCCTTCTAAATCTAGAGAGGCGAAAACCAAATCGGATAAAAAGCCAGCGACATTGATGGATATTAATGTTGCTATTGTTAGTGTTTTCGTAGAGACAACCACCACATCCTAACTTCAATTCTACTTGTGTACAAATGTGTATCTTAATTTTTTTGATCACTAATAGCTTTTGTTTCATTGCTAGGTGCAGAGATAACCCTAACTTATTGATCTGCAGCCGGCTGTTTTTATGTTGATTTGAATATACGTTATAGTTTTGTAAGAACAGTTATAGACCAAAACAACTATAAAAAGGTATTAAAAGATGCTGCCAATGGGCATAATGTTTGGCAACCGAAAAATAAATGGAAAGTAAACTAAATGTTAAAAAGTGAATTTATTTTCTTTTTTTGGCACTTAGTAAGTGATTGGAAAATAAATGGAAAGTGAATGGTGCCACATAAGCTTTTTAGTCCATTTCACTTTCTCAAAAAAAAAAAAACGAAGTGGATGAAAATTGCAGGGAGAGGAGTGAGAAATTAATTTTAATTATTTTTTCATCCTTTTAATAGCAAAATAAGATTTTTCTTTTTTATGGTTTTTGACCTGGTCACCACAACGTGCATCTTCTTAAATATAGCATGAATATAAATGTGAGATTAGAGCTCAAATTTTATTTTGATAGGAAGTTTAGTAACCATTAAAACCTATTATATTAAAAATTTTGAGATTCTGGTCTGAGCAACACCAGCTTATTGCTTATAACTAATGTCAAAGATATATAAACTTACATGATTATTTAAGCTTATATTTCTGTGAAAGTTATAGTTTAAAGTATAGAAATTTTTGCTCATAAATATCCATAATGTAAGGATTATTTTCTTTAGAAGAATCTTAGCAATATATGAACATCTTAGAAGTTAATTTTACATTGTAAGAGAACATTATTCCAACTTAAATTTTCTTTTTTTCACATAGATGCAATGTCACCTGCCACATCAACACCATCTCACATTTCCACATTTTCACTTTGTTATCATCCAAACAAGATTTGCAAAATAGAAAGTAAAGAGAAAGTACTTTCTTAAGAAAGTATTTTCTCTTCAGAAAGTACTTTCTTAAGAAAGTATTTTCTCTTCACTTCCTAGTTTTCATTTACTTTCTGACTACTAAACACGCATGCCCTTCTCGTTGCCAAAGAATCATATAATTTACAAGCAAATACAAAAAATATTACATGTCTTCATTCTTTTCTTTTTCGAAAAAGAATCTTGAGATGGATTCTTATTAGAAAATCATATAGGAAGTAAGGAGATTAAGATTATACATGTATTTCATTATGAATTTTCCATTAAAGCAATTATGTAACCAATGTATACAATAGAAGTAGAACCACTTGCAATCAATTATCAGAATATTGTATCATAATGATTGCAAAATATTTTGAGATTAGTTCTCCTAGGCATTGAAGTTTCTATTAGATTTCCAAATCGCATGAGATTGGAAACAAATTACATCCCTACTGATAACCATAGTAGGCTAGCTTTTAGCTGTGGTTAAGTAATTATCACTTGAGCTTTGCTACAGGGACCCAAAATATGGGACCAATAGGGGGGACAAGTGATGTGTCCCCTTCCTATTGGATAATGAGTTGGTCATTATTAATGATGGCCAACTCATTATCCAATAGGAAGGGGACACCTCACTTATCCCCCCTATTGGTCCCATATTTTGGGTCATTGAAGAATTTTTCTTACCACTTATATGATTTGGAGGACTAATCTGACAGATTGGAGGTACTAATACCGACGTAACCCATGATTTTTTTTCTTACAAAACATCTACAATACTTCTGCCCACTTTTCGGCCTGATGCTTACATTAATTTTTTCAGTAGTGATAAATGTACTACACTTTCTCTACTACTTTGGCACTACTACTCACAAAACGGTGGGGTCATGATGAGTCATCAATATAATTTTCAAGTGAGGCCTCCACCCCTTTGTGAGTAGTAGTACCAAAGCAAAAAAAAGATAGTACACTTAGGCGTTGTTTGGTTGGCATTTTTTGCCCTTGTAAAGCTGCCAAAACTGACAAAAGCTGTCAGTTTTGGTAGCTTTACTTGCAAAAACGCTCAAAAATGGACGTTTTTGCAAGTAAAGCTGTCAAAACTGACAGCTTTTGTCAGTTTTGGCAGCTTTACAAGGGCAAAAAATGCCAACCAAACAGCCCCTTAGTGTTTTTCTTAATTTTTTAGGTTTTCGAGATATTAGTCCCCCAAATCTCATCTATTTGGGTACAAGTTCCCATAATCTCATTTATTTGAATATAAATCCCTCAATTTATTATATTTGGATATAAGTTCCCTAAAATTATTAAGTTCTTTGAAATAAGTCCCGATGATTAATTATCATCCACTTAATGTAACTTAATTAAAGAGATTGTTAACTTTTTTGTTTCATTTTTGTCCTTGTTTTTAGACTTTTCTCTTGCAAAGGCATAAAAATTAAGCCAATGTGTCCTTTGAACCCATTGGAAACCAACTCTGTCATGCTAAAGTTTCTTAAGTTACTCTAATTTACAATAAATTTCTAACAACTTGTTAGTTTAGTTGGGTTAAGTGGTGGGAATTAATCATAGGGACTTGCTTCAAAGAACTTAGTAGTTTTGAGGGGCTTGTATCTAAACATGATGATTTGGGAAATTTATATCTAAATAGATGTGATTAGGGGGAATTGTATCCAACATTGATGATTTGGGAGACAAATATCCAAATTTATGAGATTTGGGGGACCAATATTTCTAAAACCCTACTTTTTTTAAGCATCTCGTACAGAAAACCACCACATGCTACGTCCAGAGTACACCACACAGAAGTTAAGAGCATTTGGTACCAAACTGTACTTAGCTCAACTGGCCTTTTGAAACCAAAAAGATTGTTGGCGTCTTTGGTTAAATTTGAAATAAAATAGATAAATCTGTTAGATAGCTGAAATATTATATTTAAAAAAAATTCAAGTTTAACTGCTGTGCGTTTATGAAACACTGTGCTTAAAGCAATATTTGGCCTACTCCGGTGCAATGATCTCAAGGCGAAACTGCTTCAAAGAACAGCAGTACAGTACACTGGTGTGCACCGACCAAGTACTGTCAAGATCTCCTCGATCTATAAGACCCTTCAGTCAAGGTAAATATCTTCTCAATCTGTTAAACCTTTCGGTTCAAAACAAAGATCTTTCGATCTGTAAAAACCTTTCAGTTCAGGGCTATATTCCTTCAGGCACAGACTAAAACTTGCACGATTTCAAACTCTGCAGCAGTAGCACAACATCTCAATAGATTCAACACTCCAATGTGTTCGAGTATCCATAAGAGTTGCCCCAAGGGGCACTATTTATATGCCTCTAAGGCCAGCTCAAGGGTCGCAAACAGTCATAAATATGACTGTCACAAATTATAATGACAATTATGATTGTAATAGCAAATGAATTGATTGCTGTAACTGTTGCATGTAGGCTTAACTGCTACATGTAGTAACGCTTGAATCCGATGTTCGCGTTTCTACACAACACGAGGGTCCCATTGGGCCTCACGAACGCGAGGGTCGCGTTCCCTATCATAAATGCGAGGGTCGCACCTCGTGTGAACGTGCAGAGTGCGTTACCCTGCCCTACGCAAAGACTACGAGGTAGCCACAGTCAAGCCACGTAGCGCCACACTAGCTTGCCCGAGGCCATCCACGAAATTGATAGCTCAACGTGGCGCCACCTAGCCCCGAAGCTTCCGTGCGAAGTGCAAAGTATTAGCGCCTCAACCCGATTAGCCCCGATCTCCGGCCCATTAGCACTCCCACGGGCCCACGACCTATGACCCATAGCCCACGACCTACTAGAACTTATGATGGATTAATTGAATAAAAGTAATTCACGACCGTTGGCAAGCCTCGAACACAAAACCTTTTGAAACACCAAAACTTTAACATTCCGCTACGCTAATAAGGATTTTTGAAAAATACCAGTAATTAATAAATACTTAGTTTAAAAACTTATTTTTGGAAAGCAGTTTTGATCAAAAAATCCCAACAAAGATGATATGTGAAATTCAATTATTTCATTCCTAAAAAAAATTGCTAACTAGGAACAATCAAATCCCTCTCCAGTTGAATCCCTACCATGATCACACCTTTTTTCAATGGGCTGTAAGAAATCATTATAAACTTTCATATTTGCATAAAATCTTCTCAAATTTCTTGGTAAAAATTTCTAAAATTATTAATTTATCTCATCTCTATATATCCTAGTCTATAGAAGACTTGAACGCGGATTCATATAAGCTCATGAGGTTTGTCATGAGTTCCTATTAATCCCTCAAGCTATTATTTCATTTTAGTATGTCTTTGTGGTTTATACTTTGATTCTATTTAGCCTCCATAGCAGTTCAACACCACAATCACCACCAAAATCAAAATTTCAACAGGGACAAACTTAGAATTATTGAAATTATTTTTTTAGCGACAAGAATTACAATCTCATTATTTCCACTTACTCTTTATCCCTATAACTTCCATATTATTTTTCCATTAAAGCTTCAAATCAAAATTATGGCTACTTCTACCAACTCTACCAACAATGCAAGCTTCATTCTTTACCTCACAAACACATAACAATGAGTAGAGAAACATTCTGATAATCAAACAACTTTAATTAGTAAAAAATGAAGGCAAGAGAGATTTATTGGATCTAAGATGCCTTGAGGGGGGGGCTGAATATGGTTGCTACCGTTTTTGTTAAAAACACAGACTATTGCGTAAAAAAGATAAAATAAAAGCGATCAACGGTAATTAACCATAAACAACAACCAAGTATGAGCACACAAGATTTTACAGTGGTTCAAATAACAATCATATGTTCACTCTTTATTATCGTGAATGACCTTCCTCACTATGCAAAGATTTCTCCTGAATCACAAACCTAATGCAGTAGGCTTATAAGATTGCACCGTGGAATTTACCTGAAATCAGTCGTCTAACTTAACTCTCCACAATGAGTAAACACCTAGCCTTAACTAGTCCTAACACTCAATTCCAACCGGCTTGAGCATGCCATAAAAACAAGTTTAAATCAAAATCAAACAGCCACAATTAAATCTTAGAAAATATGAAAAAGCTTACAGCCATTTCGTTAAACAAAACATCCATCAATGTATCTAAACATAGCACGATAAAGAACAATGTAGATGATGAATTCAAGAGCAACTCTTCTCAATGAAATGATTTGGAGATGTTATGTGTGATGAGAAAGAGTTTATCAAGGCTCTGGGGGTCAAAATCTTTAATAAAATCTCTTTGCAATTCAAAATCGTAGAACACACTCTCTCTCTCTCTCTCTCTCTCTCTCTCTCTCTCTCTCTCTCTCTCTCTCTCTCAATGATATAATAGGTTAGGAAATAGATGTCCTAAACATGGCAGAGATGGGAGATAAAAGAAACAATGGATGGCTACTGTTAAATCTAAAATTTTGTAATGAGTCGACCTTACCATCGATGGTGGCTCTCGATCATCGATGGTGATGAAGCCCCATCGATGAGATGAAACTCTCTCTCGAGAAAATATAAATTTGTAATTTTAGCCATCGATGAGTAATTGTAGCCATCAGTGAGCTTACCTACTATCAGTGAGTCATTATAGACAATTGATGGTGAGGAGGCTGTAATTAGCTTTTGAGTTAATTTTCGTGATGTTTAACCTCGTACACTTCTTATATCTATATTCACCTTACTATATCATTTCAAATAATGATTAGTATCAAATAAGAGTTTATTATTTCTCAAATAAGAGCTATTGTATAGACTTCATTCTAACAATGTCCCCCTTATGATAGTAACAAACTTAAAATTTAAAATACCGAAATACATGCATATTTAGCAATAATAAGTAAAAATACACTCTCATGTAAAATAAAAAGAAAAGCAATACTACCCTACTTTCATGTATTCATGAAAAGTATAATCAAACACATGTATTATAAAAACTACCCTTAAAACAAAGCATTGAGTGTTTCAAAAATATTAAAAAAATCAAAACATGAATGAAACCACTTAGACAAAAACTCCACTCATGCAAAGATCATCAAAATTTTAAATTTCACAACAAATTCCAAGTTCTCCCCCTTTTGTTATTAGCAACAGTAAACAATACACCAATGAATATACTGAAAACAAGAGAAATTCAGATAAATGTAGGGTCAAAAAAAATCTACGATTGATTCTTGTTTTAAGAATGATTCACTTGGTAAGAGTCCTTACAAACTCTCTCTCGAATATAGAGGAAGAGAAGATTAATTTGACTCATCTTTTATTTAACATGAGCTTTGTGTGGCGAAAGGATGCCTCATCCGATGCTTGAGTCAAGTTTGCTTCCCGTTGATTATCAGATGAAGATCGCGTAAGCTTCTAATGATGGCTTAGGCTGCAAGAACCGAAGTTCGGGTCTTAGACTTGTGCGCAAAAGTTCTGCCTAAAATCTCCAATGATGCAAAAGTTGGGCCTTTCTCATAGTTGCTCATGGCTATTTATAGGCCCTTAGCACGTAACTAACGTGCTGAAATCGTGGGTGGAGAGGCGTATCTGCCTCTAGTAATTTAGCCCACATGGGCTGACTAGATCTTCAAGACCGTTACAGCCAAAATTCATGTGGATGACAAGCCTCGCTGTGCAGCGAGGTTCGTCTGATAAGACGAGCCTAGATATGCAACGAGATTTGTCTAGCAGATTGTGCCTTACCGAATGAAGTTTTGTCTTCACTGACAAACTTCATCTTTCAGCGAGCTTCAAGCTAAGCTTCTTCTTTAATGACGAACTTCATCTTTGATGGTCAAGTCCAGCTACCTAGCGAGCCTTGTGGACTTCTTCTTACGAGCTTCATCTTCACTGACAAGCTTCATCAGCTGATAAACTTCGATTCTCATTTCCAACGACGAGCTTCAAACTTTGTATCTGACAACGAGCTTCGACACTTCCAAATCAGCTTCCAAATGAGATTCGTCCTTATTGACGAAACAAGGTTTGTCATGATAATGACCTTTGCCTGTTTGCAATGAGATGCAACCTTCATTTGTATATTAGCATTTTTGAGTGTATACAATAAAATTATCCAAACAATGTATAAGAGAGAAAAACACACTGGATCACACAAAATTTTATAGAAAAATAGCACAAGAGATTAAAATTTAATGACAAAACACATGAATATAAGATAAAAATATGTTACAAATCACACACAAAAGGTTAAATTATCAGCGTTAAGTGTGTGAAATAAAGAGTAAAAAGACTTATACTAGTTTATTGGACAAAATTAGGTATATCAAAGTAATTATTGAGCAATAATGAGATTTGAACTATCTCCACCTTAGAGACTAAGGACCAAAGTGTCACTCTATTACCCCCAAACCATATAGGATTTAGCAGGAATAACGATATTACTTGGCGGGCGATTCATACTATCTCTAAATATAAAATATTTTTTAGCATAAGATTACTACCATTTGAGATACGCATAAACGCAAATTCACAAGTGTGAGTCTTTGACCATCTTTTAACAAATACACTCAATTTTCTATGAATTTCATGAGTGTGTGGATCTTTGATCATCTTTTAATGAATACACTATTATTGTTTGATTGATATTATAAATGAATGCACCTTTGTACATATAAAGATAAAGAATTGTGTATTAACCAACTTAAAAATAAGCTAAAAAACACTTGATATAACCAACAATATATATAAATCAAATATATGACTCTCTACCACTATTTCACATCACTAAACATGATAAGTATAGAAAAAGGTGTGTGTGAAATTACTATATGAATATCTAATGTAAACAACATGTCATGCAATCATCTTTTAATCATTATGTGCAAAAATACACACTCACACACACATATTGAATAACCATATGTGAACCATATATGAACTTACGTGACATAATCATGCATATATACCAAAAAGATAATATCATCTGAATCAATCTCGTAAAAGCATATATATAGGCAAGTCTAAATTTTTTTGAAGAAAAAAAAGAAAAAATAGAATTTTTTATTTTTTATATAACCTTAGAAAGAAATAAAAAAGAAAGAACTAAAAAATTAAGAAATCCAAAATATGTACATACAACATGAAAATGAACATGCAAATATATAGAACTAACTATCATCTAAGCTAAATATTTGCTAATTAGACTAACTCCATAGGCTATATCTAGCCTATATCTAGCCTCGTACATGTGAGATATCTCAAACTCCTAACAATTTAATTGAAATAACTAGGATCAACTTGTGCATCATCACCGTCTTGAGATAATTTAGTACTAACTTTCACAAGAATTCTAACAAGATTGCAATCAAACATCTAAAATTTCTTCAACAACTCTGCACAATAGCTCTTTTGACATATGAAAATTCCATCATCACCTTGAACCACTTCAATGCTGAGAAAATAAGACATCAAGCCAAGATCTATCATCTCAAATTCATGCATCATCGACTTTTTAAAATCTTTAATCATACTAATATTATTGCCCATAAATATCAAGTCAACAACATAAATGCATAATAATAGTATATCATCAGAGTTGTTTGTCTTCACATATAAGGCATGCTCGGAAGAACACTTCTAAAATCCACTTTTATGAAAGAAAGAATTAATTTTTTATTCCATGCTCGCGGCACCTGCTTCACCCAGTATAAGGCTTTATTCAACCTGTATACTTTATACTAGCACCCTTTCTTCAAAAATCCAGGCAGTTGCTTCACAAAAACTTCTTCAAGTGGCCCATTAAGAAAAGCTGACTTCACGTCTATCTGATGAATATTCTAATGCTTCTATGTAGTCAAGGCAATTATTAGTCTAACTGTTTTAATTCTAGCACCAGGAAAAAATATCTCTTGGTAATCATAACTAGGCCTTTGCTCATAGCCTTTCGCCACCTATCTTGCTTTATGCCACTCAACCTCGCCCTTGGCCTTAATATTGATCTTGAAAACTCACTTCACATTAATTGCTTTATGTCCTTGCGGGATATTAATAAGCTTCTACATGTTGTTCTTTTCAATCACCGTTATCTCTTCTTTTATTACATTTATTGTAGGTCGTAAAAGATGATTCTGAATTTGTATTAATTGAATTATGTATTACAAACTAGAAATCTATTTTACATAGAAGAAGAGAGAATAGATCTGATCTCTCTTTCATTTAACGTGGGATCTTTGGAGAAAAAGGATGCTTCGCTCGATGCTTGAGTTGAGTTTGCTTCCCGTTGACGATTCAAACAAGGTTGTGAACAAACTTCCTCACGTGGTAGAAGTTTTGTCTGAGTTTAGGTATCCGAGCTAGAATGCTTGAGGGCTAAGTGCACAATTCTCTCAATGCTCCCCTCCTCCTCCTTCTCCTCTTTTTTGGTAGCCATTAGTGACTATTTATAGAGGAGAATGGTGTGTAACTGCCTCCTATGAATGTGAGAAGTAGGCACAACCACTTCTATATTTTTAACCTTAGTGGCTGACTTGGTCAAGCAGTTGAGGCGGACTTGACACTACAGGCAGACATGGCAAGCTTGCAGGTGAGCTAGAGCTTGCAGGAGGGCCTTGTAGGCAAAGTTAAGTGTTCAGGCAAACTTAACTTTGCATGAGCCATTCTGGTGAATCTTGATTCATTCAGGTGAACTTAACTCTGCATGAGTATTCAGGCGGAGCTAAGTTATCAAGCAAACTTAGCTTTGCCGGCGAAGTTGAGTATTTAGGCGAACTTGACTTCGTTCAGGCGAACTTAAATGCTCAGGCAAAGTTCAGTGTTCAGGCGAGCTTCGTTCTTTGTGGGCGAGCTTCAGGTGAAGTTCAACTTTCATGCGAAGTTTAGTATTTAGGTGAACTTCGTTCATTGCGGGTGAACTTCAGGTGAAGTTCAGCCTTGCAGGCAAACCTTTGAGCTTCTTTGCTTGTTCCAAGTTGCTATGTCTTGTTGCACAACTCGTCCATGTCCAAAAGCTTCCTTTGTTAGGGATATGGACAATTTTACTTGCCTACATTTATCTACTAAGGATTTTGAATAGCCTCTTCAAACATAACTGGCTCACAATTTGTAAACATTAAAAAGTACACCATATCTCCAACTGCATCAATATCATCATTTAGAGTTACTTCATAATCTCTCAAGAGAACTGATGGTTGGCGATTTCTCCTTGATCTTTCAATTACTAATCGAACTTGCAGGGTTGGAACTTCAGAAGCATTAGCTGGTGGTGCTTCTTTAATTGCAATAGGGATACCATCTTCAAGAATATCAAGGAGAGTATATCGTGAATCATTTTGTGCTTCTAGATCCCAATTCTAGGCTTCTTCTTTAGCAAACATAACGTCTCTGCTTAAATTGTAATGGGATTGTAGAGCTTGTAGTCTCCAAACTTGTAGCCAACAAAAGCTGTCTTCTCACCTCTGTGTAGGTGTAAAATTTTATTTCCCGAAATATGGATTTTATTTTTATTAATAAGAATAGCTTGTTACAAACTAATGAATCAAAGTTACAATAGAAGCGGAAGGAATACCCTCCTTGTTTAACATAGGGTCTTTGGTAGCAATATGATGCCTCCCTCGGTACTCGTATTGAGTTTGCTTCCCTTGGATGATCTGATCGAAGTTACGGGAAATCTTCAGTATGCAGTAGAAGCTTGATTGGGTGAGTTCGATTAACAGAGGCTAAACAAGTACTTGAAGTTTTAGTACACAATAGAAGCTTGATTGGATGAGTTCGATCAATCGAGACCAAACAAGTGTTTGTGCTTGTAGGCCGAAGATGCCAAGAATTTTGTCTTATTGAATGACAAGAAGTCTGATCTCCAAAGACCAAGACTCCGCCGACAGCGTGCTTGGAACAAGGCTAATCTCGAGTCCAAGATGGTCTTGAGTTATCTGTAATTCTTTCTCAAAGAGATCGGGTCCTAAGACCCTTTCTTTATGGCTACTCATGGCCTTTTATAGAGAAGAAGGAGAGTGTAATCACTCCCTTAAATCATGGGAAATGACCATTCCCATACTGAGTATGACCATGAGGAGAATCATGAACCAAATCCCTTAAATCATAGGAAATGATTATTCCCGTGCTGGGTACGATCATGAGGATAACCAATCTCTTAATTCAAGGGATTTGACTACTTTGTTACTTCAAGTGGGCGGCTGTCAGGCTAGGCAAGCTGGCAAGGTTGTGCAGGCGAGCTTGGCCTTCAGGTGAGGTTGTGTAGGCGAGTTTGTGCAGGCGAGGCTGGATCATGCAGGCGAGCTTCAAGCTGTCAGGTGAGCTCTGTAGGCTAGGTTGTGCAGGCGAACTTGCCTTTGGGTGAGCCTGGATCATGCAGGTAAGCTTCAAGCTATCAGGCGAGCTTTGCAAACGAAACTGTGCAGGCGAGCTTGTGTAAGCAAAACTGGATCATGCAGGTGATCTTCAAGCATTAGGAGAGCCTAAGGGGATCATCAGATGAGCTCCCAGCTATTGGGTGAGCTTGCCTTGTGCAGGAGAGCTTCAAACATACAGACGAGCTTCAAGTGTGTAGGTGAGCTTGGGTCATGCAGGCGAGCTCCTAACTGTTGGGCAAGCTTGCCTTGTGCAGACGAGCTTCAAATATGCATGCGAGATTGGTAGGTGAGGCTGTGCAGGTGAGTTAGAATCATTCAGGTGAGCTTAAAGCTTGAAGTCTTCAGGCGAGCTAAACTCCTTTGTAGGCGGGGTTGCTCTTCAGGTGAGCTCCAGAACATGCTACGAAGAACATGTCGTAATTTTCAAACCGTAACTCGGAATTGGACGAATTACATATGAAAATCGCCTATCTCGACGAGATGGGGCCAACCAAACCCTAAAAGGGGTTTGCCGTCTCCGTTTTGCCAAATTCCTTATGGTTTGAGAGATATTAGTGTTTTTCCTTTTTTTACTCTTTCGGGGAAGGTTTTAGCAGTCTTGTTCTGAACTTCTCTGATAGGGATTAAATATAATTTTTATTGCCTACACTCTGTCATCAAGCTTCTTTCTTCTTTCTGCTGGAACATGAGCAAAAGCAATGGAGCCAAACACTTTGAGATGCCTTAACACTTGGCTTATAACTAGTCCATGCTTCTTGAAGAGTGAGATAATCAACATTCTTTTTTGGTGACCTATTGAACAAATAAGCAGTGCATGAGACAACTTTACCCCAAAAGCAATTTGGCATACCTTTGAGCTTAAGCATGCTTCTCGCCATGTCAAGTATAGTCCTATTTTCCTTTTAGCAA
>NC_033801.1:111888548-111998102 GCF_001876935.1 Asparagus officinalis
TTTATTCCCTGTTCTTTACAATACTTATTGAATTCATTAGAAGTATATTCACCTCCGCCATCTATTCATAACACCTTGATAAAGTAATCGATTTCTATCTCAAACTAAGGATTTAAAGCTCTTGAAATAATCAAAGACTTTAGATTTTTACTGTAGAAAGTAGGCCTATATTTTCCTTAAAATCATCAATAAAAGTAAGAAAGTATCGATTATTGCCATTAGATATGGCGTTCATAGGGTCACACACATCTAAATGGACGAGTTCAAGAGGCTTCCTTGCATGCCAAGTATTTTCAGCATTGAAGGGTAATCTGTGTTGTTTTTAAAAAATACAACATTTACAAAACTGCTCGGGATGATCCACAACGAACAAGCCTCTCACCAAATTTCTTTGAGCAAGCAACTTTAGACTGTGAAAGTTCAGATGTCCAAATCGAAGAGGTCACAATCAAGACTCATCTTTCATAATAACATTGAAGCAATAATAAACATCGTTCTCGATGTCAACTCAAAACATGTTATTATTTGTCATAGGGACTTTAAGGATAAATACACATCTTTTTATCAAAGATTAAGAGTTGATTGCTAGAAAAGCGCAGATCATACCACTTTTCAAGAAGCTGGCCCATACTTAGTAAATTGTTCTTCATATTCGGCACATAGAACACTTTGAAATTAAACTTGTGGTCTCTGTTCTTCAACTTGATGAGAACTCGCCCTTTTTCTATCACTGGTATAGTGTTTTCATCAGAAAACTTGACTTTGGACCGCATCGACTCATCTAGATCCACGAACAACTCCTTCTTTCCGCACATGTGATTGGAGCACTCGGTGTCAAGAAACCAAGTATTGTAGTTTCATTCTTCACTGGCTGTCGTGACCATCAACAAAGTGTGATTGTCTTCATCACCTCTTTCTTGTGCAAATCGAACTTCTTCTTCATATTGGGAATTATCCTGGTATTTGCACTCCTTTTGCATAGTGGCCATATCTGTGACATATGTAACATTCACTATTTGGTTTACTAAAATTTCCTCTGCCACATCCAAAGCCTAGGCCTTGACCTCAAACATCGTCCTCGATAATCTAAATTTAATTGATAATTGCTTCTCTGATTGTCGCCATCTCTTTGATTGTTATTATAACTGCTACGTCCTTGACTATTGTAGTATCCACATCATCAGTTGTTATAGTTCTCGTATCCTTGTCCTCTACCATGGAAATTTCCTCCTCGCTGGCCTCTTTCATCTTGCGCTTCTTTGTTATTTTTTTATAAAAGCTTGACTTTGAAAACCTTTCTCAAGGGCCTTCTCGGTTGACCTCTCATTCATGTGTTGCTCGTGAACTTGTAAGGTACCCATCAACTCATTAACTATCATGGTGTACAAATTCTTTGATTCTTCGATTGCCACCACAATATGATCAAATTTTACTGTAGGAGATCGTAATATCTTCTCCATAATTGCTAAATCTGCAATCTTCTCTCCGTTTATTTTTATTTGATTTGTCAAAGCAAGTACTCTAGTCACATAATCTACAACACTTTCAGTGATATTTGTGGTAGATTTGGCCATTTGGTGAAGTTTTGTTATGATTTGAAAAATGTTCAAACTTACCAAATTTTCCAAGTAAACCACCTTTGTTTGATAATGTTTCTCATTTGCAAAATAATTTTAAAAGACAATCTTTGTTTGCAAATGGTTCCCTTGCACGAGCATATGGTCCACAAAAATAAATAAGTCTCTTTTATTGCACAAATTGCTATCGAAAGGGTCATTTGAGCAATTATTGTTATGATCGGGTTAGTGCAGTGATACGAATGTATCTTCTCTTCGGAACTTAGTGATCCTCATGGGAGCTTGAGGATAGATGATTCTCATGATAGCATGAGAATAGAGGTGTCAAACAGTACAAGGGAACGCAGGAGGAAACGTAGAACGAGATGACGAGCAGAAGAATCGAAGTATCCAGTTTTCAGCCTGTGAGTCGACTCATAACAGTTATGAGTCGACTCATCAGGTTGAGTTGACTCATCAGGTTGAGTCGACTCATGACTGTCATGAGTCGACACATCGCTGGTTTTTGAGTTTTGTGCGGTTTTTGATGAGTCGACTCATCTGAGTCATGAGTCGACTCATCGATGGTCTTTTGGTTCGTTTGTGTTTCTGTTCACACGAATTCCTATTAGTTTTAGGTTTGGTTATTTACCAAATTATCATCCATGTTTGTACATCTATATAAAGGATTGTTTTAAGGTTTCTAAACAATCAGATAGATTCAGAGAGGTAATTAAGAGAGATTCTAATCATTGTATTAGGATTTAGTGAGAATTGAGAGTTTGTTCTCGATTCATCATTGTATTAGGATTTAGTGAGAATTGAGAGTTTGTTCTCGATTCTAGTGAGATTGTGAGAGAGGGATTGTAATCTTTTCATACTCATAATCTAGAGAAGGTAATTTTCTTCGCCATATACTGAATTGTGCTTGTGTTTCTGTCATCCTCTTCTTAATCCATCTTTGATAATTCCGCGATCAAAGGTGCTCGCACGGCAACTTGTATCAAGTTGGTATCAGAGTATCAGATCCGGTGAGAGGGCATCCTGTGTATGGTCCTTACTCGATCCCAATACAAGAAGCTTGGTGAGATCCTTATTTTATTGGAAGGAGTCCGAGTTTTAAGGAAGAAAAAGATGGCTGAAGGAGACAATTCAGCGAGGATTGATGCATTGAAAAAGCAGATCGAGACGATAGGTTCGACTCTCACACAACTCGTCAGTCTTATCCATAGAGGTGACAAACAAGGTGAATCTTCTTTGAAGAAAATTATTGAGTACGATGTGGAAAGAGTATATTTAGATTTCAATGAGGAGGAGGAGACCGTTAAGGCTGTATTGCATCAAGGGGGTAAGAATTCTTGGGTGCCAAAATCTTTTTAAAACTAAGAATTGTATTATTTTTAATTTTTAATTTTTTTTGGTTTTGAAAATTATGTTTTAAATTTTTTTTAATATGAAAACAATTTTTCTTTGATCAATTATTTTGTTTTTATGATTATTAGTGTCGTTTTTTGTTGAGAGGTTCATATTTATATAACCCCCCGGGTTTATTGGATGTTTATTTCCTAAATCATGTTTACCGGGTGTTAAAATGATTATATGGGTTGGAACAAACTCAAGATCTTGATATTGTTGCCTCTCTTAAAAATTGTGTTTTGATTTGTTGCTTTGAATTCAATATACTTCACTTATATGATGATATTTAAGTGTTTGTGCTTATGGATCATCTATTCGTGACTTACAATATATTCTATGAGTGGTTTGATCAAGTTATACAAAGAAAATTTTCTTTTTTGATCAAACATTACTTTTGGACTTAAATCATGATTTATGACTTCATTTGAGTGATTTGTTTTCACTTGAAAACTTTTTTCATGATTTTCATATTTTCCTCATTCATTTGTTTTCATAAATCTATTTTTATAAACTATGTTTTTATAATTGTGTAATGAGACACTTCTTTTATAAATGATATATTAATATGTGTTCTCATTGTCTTGTTTGTATGTGAGTTATATTTAGCATATATTTCATTTATGCTTACTCACATGTTTTTACCTTACCTTTCATTTCATATAGTCTATATGGCATTTTGATAGGGGAAGCTATTCCCTATACTTGTTTTATACTCACTCATGCAAATTGATAGGGGGAGCTTTCGCTCTCTTCTTTCTTGTTGTTTTTCCCTTTTTGATGTTATCAAAGGGGGAGAAATATTATGAGTATATATTTTCTTGTTTATATGCATGTGAATTATAATTTATATATTTATTTCTATTCATGCATATATTTTTTTTGTAAATTGTTTGTCATCATCAAAAAAGGGGAGATCGTTAGGCTTCTTGTTTTGATGATGATTTAACAAATAATTTACATCTAATATTATTTATTTAGTATTTATATTTTGTTATTTATTGTAGACAAATAATAAGTTAGAGGATGGATGGAATTACGCATTCACAATCATATCCAATGAAGGTTGGCAGAATAGTGGAGTGAAGCAAATACAATTCAAGTTAAAGATTCAAGATCAAGCTTCATTCACAAGTGTACCAAGAAGAACATATTGAATATCAAGATCAAGCTTAGGTATATTTAGTTTAGGAATTTATATTATGTGTGTTAGTACTTTAAGCTCAATTCTATACACACATACACATTTTGGTTTTGTATATATATAGTTATATATATACATATAAGTTTTTTGTTTATATACTTAACAACTATAGTTTATACTTTTTATCAAGTCTATAAAATTATTTTACAAAGTTTCAAAACTTGGTTTATGTCCAAACATCAAAATTTATGTATCCCATGTTTTCATGTTTTGGACATATTTACAAATTGATGATATTTTATATTTGGAAGTCCTTTTCAAAAACCAATTTTTGTAACATGTATATTATCATGTCTACAATCATTTTCCAAAGTTTTATATTTTTTGAAATTTATTTGTGATTTTTAAAGGCACTTTTAAAATCAGATTTTCAGCATGAATAGTGCATGTGCACGTTTTTAAGTCGACTTATAAACTCTGTCAAGTCGACTTATGAACTCCACTAGAAAGTGTATTTTACCTCTGCTAAGTCGAATTATCAAGCAAGGCAAGTCGACTTATAACAAGTCGACTTATACCATTTATAAGTCGACTTATGAAGTGTTGCACAATTATGTATTTTTGACCAGTTTGAAAAATAAATTATTTCTATCAAATGGGAAGTTAAAATTTATAAATTCTATCTCTAACAAGTTCATCCATATGTTTAGAATCTTCCCTAAAAATTTCATGATTTTTAGAGTTTATTTACTGTGTCAAATTGATTTTACAAAATCGGGTGTTTCAGCAGTTTTTAGAATCTAAAATATCTGTGTTCAAATATTTATTTCTCACAAATGAGAAGCGATATTTTAGAAATTCTTTTTGTAACTCGTTTATATATGTATTTAGAAACATCCCTCAAAAGTTCATAATTTTTAGAGTTGATTTACTAATTTTGATTAATTTTACAAAACTAGATACGCAAAATTCCAGAACTGTCGTTACTGTTCCAACGGCTCTCTATAAGTCGACTTATAAGTCGATTTAACAGAGATTTTCAGCCTATAACGGCTAGTTTTCCAGATTTGATGGTTTTTGTCTTTTTACTTATTTTCTCTTGATTTTTGGGGTTGTTTCATGAGCCTATAAATACTCCTTGCCCTCATACTTCTAAAATAATTCAAGAGAATGTTTTAACAAAGTTTTAACAAGGGTTTGAGTTTTGTCTTTTAAGAAATTGAGGGTTTGAGTTTGTGAATTCAATTCCACAAGAGATTGAGGAGATCATCTATTGGAGTTTAAGCAATCAACTATTCTTTCTCCATCTCTTGTCATCTATTGAGAATTTTTCTAAACTCTTTTCTAGCTTTATATTTATTTGTCTCATTATCATCTTATTAAAGCTAGTTTTATATTGAGTTTAGATTTGATTAATCTCATTGTTACACACACCCATTTAAGCTTATTATATTTGCATTCATAACATATTTCGGGTTGTGAGAGATAGTAACATTGAGTTGAGCCTAATTGAGTTCTTACCTTGTTAAGAGAACAATCACTTTGTTATTATGCCTAATTGTGTAGATCATTTTGTAATACACTTGTACACCGAGAGGAGTGTGTGGTGAGGACGGAGTCGATACCGAGAGGAGTGGCGTTGGTGGTCTAGTGAGAGGTGATAATTCCGAGCACTTGAGGGAGTCGATATGTGAGGACCAACACTTGAGGTTGTAGCTTGTGTATATACTTTGTGAGGATTTGTGAGAGTTGTCGGTTGACTTGATAACCGAGTGTGTAGAGTTTTCGGTTAGCTAAAAAACCGAGTGTGTAGAGAAGTTTCGGCTTCCAAACCGGATTGTGTAGTGGATTCTCCCCGGGAGTGGGGAGCGGAGACATAGGACGGAAGGTCCGAACTCTGTGATCATTTCCTTGTGTTTGGGTTTGGCATTAGCGCATTTATTCTTGCATATTGTTATATCGCCATTGTTGCATGATCATATTGTTTACCCTTGTTTATATTGTATATCCTTGCACATATCTTGTAGCATATCATACTTGCTAGGATATATTTGTTAATTAGTTTTTGTTGGCATTTAAATCGTATTAGATTAGCATAAACCCTATTCACCCCCCCCCTCTAGGGTTCTTTCATAGCGACCTTATGGTCTATCAATTGGTATTAGAGCTTGGTGCTCTTTGATTTAAAATCTAATCGCCTTGAGTTAAAAATCTAAGTTATCTTTTTGTGCTAATCTTATTTTAATTTTATTTATATCTTGCTTGCTCATATATACATTATGGATATGCACGGTATACCTTGTTTAGGTTATGCCATCAATATTGCTCCTAGATTAGATAATTTCCCCTATGCCCAATGGTGTGTTAGATTTAAACTTTTTGTTCGATCTAGACACTTCGATTTATGGAAAATTATATATGATGATTATATTGTGCCCACTTCAGAGAAATCCAAGTGGAATAAAAATGATCATCGTATGTTTACCATGAATAAGCTTTTGTTAGAATTTTTACATAATGCGTTCGACTCGTTTATGTCTAACAAGCTTGATTCTTTTGATAATGCTTACACATTATGGAAACTTATAGAAGCACATCAAGGAAATTTGGAGGCGATCAGACAAGCTTTGGAGGATTCTGCTTCTAGTTCATGTGGAGCTTCATTTTTATGTATACGACCATTAGACGATAGCCCTAGTGTGGTAAGCGAGTCCGAATCCGAATATGAATTATCTTTTGATGAACTTGCCTGTGCTAGTAAAAAATTATTGCATGCATATAACAAATTACATAAAAATTTTGTTGATTTACAAAGCAAGCATGAAGGTTTAAAATCAGATCATGAGAAGTTAGCTTCCAAATTTGATATCATTTCTCAAGAGAATGATGCTTTTAAAGAAAAAAATGATATGCTAAATTTGAAAAATAATAATTTGAAATTGGATATTGCTAACTTGACTCATGATAAAAATAATGTCATGTTAGAAGTAGAGAACATACAAAATGATATTGTTTTGATCACTTACACTTACACTTACACTTCACATGCTCATTCTTGTACACTTACACTTCACATGCTCATTCTTGTACACTTACACTTACATTCTCACATGCTCATTCTCACAAATAATGTCATGTTAGAAGTAGAGAACATACAAAATGATATTGTTTTGATCACTTACACTTACACTTACACTTCACATGCTCATTCTTCATTCTTGTACACTTACACTTCACATGCTCATTCTCACAAAGTTCATCATAAGCATGCTAGTGTGTTCAAGTGTGATCTTTATGGTCATTTTGGTCATTTGGTCGAATATTGTTTTGATTTGAAAAGAAAATCACATTTGCCAAATGTTTCTAGTAGACCACATATTTTTAAATGTGATATTTTTTGATTTGAAAAGAAAATCACATTTGCCAAATGTTTCTAGTAGACCACATATTTTTAAATGTGATATTTGTGGTAGATTTGGCCATTTGGGACCACATATTTTTAAATGTGATATTTGTGGTAGATTTGGCCATTTGGCGAAGTTTTGTTATGATTTGATAAAATGTTCAAACTTAACAAATTTTCCAAGTAAACCACCTTTGTTTGATAATGTTTCTTATTTGCAAAATAATTTTAAAAGACAATCTTTGTTTGCAAATGGTTCCCTTGCACGAGCATATGGTCCACAAAAATAAATGAGTCTCTTTCATTGCACAAATTGCAATCGGAAGGGTCATTTGAGCAATTATTGTTATGACCGGGTTAGTGCACCAAATATGCCCAAAAGGGTTCATAACCCTAGGGCTTTGAGCTTTATTGATAGGTGTGATGTCCCTAACCAATCCGGCACCAAGAATGCTTGGGTGCCAAAATCTTTTTAAAATCTTGAATTATATTATTTTTAATTTTTAATTTTTTTTTGTTTTGAAAATTATGTTTTAAAATTTTTTTAATATGAAAACAATTTTTCTTTGATCAATTCTTTTGTTTTCATGATTATTAGTGTCGATTTTCGTTGAGATGTTCATATTTATATAACCCCCCGGGTTTATTGAGTGTTTATTTCCCAAATCATGTTTACCGGGTGCTAAAATGATTATATGGGTTGGAACAAGCTCAAGAGCTTGATATTGTTGCCTCTCTTAAAAATTGTGTTTGATTTGTTGCTTTGAATTCATTATACTTTACTTATATAATGATATTTATGTGTTTGTACTTATGGATCATCTATTCATGACTTATAATGTATTATATGAGTGTTTTGATCAAGTTATACAAAGAAAATTTTCTTTTTTGATCAAACATTGCTTTTGGACCCAAATCCTGATTTATGACTTCATTTGAGTGATTTGTTTTCACTTGAAAACTTTTTTCATGATTATCATGTTTTCCTCATTCCTTTGTTTTCATAAATCTATTTTTATACACTATGTTTTTATAATTGTGTAATGAGACACTTCTTTTATAAATGACATATTAATATGTGTTCTCATTGTCTTGTTTGTATGTGAGTTATATTTAGCATATATTTCATTTATGCTTACTCACATGTTTTTGCCTTAGCTTTCATTTCATATAGTCTATATGGTATTTTGATAGGGGGAGCTATTCCCTATACTTGTTTTATACTCGCTCATGCAAATTGATAGGGGGACCTTTCGCTCTCTTCTTTCTTGTTGTTTTCTCCTTTTTGATGTTATCAAAAGGAGAGAAATATTATGAGTATACATTTCCTTGTTTATATGCATGTGAATTATAATTTATATATTTATTTCCATTCATGCATATATCTTTTTTGTAAATTATTTGTCATCATTAAAAGAGGGGAGATTGTTGGCCTTCTTGTTTTGATGATGATTTAACAAACAATTTACATATAATATTGTTTGTCTAGTGTTTGTGTTTTGTTATTTATTATAAACAAACAATAAGTTAGAGGATGGATGAAATTGCGCATTCACGATCATATCCAATGAATGATGGCGGAATAGTGGAGTGAAGCAAGTACAATTCAAGTTAAAGATTCAAGATTAAGCTTCATCCGCAAGTGTACCAAGAAGAGCATATTGAATATCAAGATCAAGCTGTTAGACCCTAGAGGGGGGGGGGTGATTAGGGTATTATGCTAATCTAATCCGATTATATTCCAATTAAAATTAATTAACAATATATCCTAGCAAGTATGAAATATAACAATATATATATATATATGAACTAGGATAAGCAATATGAACAACAAGATATATCCTAATCAAAGAGATATAGGCAATGTATGTGCAAGGATATATAAACTAACACAAAGGTGATATAATTAAACTACAAATGTGATAGTACAAAATAAACAATACAAACACATAATATGATCACGGAGTTCGGACCTTCCGTCCTACGTCTCCGCTCCCTACTCCCGGGGAGAAATCCACTAACACAACCGGGTTTTCTACGTTCACCCGAACAACGTTTACACCTCACACTCGGTTTTCTAGCTAACCGAAAACTTTACAATCACCACTCTTGCAATCACACTCTACACCCTCTCAAGTGTTGAACTAGACGTGTCTCCCTCAAGTGCTCGGTTACAACATCTCCCTAGGTTCGTAAACCGACGCCACTCCTCTTGGGACGATCCCCGACTCTCACCACACACTTCTCTCGGTGTACAAGTGTATTACAAAGTGAATCTCATAATAAGGCTCAATGTAATAAATGTTTGTTATCTACTATGGATGAGAACACAATGAAAGCTCACACTCAATTGTTACAACTCTCACCAACCCAAAATATATTATGAATGTAAATACAATAAGCTCAAGTGAGTGTGTGTAACAATGAGATAAAATCAAATCTAACTCAAATAGCAAACTAGCAATAATAAGAATATAAAAATCAATAATAAAATTGCTAGAGAAAAGAGTTAGAAAACTTCTCAATAGATCAAGAGGTAGAAGGAGAATAGTTGGATGCCCAAACACCAATAGATGATCTCCTCAAGCTCTTGTGAAATTGATTTCTCAAACTCAAACTTCCAAATGCTTAAAATCTTCTTAAACACACTTAAACCAAACTAAAACCCTTGTTAAAACTCTTTTAAAATTGGTTAAAAAAACTCTTTTGGATGATAGAAAATAGTTATGGCAAAGGGGTATATATAGGCTTGAAGAAACCAACCCCAAAAATCCCCCAAAAAAACCAATCTGCAACGGCTCTAAAAAGAGCCGTTGCAGCTACAGCGGTCGACCGAAGAAAATCACGGTCGACCGCGAACAAGGTCAGAAGCGGAGAAAATTTCCAGACAGTTCGTCGGTCGACCGGCACTGTAGCGCGGTCGAACGGCGGTACTGTAGCAGGTATATCCGGTTTTATAAAATCAGTAAAAAAAAGTAAAACAGCTCCAAAAATTATAAAGTTTTGTGGGAAGGTTCTAGACATGTCTAATGACATGTTAGAGAAAGAATTTCGGAAAAATCATTTCCCAGTTGAGAGAAATAAATGTTTGAACACAGATTTACAGTTTCTGAAAAACTGCAGACATACACGATTTTGTAAAATCAATTAGGCACAGTAAATCAACTCCAAAAATAGTAAAATTTTGAGGAAAGTTTCTAAACATGTCAAAGAAATAATTTCTTAAATATCACTTCACATTTATGAAAACTCATCTGTTTTGTAAAACATGCACAAACATGCACGAACAAAAAAACATGATTTTGTAAATTCCATTAAACATTACAAATCAATTCTAAACTTGATGAAACTTTGCAAAATGTTTATAAACATAAAAACAAACATGTTAAAAAAAATATATTTTCAATCTTCATTTCTCAATTGTGAAAACTCATTATTTTGCAAGTATGTCCAAAACATAAAAAGTTGATATACATGAATTTTGATGTTTTGACATAAACACAACTTTTGGAAACTTTTGTATGACTTTATAGACTTAGGAAAAGATATAAAAACATATTATCAAGTCCATAAACCAAGAACATAATATATTTTTAAATATGATAGAATATGAAACATATGAACATATATATGAATATATATTTGTTTCATATCTAAAAAATCAAACCAAAACACATATGTATATATATAACTATATATATATACAAAAACCAAAACGTGTATGTGTGTATATAATTGAGCTTAAAGTACTAACACACATAATATAAAATCTAAACTAGATTACCCAAGCTTGATCTTGATCTTCATTGTAGCTCAACTTGGTACACATACGGATGAAGCTTGAACCTGATCTTTAACTTGAATGGAACGTTGCTTCACTCCACAATTCCTCCAACCACCATTGGATATGATCGTTAAAGCGCTATTCCATCCATCCTCCAACTACGTTGTTTGTCTACAATAAATACGAAAATACAAATACTAGACAAACAACATTAGTAGTAAATTGTTTGTAAATCATCATCAAAACAAGAAGGCCAACAATCTCCCCCTTTTTGATGATGACAAACAATTTACAAAAAGGAATATATGCATGAAGGAAATGAACATATACAAGATAATAACCCAACCCAATAATTTCATACTTCATAGTTTATGGATCATTGGATCCTTTTTGGTTTCGAACTTGAAGTATTTTATGCTTTTGGATTGATTGTTAAGGCAAACATGGTTGATTTGGTGTGAAATTGTGATGATATATTGATTTGTGAAATTGAAAATTACGATGATTATTCATATTTTTTATTTTGAATGTTATATATCTATAAATTATTTAAATAATAATAAATTATTTAACCTACGTTACGCTATGCGTTATCGCTATTGTAACCTAACCGGAGGTAAACGTTACGCTATACGTTATCGCTATTTTCAACATTGCATTAGTGGTAAATTATTTGTTAAACATCATCAAAACAAGAAGGCTAACAATCTCCCCCTTTTTGATGATGACAAACAATTTCAAAAAAAGATATATGCATGAAAGAAAATGAATATATAAATTATAATTCACATGCATATAAACAAGAAATAATATACTCATAATATTTCTCCCCCTTTGACAATATCAAAAAGGGGACAAAAAGGATAAGAGAGCAAAAGCTCCCCCTAACAATAAGCATGGGTGAGTATAACACATAGAATGATATAAGGATTGCTCCCCCTATCAAAATTCCATATGGAATATATGAAATGAATATCATGGCAAACATATGTGAGTAAACATAAATGAAAAATATGCTAAACACCACTCACATACAAAAAGACAATGAGAACACATATAAAATGTCAAGGTGAAAAATAGTGTCTCATATCAAAGAGCATAAAAACCATTTGTAGATGTAGATTTATGAAATCAAAAGAAGGGAAACATGAGAATCAGGCAAAAAGTTTTCAAATGAAAAAAAATCAACCAAAAGAAATCATAAATCAAAGTTTAAATCCAAAAACGATGTTTGATCAATCAACAAAATTTTCTTTGTGGGATTTGATCAAACCACATATGGAATACATTATAAGGCACGACTAGATGATCCATAAGCACAAACACATAAATATCATCATATAAATGAAATATAATAAATTCAAAGCAATAATTCAAAAAAAATCTTTGATAAAAGATTTTTAAGAGAGGCAACAATATATCAAGCTCTTAAGCTTGTTCTAACCCATATAATTATTCTAACATCCGGTAAACATGATTTGGGAATAAACACCCAATAAATCCGTAGGGTTATATAAATACAAACCTCTCATCAAAATCAAAGCTAGGAATTATGAAAACAAAAGAATTTGACCAATAAAAGGAATTGTTTTCATAAAAGTTTAAAACACATTTTTCAAAACCAAGAAAAAGGAAAAAAAACACTAAAAATCTTGGTATAAAAATTAAATTTTTTTGGTACCCAAGAATTCTTGGTACCAAAAGATTTAGGGACATGACCCCTATCATTCAAGCTCAAAGCCCTAGGGTTTTGAACCCATTTGGGCGCATTTAGTGCACGGGTCCGGTCATAGCAATAATTATGCAAATGACCCATTCGATTGCAATAAGTGCAATGAAGATGATGCATTTGGTTATGTTGACCATGTGGATGTGCACGATGAACATTTGCAAATAAAGATGGTCTTTTAAGATTATTTTACAAATGAGAAACATTTTGAAATAATGTTGGTCTACTTGAAATATTTTGCGATTTAGAAACTTTTCGCAGATCAAAACAAAACTTAGCTAAGTGACCAACTCTACCACAAAAATCACAATGATACACATTAGCATACTTATGATGAACAATAGGTGCATGTGTGTGTACATGTGATGAAGAAGAAGCTTTATGATATGCACAATAAACATTAGTCTTAGAGGATTTATGTGCATCATAGCAAAACTTAGCTAAATGGCCTTTACGACCGCAAGTAGAACATTTATAAGCTTTGCTATACAAGTGTGCAAAGTGTACGAGTTTAGAAGTTATAGTACGAGACTTTGCACCCAAGTCCATAAGTTTCTTATTATCTACAATGCATGTTTTAAGGGTTGAATCTAAAGATGATATGCGTTCTTTAACATGATTCAACTCATTTTAAGGCATACAAGCATTGAAAATAGAAGTAGATGAAACACGATCATATTTAAATGAATTAAACTCATTTCTAATTATTTCTACTTCTATCATGGCATTATTATTAGCATGAGTTAAGCTAGTAATAGACGAAGTTAATTTTTTATTTTCAAAACTTAGCATGTCATTGTTTTCTTTAAGTATAGTATTTTATTGTTCAATGACATCAAATTTGGATGCTAGCAACTCATGATCGGATTTTAATTCTACATGCTTGCTTTTAAGATCAATAAAATTATTTTGCAATTTTGTATAGGCATGAGATAATCTTTCATATGCACAAGCGAGTTCATCAATAGATAAATCATTATCGGAATCGGAATCGCTTACTACACAAGAGTTATCCTCTTGTGGTCGTGTGCATGATGCTCCACATGAACTTGAAGAAGAATCCTCCAAAGCTAGTCGGATTGCCTCCAAGTCCCCTTGATGTGCTTTAATAAATTTTCAAAGTTTGTAAGCACTATGAAAATGAACAAATTTGTTAGAAAAGAATGAGTCAAAAGCATTAAGCAAAAATTCTAACAAAAGCTTGTTCATAGTAAACATTTTGTTATCATGATCGCTCCACTTGGATTTCTCCAATGTGGGCATATTGTAAGCACAATCAATAACTTCTCATAAGTTTATATTTCTAGATTCAACAAATAGTTTAAATCTAGATGCCCATTGTGCATAGGGAAAATTAATGAATTTAGGAGCAATATTTGATACATAGCCTAAAGAAATATATTCATATTCATGATATATATGTGAAAATATGCAAGCAAGATGAAAGTATTCATAACTAGATTAGTACAAATAAGATAACTTGGATCTTTAACTCAAGACGATTAGACATTTAAATTAAAGAGCACCAAGCTCTGATACCAATTGTTAGACCCTAGAGGGGGGGTGATTAGGATCTTATTCTAATCTAATCCGATTATATTCCAATTAAAATTAATTAACAAGATATCCTAGTAAGTATGAAAAACAACAATATATATATGAACTAGGATAAGCAATATGAACAACAAGATATATCCTAATGAAAGAGATATAGACAATGTATGTGCAAGGATATATAAACTAACACAAATGTAATATAATTAAACTACAAATGTGATAGTGCAAAATAAACAATGCAAACACACAATATGATCACGGAGTTCGGACCTTCCATCCTACATCTCCGCTCCCCACTCCCGGGGAGAAATCCACTAACACAACCGGGTTTTCTACGTTCACCCGAACAACGTTTACACCTCACACTCGAATCACTATGCAATCACACCTCACACACTAAGTGTTGGTCCTAGCCCGTGTCCTCCTCCTCAAGTGCTCGGTTACAACCTCTCCCCAGGCACGTCAACCGACGCCACTCCTTTTGGATTCGACCCCGTCTCTCACCACACACTTCTCTCGGTGTACAAGTGTATTACAAGTGAATCATCACAATTAGGCACAATACAAAGTGTTTGTTCTCTATAATGAATGAGAACGAATTATAAGCTCACTCTCTAAGTTACACAATCCCACAACCCAATTATACTATGAATGTAAATACAATAAGCTCAAATGGTTGGACCTTCCATCCTACATCTCCGCTCCCCACTCCCGGGGAGAAATCCACTAACACAACCGGGTTTTCTACGTTCACCCGAACAACGTTTACACCTCACACTCGGTTTTCTAGCTAACCGAAAACTTTACAATCACCACTCTTGCAATCACACTCTACACCCTCTCAAGTGTTAAACTAGACGTGTCTCCCTCAAGTGATCGGTTACAACCTCTCCCTAGGTTCGTCAACCGACGCCACTCCTCTTGGGACGAACCCCGACTCTCGCCACACACTTCTCTCGGTGTACAAGTGTATTACAAAGTGAATCTCACAATAAGACTTAATATAATAAATGTTTGTTCTCTACTATGGATGAGAACACAATGAAAGCTCACACTCAATTGTTACAACTCTCACCAACCCAAAATATATTATGAATGTAAATACAATAAGCTCAAGTGAGTGTGTGTAACAATGAGATAAAATCAAATCTAACTCAAATAGAAAACTAGAAATAATAAGAATATAAAAATTAATAATAAAATTGCTAGAGAAAAGAGTTAGAAAACTTCTCAATAGATCAAGAGGTAGAAGGAGAATAGTTGGATGCCCAAACACCAATAAAGGATCTCCTCAAGCTCTTGTGAAATTGATTTCTCAAACTCAAACTTCCAAATGCTTAAAAGCTTCTTAAACACACTTAAACCAAACTAAAACCCTTGTTAAAACTCTTTTAAACTTGGTAAAAAAAACACTTTTGGATGATAGAAAATAGTTATGGCAAAGGGGTATATATAGGCTTGAAGAAACCAACCCCCAAAAAAACCAATCTGCAACGGCTCTAAAAAGAGCCGTTGCAGCTACAGCGGTCGACCGAAGAAAATTGCGGTCGACCGCGAACAAGGTCAGAAGCGGAGAAAATTTCCAGACAGTTCGTCGGTCGACCGGCACTGTAGCGCGGTCGAACGGCGGTACTGTAGCAGGTATATCCGGTTTTATAAAATCAGTAAAAAAAAGTAAAACAGCTCCAAAAATTATAAAGTTTTGTGGGAAGGTTCTAGACATGTCGAATGACATGTTAGAGAAAGAATTTCGGAAAAATCATTTCCCAGTTGAGAGAAATAAATGTTTGAACACAGATTTACAGTTTCTGAAAAACTGCAGACATACACGATTTTGTAAAATCAATTAGGCACAGTAAATCAACTCCAAAAATAGTAAAATTTTGATGAAAGTTTCTAAACATGTCAAAGAAATAATTTCTTAAATATCACTTTGCATTTATGAAAACTCATCTGTTTTGTAAAACATGCACGAACATGCACGAATAAAAAAACATGATTTTGTAAATTCCATTAAACATTACAAATCAATTCCAAACATGATGAAACTTTGCAAAATGTTTATAAACATGAAAACAAACATGTTACAAAAATATATTTTCAATCTTCATTTCTCAATTGTGTAAACTCATTATTTTGCAAGTATGTCCAAAATATAAAAAGTTGATATACAGGAATTTTGATGTTTTGACATAAACACAACTTTTAGAAACTTTTGTATGGCTTTATAGACTTAGGAAAAGATATAAAAATATATTATCAAGTCCATAAACCAAGAACACAATATATTTTCAAATATGATAGAATATGAAACATATGAACATATATATGAATATATATTTGTTTCATATCTAAAAAATCAAACCAAAACATATATGTATATATATAACTATATATATATACAAAAACCAAAACGTGTATGTGTGTATATAATTGAGCTTAAAGTACTAACACACATAATATAAAATCTAAACTAGATTACCCAAGCTTGATCTTGATCTTCATTGTAGCTCAACTTGGTACACATGCGGATGAAGCTTGAACTTGATCTTTAACTTGAATGGAATGTTGCTTCACTCCACAATTCCTCCAACCTCCATTGGATATGATCGTTAAAGCGTTATTCTATCCATACTCCAACTACGTTGTTTGTCTACAATAAATACGAAAACACAAATACTAGACAAACAACATTAGTGGTAAATTGTTTGTTAAACATCATCAAAACAAGAAGACCAACACAAACTTGGGTATATTTAGTTTAGGAATTTATATTATGTGTGTTAGTACTTTAAGCTCAATTCTATACACACATATATGTTTATATATAGTTATATATATACATATATAGTTTTAGTTTATTTAATTAAAAACTATAGTTTATACTTTTTATCAAGTCTATAAAATTATTTTACAAAGTTTTAAAACTTGGTTTATGTTAAAGCATTAAAATTCATATATCTCATGTTTTCATGTTTTGGACATATTTGCAAAATGATGATATTTTATATTTGGGAAGTCCTTTTCAAAAAATAATTTTTGTAACATGTGTATTATCATGTCTATAATCATTTTCCAAAGTTTTATATTTTTTGGAATTTATTTACGATTTTTAAAGGCACTTTTAAAATTAGATTTTCAGCATGGATAGTGCATGTGCACGTTTTTAAGTCGACTTATAAACTATGTCAAGTCGACTTATGAACTCCTCTAGAAAGTGTATTTTGCCTCTGCTAAGTTGACTTATCAAGCAAGGCAAGTCGACTTATAGCAAGTCGACTTATACCATTTATAAGTCGACTTATGAAGTGTTGCACAGTTATGTATTTTTGACCAGTTTGCAAAATAAATTATTTCTCTCAAATAGAAAGTTAAAATTTATAAATTCTTTCTCTAAAATGTTCATCCATATGTTTAGAATCTTCCCTAAACATTTCATGATTTTAGAGTTTATTTACTATGTCAATTTGATTTTACAAAATCGGGTGTTTCAGCAGTTTTTAGAATCAAAACTATCTGTGTTCAAATATTTATTTCTCACAAATGAAAAGTGATATTTTAGAAATTCTTTTTGTAACTCGTTTATATACGTATTTAGAAACATCCCTCAAAAGTTCATAATTTTTAGAGTTTATTTACTATTTTTGATTAATTTTACAAAACTAGATACGCAAAATTCCAGAACTGTCGTTACTGTTCCAACGGCTCTCTATAAGTCGACTTATATGTCGACTTAACAGAGATTTTCAACCTATAACGGCTAGTTTTCCAGATTTGATGGTTTTTTTCTTTTTACTTATTTTCTCTTGATTTTTGGGGTTTTTTCATGAGCCTATAAATACTCCTTGCCCTCATACTTCTAAAATAATTCAAGAGAATGTTTTAACAAAGTTTTAACAAGGGTTTGAGTTTTGTCTTTTAAGCAATTGAGGGTTTGAGTTTGTGAATTCAATTCCACAAGAGCTTGAGCAGATCATCTATTGGAGTTTGAGCAATCAACTATTCTCTCTCCATCTCTTGTCATCTATTGAGAATTTTTCTAAACTCTTTTCTAGCTTTATATTTATTTGTCTCATTATCAGCTTATTAAAGCTAGTTTTATATTGAGTTTAGATTTGATTAATCTCATTGTTACACACACCCATTTGAGCTTATTGTATTTGTATTCATAATATATTTGGGGTTGTGAGAGATAGTAACATTGAGTTGAGCCTAATTGAGTTCTCACGTACACCGAGAGGAGTGTGTGGTGAGGACAGAGTCGATACCGAGAGGAGTGGCGTTGGTGGTCTAGTGAGAGGTGATAATTCCGAGCACTTGAGGGAGTCGATATGTGAGGACCAACACTTGAGGTTGTAACTTGTGTATATACTTTGTGAGGATTTGTGAGAGTTGTCGGTTGACTTGATAACCGAGTGTGTAGAGTTTTCAGTTAGCTAGAAAACAGAATGTGTAGAGAAGTTCCGGCTTCCAAACCGGGTTGTGTAGTGGATTCTCCCCGGGAGTGGGGAGCGGACACGTAGGACGAAAGGTCCGAACTTCGTGATCAGAGTGGGGAGCGGAGGCGTAGGACGGAAGGTCCGAACTCCGTGATTATTTTCTTGTGTTTGGGTTTGGCATTGGCGCATTTATTCTTGCATATTATTATATCGCCATTGTTGCATGATCATATTGTTTACCCTTGTTTATATTGTATATTCTTGCACATATCTTGTAGCATATCATACTTGCTAGGATATATTTGTTAATTAGTTTTTTTGGACCTCCTTACAAAATGATGATATTTTATATTTGGGAAGTCCTTTTCGAAAACCAATTTTTGTAGCATGCGCATTATCATATCTACAATCATTTCCCAAAGTTTATATTTTTAGAATTTATTTGCGATTTTTAAAGGCACTTTTAAAATCAGATTTTCAGCATGAATAGTGCATGTGCACGTTTTTAAGTCGACTTATAAACTATGTCAAGTCGACTTATGAACTCCTCTAGAAAGTGTATTTTGCCTCTGCTAAGTTGACTTATCAAGCAAGGCAAGTCGACTTATAGCAAGTCGACTTATACCATTTATAAGTCGACTTATGAAGTGTTGCACAGTTATGTATTTTTGACCAGTTTGCAAAATAAATTATTTCTCTCAAATAGAAAGTTAAAATTTATAAATTCTTTCTCTAAAATGTTCATCCATATGTTTAGAATCTTCCCTAAACATTTCATGATTTTAGAGTTTATTTACTATGTCAATTTGATTTTACAAAATCGGGTGTTTCAGCAGTTTTTAGAATCAAAACTATCTGTGTTCAAATATTTATTTCTCACAAATGAAAAGTGATATTTTAGAAATTCTTTTTGTAACTCGTTTATATACGTATTTAGAAACATCCCTCAAAAGTTCATAATTTTTAGAGTTTATTTACTATTTTTGATTAATTTTACAAAACTAGATACGCAAAATTCCAGAACTGTCGTTACTGTTCCAACGGCTCTCTATAAGTCGACTTATATGTCGACTTAACAGAGATTTTCAACCTATAACGGCTAGTTTTCCAGATTTGATGGTTTTTTTCTTTTTACTTATTTTCTCTTGATTTTTGGGGTTTTTTCATGAGCCTATAAATACTCCTTGCCCTCATACTTCTAAAATAATTCAAGAGAATGTTTTAACAAAGTTTTAACAAGGGTTTGAGTTTTGTCTTTTAAGCAATTGAGGGTTTGAGTTTGTGAATTCAATTCCACAAGAGCTTGAGCAGATCATCTATTGGAGTTTGAGCAATCAACTATTCTCTCTCCATCTCTTGTCATCTATTGAGAATTTTTCTAAACTCTTTTCTAGCTTTATATTTATTTGTCTCATTATCATCTTATTAAAGCTAGTTTTATATTGAGTTTAGATTTGATTAATCTCATTGTTACACACACCCATTTGAGCTTATTGTATTTGTATTCATAATATATTTAGGGTTGTGAGAGATAGTAACATTGAGTTGAGCCTAATTGAGTTCTAACCTTGTTAAGAGAACAATCACTTCGTTATTATGCCTAATTGTGTAGATCATTTTGTAATACACTTGTACACCGAGAGGAGTGTGTGGTGAGGACAGAGTCGATACCGAGAGGAGTGGCGTTGGTGGTCTAGTGAGAGGTGATAATTCCGAGCACTTGAGGGAGTCGATATGTGAGGACCAACACTTGAGGTTGTAACTTGTGTATATACTTTGTGAGGATTTGTGAGAGTTGTCGGTTGACTTGATAACCGAGTGTGTAGAGTTTTCAGTTAGCTAGAAAACAGAGTATGTAGAGAAGTTCCGGCTTCCAAACCGGATTGTGTAGTGGATTCTCCCCGGGAGTGGGGAGCGGAGGCGTAGGACGGAAGGTCCGAACTCCGTGATTATTTTCTTGTGTTTGGGTTTGGCATTGGCGCATTTATTCTTGCATATTATTATATCGCCATTGTTGCATGATCATATTGTTTACCCTTGTTTATATTGTATATTCTTGCACATATCTTGTAGCATATTGTACTTGCTAGGATATATTTGTTAATTAGTTTTTATTGGCATTTAAAATAGATTAGATTAGCATAAACCCTATTCACCCCCCCCCTCTAGGGTTCTTTCATAGCGACCTTATGGTCTATCAATTGGTATCAGAGCTTGGTGCTCTTTGATTTAAAATCTAATCGTCTTGAGTTAAAGATCCAAGTTATCTTTTTGTGCTAATCTTATTTTGATTTTATTTGTGTCTTGCTTGCTCATATATACATTATGGATATGCACGGTACACCTTGTTTAGGTTATGTCATCAATATTGCTCCTAGATTAGATAATTTCCCCTATGCCCAATGTTGTGTTAGATTTAAACTTTTTGTTCGATCTTGACACTTCGATTTATGGGAAATTATAGATGATGCTTATAGTTAGATTTAAACTTTTTGTTCGATCTTGACACTTCGATTTATGGGAAATTATAGATGATGCTTATATTGTGCCCACTTCAGAGAAATCCAAGTGGAATGTGCCCACTTCAGAGAAATCCAAGTGGAATAAAAATGATCATCGTATGTTTACCATGAATAAGCTTTTATTAGAATTTTTACATAATGAGTTCGACTCATTTATGTCTAACAAGCTTGATTCTTTTGATAGTGCTTACACATTATGGAAACTTATAGAAGCACATCAAGGGAATTTGGAGGCGATCCGACAAGCTTTGGAGGATTCCGCTTCTAGTTCATGTGGAGCTTCATTTTTATGCACACGGCCACTAGGCGATAGCCCTAGTGTGGTAAGCGAGTCGGAATCCGAATATGAATTATCTTTTGATGAACTCGCCTTTGCTAGTAAAAAATTATTGCATGCCTATAACAAATTGCATAAAAAAATTATTTATTTACAAAGAAAACATGAAGGTTTAAAATCCGATCATGAGAAGTTAGCTTCCAAATTTGAAATCATTTCTCAAGAGAATGATGCTTTTAAAGAAAAAAATGATATGCTAAATTTGGAAAATAATAATTTGAAATTGGATTTTGCTAACTTGACTCATAATAAAAATAATGCCATGTAAGAAGTAGAGAACATACAAAATGATATTGCTTTTTTTATAAATGACTATTTATATTCTACTTATAATAAAAATGCATATGTGCCTAAAAATGAAGAATTGAATCTTGTGAATAAACGTATTTCATCTTTATATTCAACTTTAAAAACATGCACTAATAATCATAAGAGTCTTATGGATATGTGTGCCAAGTCTAAGTCATCATCCACTCATTATGCACACATATATAGCAAAGTTAACAAATGCCCTATTTGCTACCGAAAAGGTCATTTATCTAAATTTTGCTATGATGCACACAAACATAAGAATGCTAATGCTCCTTGTGCATCTCATGTAGTTTCTTCATCTTGTACACTTACACATGCACATGCTCATTCTCGCAAAGTTCATCATAAGCATGCTAGTGTGTTAAAGTGTGATCTTTGGGGTCATTTTGGTCATTTGGTCGAATATTATTTTGATTTGAAAAGAAAATCACATTTGCCAAATGTTTCTAGTAGACCACATATTTTTAAATGTGATATTAAATGTTTCTAGTAGACCACATATTTTTAAATGTGATATTTGTGGTAGATTTGGCCATTTGGCGAAGTTTTGTTATGATTTATTTTTAAATGTGATATTTGTGGTAGATTTGGCCATTTGGCGAAGTTTTGTTATGATTTAAAAAAATGTTTAAACTTGCCAAATTTTCCAAGTAAACCACCTTTATTTGATAATGTTTCTCATTTGCAAAATAATTTTAAAAGACAATCTTTGTTTGCAAATGGTTTCCTTGCACGAGCATATCGTCCACAAAAACAAATGAGTCTCCTTCATTACACAAATTATAATCGGAAGGGTCATTTGAACAATTATTGTTATGACTGGGTTAGTGCACCAAATGTGCCCAAAAGGGTTCATAACCCTAGGGCTTTGAGCTTTATTGATAGGGGTCATGTCCCAAACCAATCCGGCACCAAGAATGCTTGGATGCCAAAATCTTTTTAAAACCAAGAATTATATTATTTTAAATTTTTAAATTTTTCTTGGTTTTGAAAATTATGTTTTAAAATTTTTTTAATATGAAAACAATTTTTCTTTGATCAATTCTTTTGTTTTCATGATTATTAGTGTCGATTTTCATTGAGAGGTTCATATTTATATAACCCTATGGGTTTATTGGGTGTTTATTTTCCAAATCATGTTTACCGGATGCTAAAATGATTATATGGGTTGGAACAAGCTTAAGAGCTTGAGATTGTTGCCTTTTTAAAAATTGTGTTTTGATTTGTTGCTTTGATTTGTTGCTTAGACTTGATGCTATGATTTTGAATACATAGACTTTGTCACTTTCACGGGAAAAGACTAACCGGCGACGCGTGTTAGGCGTAGACTTATCTCTAATTAGGAATCGAGATAAAATCCCGGCTTATTAATAACGGCCTGCTACGATATTGAATACGTAGGCTTTGCCATTATTGCGGGAATATGCTACCCGGCAGCATGTGTTAGATGCAGACTTCTCTAATTAGGGATCGAGATAAAGTCCTCCATGCATAAAAGACATGGATTTTAGTGTTATGATGTTGAATACGTAGAGTTTGTCGTTATTTCTTCATGTGTTACTTGAAACACTGAAAGAAAGTTGGAAGCGCCAGAGGTGTAATATTAACTTGGCATGAATTTTCACTTAGAGTGAAATCCAAAAATTTTCTTTATTATCACTAGGATAATTTTAGAAAAATATTTAATCCGCTGGGGATTTTATAATGACAACTTGCTATTCTTGTTGAAAAATGATTAACAAGTTCATTGGGGGGGTTGACTGTTAGAGGTGTGATGTTAACCGAACAGTATTTTTATGGACCTATCGCTACGTTGGCGAGAGTCGATAAGTGAAAAGTATTATGATTGGAGCAACTTTAAGGACCTATCGCTCTGTTGACAAGAGTCGATAAGTGGAAAGTGTTACGATCGGAGCAACTTTGAGGACCTATCACTCTGTTGACGAGAGTCGATAAGTGGAAGTGTTACGATCGGAGCAACTTTGAGGACCTATCGCTCTGTTGACGAGAGTCGATAAGTGGAAAGTGTCTTACGATCGGAGCAACTTTGAGGACCTATCGCTCTGTTGACGAGAGTCGATAAGTGGAAAGTGTTACGATCGGAGCAACTTTGAGGACCTAACGAGAGTCGATAAGTGGAAAGTGTTACGATCGGAGCAACTTTGAGGACCTATCGCTCTGTTGACGAGATTCGATAAGTAGAAAGTGTTGCGATAGGAGCAACTTTGAGGACCTATTGCTCTATTGACGAGAGTCGATAAGTTGATTTTGTCAGAGGTGTTTGATATTAACGTGATAAGAGAATGTTGCGATAAGAGAAACTTTGTGGACTTATCATCCTATTAACGAGGATTGATAAGTGGGTTTTGTCAGAGGTTTTTGATATTAACGGGACAAGAGAATGTTGCGATCAGAGCAACTTTATGGACTTATCATCCTATTGAAAAGGATTGATAAGTGGATTGTCAGAGGTTTGGTGTTAACATGACGGGAATTTGTTGTGATCGGAGCAACTTTGAGGACTTATCATCCTATTGAAGAGGATTGATAAGTTGATTTTGTCAGAGATTTAATGTTAACGTAACAGGATTTATATTACGATTGGAACAACTTTGTGGACTTATCATCCTATTGACGAGGATTGATAAGTGGGTTTTGTCAGAGGTTTATTGTTAACGTGACAGGATTTGTATTACGATTGGAGCAACTTTGTGGACTTATCATCCTATTGACGATGATTGATAAGTGGGTTTTGTCAGAGGTTTAGTGTTAACATGACGAGAATTTGTTGTGATCGGAGCAACTTTGTGGACTTATCATCCTATTGAAGAGGATTGATAAGTGAATTGTTAGAGTTATGATGTTAACATGACGGGAATTTGTTATGATCGGAGCAACTTTGTGGACTTATCATCCTATTGACGAGGATTGATAAGTGGATTGTCAGAAGTTTAGTGTTAACGTGACAGGATTTGTGTTGCGATTGGAGCAACTTTGTGGATTTATCATCCTATTGACGAGGATTGATAAGTGAGTTGTCAGAGGTATGATGTTAACGTGATAAGATTGTGTTGCGATGGGAGCAACTTTGTGGACTTATCATCATATTGACGAGGATTGATAAGTTGGTTGTCAGAGGTATGATGTTAACGTGACAAGATTATGTTGCGATGGGAGAAACTTTGTGGACTCATCATCCTATTGACGAGGATTGATAAGTGGGTTTCGTCAGAGGTTTACTGTTAACATGACAGGATTTGTGTTGCGATTAGAGCAACTTTGTGGACTTATCATCCTATTGATGAGGATTGATAAGTGGATTGTCAGAGGTATGATGTTAACGTGATAAGATTGTGTTGCAATTGGAGCAACTTTGTGGACTTATCATCCTATTGACGAGGATTGATAAGTGGGTTTTGTCAGAGATTTAGTGTTAACGTGATAAGATTGTGTTGCGATGAGAGCAACTTTGTGGACTTATCATCCTATTGATGAGGATTGATAAGTGGATTGTCAGAGGTATGATGTTAACGTGATAAGATTGTGTTGCAATTGGAGCAACTTTGTGGACTTATCATCCTATTGACGAGGATTGATAAGTGGGTTTTGTCAGTGATTTAGTGTTAACGTGATAAGATTGTGTTGCGATGAGAGCAACTATGTGGACTTATCATCATATTGACGAGGATTGATAAGTAGGTTGTCAGAGGTATGATGTTAACGTGACAAGATTGTGTTGCGATGGGAGCAACTTTGTGGACTTATCATCCTATTAACGAGGATTGATAAGTGGGGTTGCGATGGGAGCAACTTTGTGGACTTATCATCCTATTAACGAGGATTGATAAGTGGGTTGTCAGAGGGATGATGTTAACGTGACAAGATTGTGTTGCGATGGGAGTAACTTTGTGGACTTATCATCCTATTGACGAGGATTGATAAGTGGGTTTCATCAGATGTTTAGTGTTAACGTGACAGGATTTGTGTTGCGATTAGAGCAACTTTGTAGACTTATCATCCTATTGACGAGGATTGATAAGTGGGTTGTCAGAGGTATGATGTTAACGTGACAAGATTGTGTTGCGATTGGAGCAACTTTGCGGACTTATCATCCTATTGACGAGGATTGATAAGTGGGTTTTGTCAGTGGTTTAGTGTTAACGTGACAGGATTTGTGTACTTGTGATTTGAACAAGATTTTGGGGACTAGCGTCTCACTGGGGAGAATTGCTAAGTGAATGTATCATCAGAAGCGATGAATTTTGATACTAAGATTTTGAACACTTAGTGTCTTGCTGGGGAAAATTGCGATTTGAGCAATTTTGAGGACCTATCATCCTATCGAAAAAGATTGATAAGTTGATTATCAGAGGTATATTGTTAACGTGACAAATTGGGAGCGATGCCAACTGAATTCATACTCCGTAAGGATGATGATCGTCAGAAGTATAATGTTAACTCGACGATGTGAAAGATTCGTTACTCTTAATCCAGTGGATTCCAAGTAACCAACCCCCAGTCTTGATTAAGACTTAGCAGGGGAATAAAAAGAGATAGATAAGGCACATCACCTAGTGGGGCACTATCCATGAAGTTGGAATAGAGGCACATCACCTGGTAGGCCATTATCTGATGAGTTTGACTATCAGAGATAACTGTGATAGTTTTGTGCACCCGCCATCCTATTAAAGAAGATTGGCAAGTTGATGGACTATCAAAGGTAACTGTTAACGTGATAATTTTTGTGGATCGGCCATCCTACTTGAAGAGGATTAGCAAGTTGATAGACTATCAGAGGTAAATGTTAACGTGATAGTTTTGTGGACCTACCATCCTATTTAAGAAGATTGGCAAATTGATGGACTATCAGAGGTAACTGTTAACGTGATACTTTTTTGTGGACTTACCATCCTACTTGAAGATGATTGGCAAGTTGATGGACTATCAGAGATAAATGTTAACGTGATAGTTTTATGGACCCGTCATCCTATTGAAGAGGATTGGTAGGAGAATTTGGAAGAAATGGACTATCAGAGGTGATCATTAATATGATAGTTTTGGTGGACCCGCCATCCTATTGAAGAGGATTGGTGGGGGAATTTGGAGAAAATGGACTATGATAGTTTTGGTGGACCCGCCATCCTATTGAAGAGGATTGGTGGGGGAATTTGGAGAAAATGGACTATCCGAGATAATCATTAACATGATAGTTTTGGTGGACCCGTTATCCTATTGAAGAGGATTGGTGGGGGAATTTGGAGGAAATGGACTATCAGAGGTAATCATTAACGTGATAGTTTTGATGGACCCGCCATCCTATTGAAGAGGATTGGTGGGGGAATTTGGAGGAAATGAACTATCAGAGGTAATCATTAATGTGATAGTTTTGGTGGACCCGCCATCTTATTAAAGAAGATCGGTAGGAGAATTTGGAGGAAATGAACTATCAGAGGTAATCATTAATGTGATAGTTTTGATGGATCCGCCATCCTATTGAAAAGGATTGGTGGGGGAATTTGGAGGAAATGAACTATCAGAGGTAATCATTAACGTGATAGTTTTGATGGACCCACCATCCTATTGAAGAGGATTGGTGGGGGAATTTGGAGGAAATAGACTATCAGATGTAATCATTAACGTGATAGTTTTGGTAGACCCGCCATCCTATTGAAGAAGATCGGTGGGGGAATTTGGAGGAAATGAACTATCAGAGGTAATTGTTAATGTGATAGTTTTGGTGGACCCGCCATCCAATTGAAGAGGATTGGTGGGGGAATTTGGGGGAAAAGGACTATTAGAGGTATATTGTTAACTTGATAGTTTTGACAGATTTGGTGATTGATAGAGGTATTCTATTGAACATGACAACTCAGAAAATTTATTACTCATAATCCAATGAACTACAAATAAACCAACCCCCAGTCTTGAATGAGTACAGGGGGGAAAAGAGGTAGACAGGGCACATCGCCTAGTGGACCACTATCTAACGAGTTTGACTATCAGAGGTAATTATTAACGTGATAGTTGTTGGACCTGCTATCCTACTAAAGAGGATTGGCTTCAGTGATCGTGGTATCTTCCGCTTCTGACTGAGAAGATTAAGCTTGGTCTGATTGCTCAGGTGGATCTTGCCTACTTTGTTCTTCAGCTTTGATTCTGACAATTATCTTTTGAGCCTGTTCGCCTTGAGATATTAGTTATCTCTAGGAACAGCATTCTGCAATCCCTATTCGGGCTAGGAGGTCGGTTTGCAAATTATGTCGACAGGTCTCCACTATGGTAGACTGTGTCATACCTGTCGGACATCGCAGAGCCATGTTTCGAAACCTTTTGACGAAGGCTTTGACAGACTCCCTCTTCTTCTTCTTGGTAGAGAGAAGGGTATGGATGGAGACTTATGTATCCTCTTTAAAGAATCTTGACAGGAATAGTCTCTCTAGATCTGCCCACTTTTGGATACATCCGACAGGCAGTTTTCTGAACCATTCAAAGGCAACTCCCTTGAGGGTGCCAATGAACAATCGAACCAGTATGGCGTCGTTTGATATCACATTCCCAGTCTGTGACCTGAAATGATAGATATATTGGTTCGATGATCCCGTGCCGTCAAAGGTTTGTTACGTCGGGACTTCGAACTTTGGAGGATAAGGGGCTAAATCCCATTCGGTCAGATAGGGCCTAGCAACTCCCTCATCTTGGAGTGTGCTCCTATTGGCAATGGTATTGAGGCGGGCTTCCAATTCTTCCATTTTGGCAGACTGAAGATTCTGCTCGTTCTCCGTCTCTCTTCCTTCATCAGAGGAAGATTCCAGGTTGTGGGTTTCTTGGTCAGAAACTGTGTCATCAACCATTTTCCCCCTTCCCTTTACTTGTGTGAGGTCGGGATGAAGACGTTTTTCCTCTCCGGGAGGATTCTTGCCTAGGTGGCGAATCTGTCTTCTGAGATTTGGCCTTATCTGTGACGATTTGATTCATCAGGGCCAAGAGTTTATTGATGGCCTCCTGCTGAGATTTGAGCATGGCCTCCTGTTCATCAAGTCTCTTCGCGAGATCTTCATGGTTTTCTGTCATATAGGCGGAGCTCTCATGTTCAACAAAAGAGCTTGATGATTGAGACTCTGCGATGGCTGAGTGTTCATTATCGAAATTGGCTCCTCTGGCTAACCTCCGATAGTTGACAGGAGGAATGGCTCCTGTTCGCGTCCGAGTGTGTCGTCGGTGAATGACTTGTCTCAGAGTCATCGGAACTAGGACATGAGGCTTTCCCTCTGCTGATCACATTGATAGTGACCCCAGGATATTCGGTCTCTGGAGACTTCTTCCTGTGAGAACGTCGTCGTTGGTTGGGCAAGGCAACGTTCGTTAATTGGTCGAACACCAATAGTTTGGCCGCATATGAGCAGCATTTACATCCCGAGAGGACCATAGGAATTAGTCGTTCACATTGGAATGAACGAATGACTTGTTGCATCGGTCTTTCTCTCGATATGAACTCTCTCAAATATGTTGCAAATACTTGAGAAGAATTACTCACTGATCGTGAGGTTTTAATTGGAACCACCAGTCTATGATTGGACATGACTGGCTCATGGTGAGCATGGATATGGTTGAGATGCCTTGAATCCAAAGACTTCTTATATCCGTCCCTCGATCTAATCGTACTACGCAGAGTATTCGGGGGTCTCGCTGTCCGGTCAGCGAGCCGGGGGTCCAGGGGGTGGCATGGCCAGGGGGTCCGGGGGGGTGGACTACCCCCCGGCGGGGTTCGGGGCAGCACCCCGAAGCTCCACGGCATACACCAGGTTCTGTACTGGATTTCGTTCCCCGAGCGCATGCTTGAGATTCAGGTTTTGCTAGTGAAACGCAGTCCCGGGATCTGCTTTTTGGTTCTAAAACGCATGCCTGAGAGTTGCGTTCAATTAATGGAACACACTCTTGAAGGCTGTGTTTTGACTGTACAATGCACCACTGAGGGATGCATTCAGTCTTATTCACACAGAGCCTATGTTTGGGCTCATAGACGCGAGGCTTGCGTTCTGAAGCAGAAACATAGAGCACATGGTCGCGTTTAGGCTCACAAACACGAAGCTCGTGTTGACTTGAAGATCGACATTCACGAAGATGTGCTCGTCGTAGGGATCTCCTCCTTCGTCGAGCGATGTTCTTCTTGGCCTTTTTCAAGGCCTTTGCAGCGAGGTTGTTGGCGTTGATGGAACTCGTCGCTACAATGGGCCTTTTATGACCCAATACCTACTGTGAAGACGTGGGTATAGAACTTTCCACTCGTTGAACGAGTTTAGCAGAAGCCGAGTCCACTCCTTCAGATGAGGGGCTGTTTGAGCAGTCTTGATCAAAGGGGAGGGCCTCCTTGGGTGATTTGGCTACAATTGGAGTAGTTAGACCTTTAGTCTCTTTGGAGACTTTGTGGATCTTGCGCATAGCCTTGGGGCTAAGGGATCCGGGGGAGAGGGCTTCCTCGTACTTGGCTTGATCGAACTCTACGACGAGAGTTTCAACTGTCGTTCCAGTGAGATGAACATCGGATTGTGCCACCACTTCTTCGTCAGAGAAGCTTGTCCCCAGCAAAGTCGCCATCTTTTGTTTGGTGGAAAATTTTGAAGTAAAAGAAACGAAGGAAAATTGATTTGTATTCCTTTAATCTCAGTTACAATTGGATTTCCTGATTACAAAAGAGAGGAGAATAGATTTGATTCTCCCTTTTGTTTAATTCTAGATTCTTCACGGTGGCGGTGGAGTGCTTCCCTCGAATGCTCGCGTAGAGTTTGCTCTCCGTTGACGATCTGCACGTCTTGATTCACTGGAACATGATCTTCTCCTCACGATTTGACGATGTGGATAACTTGCAAAGAAAGTTTTAGAACTCTTGATGAGTTGATTGATCTTAACCATAATTGGTTAGACAAGCCAATGATCTCTTCTTTGCTGCCCAAGAGCCGGATCCGAACTAAGTTGATTTCTTAGTTATTTATAGGGGATTAAGGGGTGTAACCGCTCTCCTTAATTCACTCATATGTGGGGCTAATGGATGTAACTGCCCCTTAAATCACTCCTGAGTGAAGTTGTGATCCCCTCAGATCATGGGAAACGGTTTTAAAACCGTTCAGCTCATGTTTGAACGAGTCAAACGCAAAATCCGCATTCTGGCATGAATTCTACGTTCAAACGCAGTGTCTGGAAGCTTGAACGTAGTGTTTGAAAGCTCGGACGCAGCGGCTGGAAGCTCATTTGGCTGCTTGTTGGAAGCTGCGTTGGCAGCTTTCGGAGGCTGCGTTTACGGCCGAACATGAGCTGCGTTGGCGGTGTTAGAAGCTACTCGTGAGCTGTGTTTGCAGCAATTTGGAAGCTACGTTGGAAGCTGCTCGTGAGCTGCGTTTGTAGCAATTTGGAAGCTATGTTGGCAGCGTTGGAAGCTGCGTTGGCAGCGTTGGCAGCTAGATCTGAGTTGTGTCCGTGGCTGTGAACGTGGTACGTCTTGATGCTGGTATGCGGGGAGGACTTTCGCATCTTAGTTTGAAGAGACCGGCGATTTGTAGTCTCTTTCTGTCAGAGCGTTGCAAAGATCGTCGTTTTGTAATCTTTGCTTTAGCTCTTTGATATGTGAGAGTCGTCAGATTGTAACTCCTGATGTTGATTGTGAATGTTGTTGATTAGAGCTTTCATTAATTGTTGTAAAGGTCGTCAGATTGTAACCTTCATCGATCTACGTGAAAGTCTTCAAATTGTAGCCTTCTGGAAGTCATCAGATTGTAACTTCCATCATCGGTGTTTGATGGGGAATCAGCTATCTATTGTGATTTTTAGACAGCCTACATTGTCTTATTATCATCTTATTGAAGCTAGTTTTATATTGGGTTTACATTTGATTAATCGCATTGTTACACACACCCATTTGAGCTTATTTTATTTGCATTCATAATATATTTGGGGTTATGAGAGATAGTAACATTGAGTTGAGCCTAATTGAGTTCTTACCTTGTTTAGAGAACAATCACTTTGTTATTGTGTCTAATTGTGTAGATCACTTTGTAATACACTTGTACACCGAGAGGAGTATGTGGTGAGGACGAAGTCGATACCGAGAGGAGTAGCGTCGGTGGCCTAGTGAGAGGTGATAATTCCGTGTACTTGAGGGAGTCGATACATGAGGACCAACACTTGACGTTGTAGCTTGTGTATATACTTTGTGAGGATTTGTGAGAGTTGTCGGTTGACTTGATAACCGAGTGTGTAGAGTTTTCGGTTAGCTAGAAAACCGAGTGTGTAGAGAAGTTCCAGCTTCCAAACCGGATTGTGTAGTGGATTCTCCCCGGGAGTGGGGAGCAGAACGTAGGACGGAAGGTCCGAACTCCGTGATCATTTCCTTGTGTTTGGGTTTGGCATTGGCGCATTTATTCTTGCATATTGTTATATCGCCATTGTTGCATGATCATATTATTTACCCTTGTTTATATTGTATATCCTTGCACATATCTTGTAGCATATCATACTTGCTAGGATATATTTGTTAATTAGTTTTTATTGGCATTTAAATCGGATTAGATTAGCAATCCCCCCCCCCCCCCTCCTCTAGGGTTCTTTCATAGCGACCTTAGGGTCTATCAGATATATGAAGAGAGTGGAAGGGAAGCATAGAAACAGCTAAATTTATGCTCTCTGTTTTTGTTTTGGTTGCTGTTATAGTCCACGTTTTTTTTTGGGTCTTTGTCTTTTTCTCTTGCAGGTTACAAGGATGCATGAATGCCTATTTAAAAGCTTACAAAATTCATCTACCAAGAGTTTTAATATAATAATAACTCTAAAGCCAAGCTGCTCAAAGCCTATAGATAAATAATATGAACTAATTCCTAATAAAACAAACTGTTATAAAATGAATTTCTATAGATAACAAACTCAAATCCTTTTAAAATTAGGATTAACTTCAACAAAATTTTGATTTTGGCAATGATTGGATGGTTGAACTGTCATGGGATCTAAAATAATCAGAACATAGAATAAAAAAATATTGAGGGGTTAAATAGATACTTAAGTCAAACCGTATAGGCGCACGAACAACTCAGATTCTCACCGTATGTACAAAAAAAATATTTTTCTCATAAAATTTTATAGCTTTTCAAATTTTAATGTAAACCAAAATTATATGGCGTGCGGATCTTGTTCTTGCAATCAAATTGCGTGGCGTGCGGATCGAACTCGATTCGCCTCATTTATCTTGTTGTTTTGTGCACGTGATGGACGTTGGAGCTTACGTCCTTGGTATATATTTTCAGAATCAAGGAATAACATCTTGGCAACTTGCGTGTCATAGTGTACGGTTTTCTGCATGCTCAAGCTCCGGTGAAGCAGCTTTCTTTTATCCATCGTCGTGTCCGCTTCCACTTGCCAAACACAAATGCAACTTGGAAAATGGGTGGGCCTCGGCTAAAGGACCAGGGGTGGTGGATTGTCTACTTTTTCCTTGTTGCATTCCTACTCACATCACATGGTCTCTCTATCTCTCTCTCTCTCTCTCTCTCTCTCTCTCTCTCTCTCAAGATTGGATCAAACATAAACAAATAAGGGTTATTGCAACTAGACCACTGTAGAATCACCCAATTGTGAACTAACCCGCATAGTTCTAATTTTCTGAATAGACCTCCTGACTGAATTATTTTACTCTTAAAATTGTCAAAATGGTTTGAGGAGACACGCAGACCCTCCATAATTCTATTGGTGAGGGTAAACCCTCAATTGCCTTTTTTTATTGAAAAGAGTCAAAAAAGTGTACTAAGAAGTTCTATTCGCACCTGAGTGAATACTACAAGGGGTCTGTTCGTTGCAAAATAGAACTATAGAGGGCCCATTCACAATTGGGTGATACTGCAAGGGGTTTAGTTCGCAATTAAGGCAACAAATAATCTTTGACTTTTATACTATCTTAAGTGCAAACATATTCATTTAATACTCTATAATTGTTTTTTGTGAATAATACTCTAATTACTAAGGCCCCGTTTGGCAAGGGGTTAAGGAAGAGGGGTTAAATAGAAGGATTAATGTACTTAGCCCATTCGATAATCTGAGGTACCGTTTGGCAAAGGGTTAAGTGAGGGGTTAAGGAGACTTAACCCCTTCTTAACCTGCCAAACACAACAAATTTATATAAGGGTTAAAGTGAGTTAACCCTCCATAATTTGTCAAACATAAAAAATATAGAAGGGTTAAGTTAACCCCTCTAGAGGGGTTAAAATGAGTTAACCCCTCAAAATGAGGGGTTTACTAATACTCCTATTTAGATGGAATAAGAGTTAACCCTTCTAATTGTAAAGAAAAAAGTCAAAATCATTGTTATCCCCAAACACTAAAACTGATCATAAGGGCTAAAATAAAACTTATTTAACGAGTTAATAATTTAGTCCTTCGGATTATCAAATGTGCTAAATGCATTAATCCTTCTCTTTAACCCCTCTTCATTAACCATTTGCCAAACATGGCCCGTTAAGTAAGTTTTATTTTAGCCATTGTGATCAGTTTTAGTGTTTGAGAATAACAATGATTTTGACTATTTTCTTTATAATTAGAATGGTTAACTCTTAATCCTTCTAAATAGGAGTATTAGTAAGCCCCTCATTTTGAGGGGTTAACTCATTTTAATCCCGCTAGAGGGGTTAACTTAACTCTTCTATATTTTTTTATGTTTGGCAAATTATAGAGAGTTAACTTATTTTAACCATTGAATAGCTTTTTTGTGTTTGGCGGGTTAAGAAGGGGTTAAGTCTCCTTAACCCCCCACTTAACCCTTTGCCAAACAGTACCTAAAAGTGTTTTTTTCTTGATTAGGTAATAATTTTACCCACTTTCCAGTTGAGTTAGTTTACGTCTACTCAATCTATTTTATTCAACTAATTTATCAGTCTGATTATGATGAATACAAATCTTATTAGAATCACACTAATAAGAAGTTTAGTAGTTTGAACTATAAATAGAATGGCCAAAATTTTCCAAACTAACCTTCTATACTCCTTTGAATAGGATAGATCACTCTACCGTATTCAGGTTTCTGTTTTACCCAATTATGATCCGTACCCGATAATTTTGAATGCGATTCGAATTAGCCACTCTATATCACACGTAGTCACGTACAACTCACCGATTGCTAAAAATGACAGGTACAATTATTATAGCAATGCGATATCTTGCTATTTTTGTTCAAAAAATTCCTCACTGAGTTTTATTTTTTTGGGAGGGAAGCCAATTACAGATGTCTCATATTCGTCATGGTGAAGCTTCGCAGTTATGATCACGATCAAAGTTTCAAAATCGTACTCCTACTTTATTTTGTCCACAATGTTTGCTCTTTCCAAAAGCAAAAGTTAGACATGGAGAAATTGCAAGTTTGCCATTGGAACTTACTTTAAGTAATAGAACTTTTAATCGGCATTGAAGTGTGACTCGGATGCAAGAGGGGGGAAGAAAGAAGAAATTTTCACTGCAGACCTAATCCTAAATTTAATCCCTAAAATCAACCCAATTTAAATTTATTTATGAGAATCGACAAACTTTGAATTAATTACGATACTAATTAGTCGCAGTTGTCAACCCCGACTAATTAGTAGCCTAATTACAAGCGGGGTCAGGGAGCAGGGAAGGTTTACGCCTGCTAATTAGGCTACTAATTAGTCGGGGTTAGTAACACCGACTAATTAGTACCGTAATTAACTAAAAGTGGGTCGATTCTCATAAATAACTTTAAAGTGGGACGGTTTTAGGGATTAAATATGAGAATGAGTACAGTGAAAATTTCTTCAGGGAAGAAATGCTAGATGGTGAAAAGGGTAGATTTTAACATAAAGGCATGATGCAAGTGAAGAGGGAAAAAAAAACCGAAAACAAAAATAAAAATAGGAGAATACTTCAAATTATTATTTTTGCCTTGAAAAATAAGTGTTTCTAGGGAACCATCATTAACTTATGCCCTATTTTACGCTACCGTTCTTCCTTACTCAAGTTTCAGAAAATTATCCTTCAGCTGCCATATTGATGTTTTTTTTGTTGATCTCTTTCATCACTTTGGTTTTTTTTCCCCATTTTACTTAGACTTTATTTTGGTATTTTTTTTATTAGCTCATTGTGTAAACAGACCTAAAAGTTGGTCGCCGGTATAAAAAACCCCACTAATCGTTGACGTGAAGTGTACTAAAGGATGATTATTTTGATGATTAGAATTAGTTGAAGCATGTTTTTCCACGGAAGGCCTTGCAGATTTTATTTATTTATTTTTATTTTTATTTTGGAGAAGTTGTGAGTGCCAATTAGGGAAAGGGCCAATATCAAGCTAAGAGCGCCCATTAGGGCCCATAACCTGAAACTTTAACGAACCCAGTTCAACTTATAACAAAAACTTAGGCTTTTCAAGATATCGTGAATCTACGGATATCCACAGTTTAATACTTTGGTAAGCGCTCTCAAACAAAGGTTTTTATTTATTTATTTATTGGGTGCGCCTATAACTAGGTTAGTAGAGGCGCAAAAACTAAAAAAAAATCATGTTTTTTTAAAAGTATTCTCCACCTTAAACTCAAGATCGTTAAACGTAGTTCATATTTAGTTTAGAGAAGTATGTCCTATGTTCATACTTACGTGTAAATGCCAAGATTTTCTTTTTTATAAAAACTGGAAGCCTTGGTAAAAATCATATTCAACTAAACTACTAATAGCTGAGAAAAGTAGAATGAGTGGGATTGAATAATTTTTTCAATTTATATTTGAGAGTTGTTGAAATCTAAAAGACAAAATATATGTGGACATTACTTTGTACGTGGACTATTAACTTTGTGTCTTTTCATTAGCCCAATGCCCTTTTATCTTCTATAATGTATCTATAAATTGTACAATGTATGGAAATGGATAAGGAGGAATAAAAATTACAATCTCTCTTCTTCTTTTGTCTCTTATCTCTTGTTTTCATTTCTTAGTATATTACAATATGTTATCAGCACGAGTGGCTCTAGCTGGTTCGTGATCATCGGTTCGTAGTAATAGATTTTTAGGTGTACATCTTCTGCAAGGTAATAATACATTCGGCCTTTGTCTATTTACATAGTATCAAGCTTTCCGTCGAATGATTATGATTATGTCCAGTATGATATGCAATTCTTTGGTTTGTTTTTATGCGAATCATGCGATGATGATATATTTGCTGAGTTTTCCTTTTATAAACACACAAACATGCATGTTGGTCTTATTATGAATACAATCTGTTTTCATCTTGTAAAAATAAATAAACAAACATTCACTTTTTGTTTGTTTTTATATATATAGAATCTTCCCCTTCTCGTATTTGTTATATAATATACATGCATATAAACCATTTATTATATGTTGATTTCATGCAGTCTCGTTTAATACAATTTGCAAATGCACACCTTCTGTTGATTGATCACTTGTCCTAGCTAATTAGAACAGAGGCATGCACTGTAACTAATGATTTGTGGCTCCTTTATTTATTCGCTTCTGTTTGTATGCACACCTTGTATAGTGAGATATTTTATAAATTTGGTGGATTGATATCTCTTCTAATGATAATTATAGTATTTCTGAATAATGTCTAACATCACCAAAAGGGAATTTCCTGAGCTTGCCGTTGATGGCAGCAACTACTTGACTTAGGCCTTGGATGTTGAAAACTACCTGGATTCTTGTGATTTAAGCAACACTATTGTTCTAGCTTCTCAGAGCACCTCTGCCCAAAAGGCAAAGACATTGATTTTTCTTCGTCATCATCTCAACAAAGACCTAAAAAATGAGTATCTTACTGAAAAAGATCTTGTTGTTCTATGGCAATCCCTGAATGATTGCTTTGACCAACAGACGACTATTATGCTCCCGCAAGCACAGTATGATTGGTTGAACTTGCGATTTTAGGATTTTAAATCCGTGACTGAATACAATTCAACTCTCCACCGCATTGTCTAACAGCTGAAGCTCTATAAGCAGAACATTACAGAGGTTGAATTGATTGAAAAGACCCTCTCTACATTCCATGCAAGTAATCTTATACTCCAGCAGCAGTACAGGGCCAAAAACTATTCAAAATACTTTGAATTGATCTATGCATTACTAATTGCAGAGAAACACAACCAACTTCTGATGCGCAACCATAATGCTAGACCCGTTGGTTCGCAAGCTGTGCCTGAAGCACATGTCGTAAATTAGAGTAATACTCATGGGCGTGGACGTGGTCGCGTGTCTTATTGCGGTGATAAGGGCCGTGGTCGTCGCAATGCTAATGGTCTTAAGGACCGTGGCAAGGGTCTGAACAATGTTGCAAATAACAAGCAAGCTTGCTATCGGTGTGGATGTGAGGACTACTAGTCTCGTACATGTCGTACACCGAAATTTTTGGTTGAGGCCTATCAGAGAATGCTGAAGGACTCAAAGGGGAAGACAAAACAAGGTGAGAAACATCATGCCAGTTTTCCTGAAGCAAACATGACCCTGAAAGATGACAATTATGATGATAACCTGTTGAAGATGGGAGATATGAATCTGGACGATGATGACTTATTGAAGATGGAGCTTGATGATTTTGGTGACCATGAGTGATCATGTTATTTATCACTATCTATGCATGTTTTATTAGTCTATTTCATTTTTTTCAGACTTGTTCTAGTTGCTTTTGTTAAGATAATTTGGAATTGTTCTAGACTTATTTTGCATGATTTTGTAAGACAATTTCAAGTTCGTATGAGTTTGTTTAAATGATTATGCATTTACCTTATTTTTGTTGTGCTTATATGAATATTTCATTTTTTTAAATAGCACGACAACTCTCGCATACAACCCATGGAGAATGAGACTATCTTGTGCTTGGTAGATAGTGCTACCACACATACTATCCTGAAAGATAGAAAATTTTTCCAAACTTTGACTGAAAAACAAGGAAGTGTAACCACCATTGCTAACGACAGTGTGTTGATAGTAGGCTCCGGCAGAGCTTCACTAATACTTCCTATGAGTACGGAATTAATTATCAATGATGCATTATTATATCCAGAATCCAAGCGTACCCTTCTTAGTTTTAAAGATATTCGGTCTAATAGTTTTCATATTGAAACCGAAAATGAGAATGGTGCTGAACATCTTCTCATGACCCAGTCAATTAGATGTCGGAAGGAGGTTATAGAGAAGCTTCCATCTTTCTCCTCAGGGTTGTACTACACATATATCCGACCTAATACTAACCATGTTATGATGAGTTTAAAATTTAAAGACTCAATTTCATTTAAATTATGGCATGAGCGATTGGGTCATCCTGGGCAAAATATGATACGTCGGATAATATTAAATTCAATTGGGCATAATATGCCAAGCAGCAATGTCCCCTCATCATTAGACTATATTTGTGAGTCTTGTGCTAAAGGAAAACTTATAGTACGCCCTTCTCGTACTAAAGTGAATGTTAAATCTCTCATTTCCCTTCAAAGGATTCAAGGAGATATCTGTGGACCCATTCATCCTGCATCAAGACCATTTAGATACTTTATGGTCTTGATCGATGCCTCTACTCGGTGGACTCATGTCAACTTGTTATCCACTCGTAATAATGCCTTTGCTAAATTAATAGCAAAGATCATTGAATTACGAGCTCAATTTCCTGATTTTCCAATTAAATCTATTCGTATGGATAATGCTGCCGAGTTCACATCCAAATGTATGGCATTGTGTATTAAAGTAGAGCATCTGGTTCCTTATGTCCACACTCAAAATGGTTTAGCAGAATCGTTAATTAAGAGGATCAAATTAATTGCTAGGCCATTATTACAAAATTCAAAACTACCTATTTCTTATTGGGGACATGTCGTTTTACATGTTGTTGCGTTAATCCAAATCCGACCCACTGCATATCATGATTATTCCCCCTTACAACTACTGCGTGGTAAAGAACCAAACATTTCCTATCTGCATGTTTTCGGATGTGCAGTTTATGTTCTAATATCACCACCCAAGCGTACCTCTATGGGCCCTCAGCGAAAGTTATGTATATACATCGGTTATGAAACTCCGTCAATTATAAAATACCTAGAGCCCATGATAGGGGATCAATTTACTGCTCGGTATGCTAATTACATATTCGATGAAGATCATTTCCCGACATTAGGGGGGGAGATAAACACCAAATATTAAATAAATTTTGGGAAATATCGTGGTATGAAAAAGATCTTCAATATTTAGATCCACGTATTAGTCAGATTGAACTTGAAGTTCAGAAGATAATTAATTTGTAAAATTTGGCAAATAAGCTGCCAGACGCATACACTGATCACAAAGGAGTGACCAAGTCCCATATTCCTACTGTAAATGCACCACAAAGAGTGGAAATCACATAGGGACTGAGTATATCAAATGATGCTCCACTATGCCAGAAGCGTGGGAGACCGATCGGTGCGAAAGATAAGAATCCGCGACAAACTAAATATAATAAAGAAAGTCAGTCACTCCCAAAACAACCTGAAGAGGATCGTCCTGAAGGCAAAAGCCCCAGTAAAATTACACGTGCACTTGATAATCATCACACTAGGGTTGCGATTGCGGAATAACCAAATCCAAATTTTATGGGAAATAATGAAAATTTGGTGGATATAAATATAGAAGTAGCTACAAACTTTGTGAATACCGGAAAAACATATAATAGAAATATAACAGTTGTCAACAACATATTTGCCTCCACGATTGCTCTTTCCATCTCCAATGATAATCTGGATCCAGAGTCTAAGTCAATAGCAGAGTGTTGGAAGCGCTCAGACTGGGAGAGATGGAAAGAAGCAATAGAGGTAGAGCTCGATTCGCTAAATAAAAGAAAAGTATTCGGACCTGTAGTCCGTACACCTGATGATATTATCCCTGTAGAATATAAATGGGTCTTTGAATAAAAAAGAAACGAGAATAATGAGGTGGTGAGATACAAACCGAGATTAATAGCTCAAGGGTTTACGAAGAGACCCGACATTAATTTTAATAAAACATAATCTCCGGTTATGGATGGTATTATGTTCTGCTACTTAATATCAATGGCAGCAACAATAAATTTAGATATGCAGTTGATGAACGTCGTGACCGCATATTTATATGGGTAACTGGACGCTAATATTTATATGAAAGTCCCTGATGGACTTAAAATCCCTGAATTGACAGAAAACGAGAATCACAACATGTATAGCATTAAATTGCAAAGGTCATTATACGGCTTGAAAAAGTCGGGTAAAATATGGTATAATCAACTGAGTGAGTTCATCCTGAAGAAGGGGTATGCAAATAATGACGTTTGCCCTTGTGTGTTTATAAAGAAATCCGAAAATGGCTTCTGTATCATCTCAGTCTATGTTGATAATATAAATATTATTGGAACCAAGTTTTGGATTGGGGAAAAACAAGGAGCTTACAGAAGCTAGCTCATGCCTAAAGACAGAGTTTGAAATGAAAGACTTGGGAAAAACCAAGTTTTGTCTCGGCCTGCAGATCGAGCATTTTCCAGAAGGAATTTTTCTACACCAGTCGACCTATGTAAAAAAGGTTTTGGAAAGATTTTATATGGATAAATCTCATCCACTTAGGACACTAATGATCGTCCGGTCCCTCGAAGTGGATAAAGACTCATTTAGACCCAAAAAAGATAATGAAGAAATGTTAGGGCCAGAAGTTCTCTATCTGAGCACCGTTGGAGCACTCCTCTATCTCGCAAATTGCACCAGGACTGATATTGCAATTTGCGGTGAACTTGCTAGCAAGGTATAGTGCTTCTCCTACAAGGAGGCATTGGAATGACATTAAACATATCATTCGCTATCTCCAAGGTACAAAAGATCTTGGACTATTCTATAAAAGAAACCAAGATATGACATTGGTGTGCTATTCGGACGCTAGCTACATGTCTGATCCCCATAACGCCAGATCCCAGACTGGCTATGTCTTTCTCTATGGTGGTACTACCGTTTCTTGGAGGTCTGTTAAGTAGACCATGGTGACTACTTCTTCTAACCACTCAGAGATTATCGCTTTATATGAGGTTTCACGAGAATGTGTATGGTTAATATTGTTGATACGACACATTCGTGGCTCGTGTGGTCTAGCGAAAGATGATATTACCCTCACTATCCTTTATGAGGACAATGCAGCTTGTGTTGCACAAATGAGCAGTGGATATGTAAAAGAAACCATGACAAAACATATTATGCCAAAATTCTTTTATCCACATGAGCTCCAAAAAGAATGGCGAAATCACCATCAAAACAGTTCGCTCAAGTGATAATCTTGTAGATTTTTTCACTAAATCTCTGCCTACATCAACTTATGAGAAATATGTTCACAATATCGGTATGCGCAGACTTGGAAGGTTATCGCCTTTAGGGGAGCAAATTCTTAAAGAACAATCCTGAAGATTAGGACCTGAAGGTCTATCATCATATATTTTCCCCTTTTCACTAAGTTTTGTCCTACTGGGTTTTTTCTTAGCATAGACTCATAAGATTGTCATCATCAGGGGGAGCGAATTTTCAATGCAATCCCGAAGATTGCGTCTTGAAGGACTATAGTTGTACCTTTTTTTTCTTTTTGCTAAGTTTTGTCCTACAGGGTTTTCTTAGGCAAAGGTTTTTAATGAGGCAACTAATGCAACACAAGAATCTACTTATGCCGTGTACTTTTTTCCTCGACTAGTTTTTCTCCCATTGGGTTTTTCTAGCGAGGTTTTTAACGAGACATTGACATCTTGAAGTAATGTCCAAGAGGAAGTGTTGAAATCTAAAAGACAAAATGTATGTGGACATTACTTTGTATGTGGACTATTAACTTGATGTCTTTTCATTAGCCCACTGTCCTTTTATCTTTAATCATGTATCTATAAATTGTACCATGTATGGAAATGGATAAGGAGAAATAAAAATTACAATTTCACTTCTTCTCTTATCTCTTGTCTCTTGTTTTCATTTCTTTAGTATATTACAATAGGAGTAACATTTTTCAAGGATTTTCTCTGAAGTGAATTGCTTTTTATTAGTCACCGATATTAAACGAGGCAACACACTTCTCCAAACTACAACTATTTTTGTATTTAGTATTAAGTATTAAGATATGAATAAAGTGACTTTGAGAGGTCTTTTTCTAAATTTTAAAATAGATTTGAGGGTCTAGTACGTAATTTATTTGTTGTATTTAGTATTAAGTATTAAGATATGAATAAAGTGACTTTGAGAGGTCTTTTTCTAAATTTTAAAATAGATTTGAGGGTCTAGTACGTGATTTATTTGTGGAAGGGGCCTAATCAGAATAGATTTGAATTGCGTCCTCTATGGTAATGCTACAAAATATGTTGAACATGTGTTCGTCAATTGTCAGTTCAGTTTAAAGGTATGGGAGTATTTTAAATTCTTAGCTAGGGGTGTCCAAGTGGGCCAGACTGGGTTACAAGCCTTGCCCAGTCCAGCCGGATCCGAGCCCGAGTCCTGGTCTGGTGCATCGGACAACGGGCTGACATGGATTTTTTAATTTATTTTTCTTGCTTAAATATTATTCTTTTTAACAAAAAATAGATTTTTTTTGAAAAAATGTAAGTTTATAAGCATTTACAACGATGTGAAATTGTTGCAACTTGCAAAAAAAAAATCTATTTTATTATTAATCTCATGATATCTAAGGGTTACAATATTTTTTTGAAAATTATCACATCACAATAGATGAGCATATTCCAACTAGCTTGGCACCTACCCATCTACATCAATATCATTTGTAACTCCTCCCAAAATAATTTATTATAGATGAGTACATCACAACTAAAGTAGCTTAGCACCTTCTATTCTTGTTCTACTGCATCATCTGTTATCGTCCAATTTTCAAGTATATCTTCAATATTAGCAACATGGTCAGGGTTTTAACATTTCTTTTTCGATGCCAAACAATCTTATAAGCACATAACCGCCTATATAGTGGCCAGATCTAGTGATGACTTGTGGTCATCAATCAAACATCCTGATGTGCTGAAGGTATATTCTGAAACTACAGTAAAAACCTACACTGTTAGCAAATCATGAGCCATGATGAAAAACACAGGATATGAAGTCAATTCATACACTTTCGACCATTGCAAAATATCACATACTTGATTATTTTGACTCCTAAGTAAAAGTGCATCAAAATATTATTCAATTTTAGAAACTTTTCTTACTGATGATCCATCACTACTATCACTACCAGTAAAACTAGCTAGTTGGTCTATTAACATCTTTCTAACAAATGAACAAGATCCTTAAGATAGAGCTCGAAGCCACAGGAGCCATAGCTTGAGAACTTCCACCATGCCTAGCTTCAAACTCTTGCTATAATTTTTAAAATAATATTTCATTGTGTTATGATAAGTAAGAGCAGTAATAGGATCAGCCGCATTATTTTTACTAATTTTTTTGTTTCTATATAAAGAATACAATAAATTTTGGAGCCTAACATCCTTCAAACATAGATCAATAAGAACACCTGAACCCAAAAATAGAAATGGTTCTAAAATACTTCTTAAGTTTTATTTCCATTTGTGTAATCATGTTTGAAAAAAATGATATGATTGTGATAAGTATAAAAAAGTTTTGGATTCTGAAAACTTATAAAGCAACTTGAGTTATAGTTGGTAATAACAACCAGACAAAAAGAGAGTAGCTTCATAAAAAACTTGTAGCATATTCTTTACACAAGTTATTGTGTTCCATTATTCTTCAATTATTTCATATGAGAGGAAGAACTGGAACCAAAACCAGAAGTATCAAAATTTATAAAATTATTTACAATTTCTTTATGCTCTACTACTATGTTTAACATTAAATAGGTGGAATTCCACCTATGATCAACTTCTTGTGGAATTGTTTAGCACTTATATTTTTTATTTTACAAAGTTATTTCTATTTTTAAGTCTTTTTAGAAGCATTCAAAAAATAAATAATATTCCTAATTCTTTCTATCACTAATCTCAGTTCATTAAATGCACTTTGCACAATTAAAGTTAAAATATGACACGTGCATCTAATATGGGAAAAAATCATCATGCCATGGTAATAACAAAGATGATTTGATATAATTGACTACTACGTCATTATTACTTATATTATCCAATGAAACAATAAAAATTATTTCAGACATTTCTAATTTTGTTAGTTCTTTCATTACTAAATTTACAATATTTACACCAGTGTGTGATTCTTCAAATCAAATAAAAGAAATAACTCTTATAAATATTTGCCAAGTATCATCAATCCAATATATTGTGATACATAAATAACCAATTTTTTGCTTTAGATGTCTAAATATTAGAAGTTAGTTAAAATCTAGAATTTAAATTTTGAAAATAAGCAATTACTTTTATTTTTTCCTCTCAATAATATTTCATAATATCACGTTAAAAAATTTGACGAGAATTTTTTTAAAAGCAAGTTGATGACCCTCTCTAATCTTAATCTTCAAAATCATCATCTTCTATCATTTTAAAAGAAATATTTTTAAGAGCAATAAACCCGATGACATATTTCCTTTCTCGAATTCCATCATAGGTTCATATACCGATGCTATCCGAGGAAGATGATTAAGAGAGAAGAGATTGGTGGATATCATGTTGAGACGATCCTCACCCTCTATCGTGGCCCGCTAAATGTCATTTGAGGTGGTTAGTCTCCAACTTATGATCAGTACTAAAGACTTTGCCGCAAATAGTGCTTTTCGCCTTTCATTCGAGAATACGACCATGACTATCCATTTTTTACTTCAATATTCTAGAAGATCTCCCACACTATCTTTTTTTACTTCAATCTTTTTTAGATGTTGGTTTTGGATCTTTAGGTTTAGGTTCCGATGGATTGCGATCTTGGTAGTAGGAGGATGCATATCGAGAGTGTGGGTTGCATTCTCATCATCGTAGTCTTCATAATCAGATAACGAAGCCATTGGAGATTTGGGATTGAGAGAATTAAAGGACTAGTAGAGAGTATTTAAGAGTATAAGCATAAAGAGAGAGTATTCAAGAATATTAAGAGAGAAGAGAAATGATTTTAAGATGAGAAAATGAATACCCCCCCCCTATTTATAGAAGTAGCTCCATAGTCAAATGACCAAAGTACCCTCAAATTTGACCCTTTTCCGAAGCTTTTTCAAGGTATTTTGGCCAAAATATAAAAAAACCTTTAGGTTGCCTGAACAGGGTTGGCCCGATCCCCAACAGCTAGAAATCTTTAGCCATTCGGGTGGTTCGTGTAGGATCTGAAATAGATACACTAGAACACTATTCACCCCCCCTCCTACTGTTCTAGTGTATCTATTTCAGATCCTACATTTAGTATCATAGCAAGGTGAAAGATGGCATCAACAAATACATCACAATTCAAAGAAGATCATTCTACAAATCGTCCACTAATGTTCGATGGATTAAACTACAACTGTTGGAAGTGCCAAATGAAGATTTACCTTCAATCAATTGGCTACGAACTTTGGAACATTGTGGAAATAAAATACGAGAAGCCAACAACTCCATTTTCATAATGGACTACTTCACAAAGAAAAAATGCAAACTTGGATTCTAAAACAATGAATGTCTTATTTTATGCTCTTGACAAGAATGAGTTCAATAGGGTGTCAACGACCACATCCGCATATGATATTTGGTATACACTCGAGGTAACTCATGAAGGTACAAGTAATGTTAAAGATACTAACAATAATTTCATTTGTTATGGTTGCAATAAGTCAGGACATGTGAAGAATGATTGTCCCATTCTAAAATCAAAGTCAAAGTCTACAAAATTCAACATGAAAAGGAAGGCTTTGGCGGCTACATGTGATGATAGTGATGATTCGTCTTCGGATGAAGAAATCGAAGAAAAGGAAAACGCTCATATGTGTTTTATGGCACAAGATGAAGTAAGGGGGGGTTATTGGTTGGGACAAATTGGGACCAAACGGGAAAATTGTTCTAATAGAACAATTTTACCCCTTTGGGATATTTTGAGTGGGGTAAAGTGGGATAAAGTGGGATAATGGGATAATTTGAGCCTTTGATTTGACAATTCATATGGAAAAATTGATGATGTGGCACCTTATTAAAATATAATTTTATCTATTAATTACTTCTAAATTAACTTATTTAATTGGTTTAGTATATTATTATAATATAAATATTATTTTACTTTATATTAAAATATAATATATTGTACTATACTTACAAATTACTATTATTAATTATTATATTGTATTATATTATATTATATTAGCATGCTATACTATATATAATAATTAATATAATATAATATCAATATATTTAATATAATATTTTAATAATATAATATTTAATATAATACATTATTTTATTTATACAAAAATATAATATGTTATACAATAATTACTAATTAACATTAGATTAGTATATTACATTATATAATAATTGATATAATATATGAATAATATATATAATATAATACTTTAATAATATATTATTTAATTTAATATATTATAATATAGTATCATAGGATATAATGTACTTTATAAAATATTATAATATTTTACTTTATTCAATGTAATTATTTTTAAAATTTTATATTAAAATATAAATGTAATTCAATGTAATATATATATATATAGATATATAATATATATATATATATATATAATATATATATAATATACATATATATATTAATATATATATATATATATATATAATATATATTACATGATATTATAATAATATATATTAAAAGTATCATGTTATAGTTAATATATTATATTATTTCAAACTATAGATTATATTATATTATATCATAATACTCTTTTACTAATATTTAGTAATTCATTATATTATACTATAATCAGATGTCAATATATATAAAACTATAATAATATTTTAAAATAAATTAATATAATAATTATATATAAAATATATGTTATTAAAATATTAATAATATATATACTAAATACTATACTAATACTAAAAGAAATATCTATCAATAAATAACATAACTATAATATTTAATAAAATATTAATATATGTTATTATATAATATTATTAATATATGTTATTAAAATATTAATATATGTTACTAAAATATTATATAATATTATAATAAATATGTTATACTATAATTACTAATTAATATTATATACTACATAATATTATTAATATATGCTATTACAATATTATATAATATTATAATAAATACATTATACTATAATTACTATTATATAATATTATTTATATATGTTATTAAATTATGTCATTAAAATATTAATATATGTTATATTTTATATATCATGTCATATATTTATAATATAATTGCATGTATTAGTTAAGTACTACAAAAATATTTTAAAATTATCCCAATTGTCTTCAATGTGGAACAACATTGTTCCAATATGGAGGAGGGGGTAAATTTTTACTATTGGAATAAAATTTTTATATATGAGTGGGATAATTTTATCCCAAGTGGTGTAATTGTCTCACTAGTGTTCCAAAAAATCAATAACACAAAAAGGTATTATCCTTGTTCCATTATCTCAATGAATAACACTATGAAATAGAATCCCCAAAATTATCCCATTATCCCCCAAAATATCCCAATCAATAACCCCCATTAAGTGACAATGAAGAGCTTTTAGATGCTTTCAATGAATTACATGAAACACTTTTTAGATTAAAAGCTTCACATAATTTTCTTAAAGGTGAAAATAAAAGATTACTTGAAGAAATTTTTTATTTTAATTCTTCTACTATTTCTAATTCTCAAGTAATTGAATTGAAAGAGGAAATAAATCATTGCTTAAAGAAAATCATATTTTGACTAATGAGAATGTTTATCTAAAATCAGAATGCAATAATCGCATTAATGTTTTAGATAAAGATATTTCTTCTATTAAATTAAAATATGATGATATATGTTTGAATGTTAGTAAATTCAATAAAAGTAAAGAGAATTTGAATAATTTGCTCTCATTTCAAAAATCTTCAAACAATCATTTTGGCATTGGATTTGTTCCTAAGTATTTTACAAAAAATGATTGTATTTTGAAGAATAATAATAAAAATATTCATGCTAAACAAAATAAGTATATATGGATTCCTAAGAATTTGAATATTCATGATAGGAATGATTATATTTCATCTTATATGTATGAAGTTTGTAATTCAAAGAATTACACTTATTTTAATAAATGGAAACCAAATTCCAAGTGGATTTGGATTCCTAAGGGCTAATCCTAATGATATAATATAAAAGGGTACCAAAGTGCTTAATATTTTTATTAAGGTACCCGGGAAAAGAAAATTTTAACTAGAATTATGTTTATTTATTTTTGCTAATGACAAAGGGGGAGTTATATAGAAAATTTTAAATAATTTACTAATGCCTTTATGTAGGGGGGAGTAAAAGATTTTATTTAATAATTTTATGCAGGGGGATTAAAAATTTTATATCTTAATAATATATATTTATCATCATCAAAAAGGGGAAGAATGTTAGGAATCTTGAATATAAGATTAGTTTATTTTGATGATAACAAATATTATATATTGTGTGTATTATGTGCTAATATTTGTTTTGCAGTATCAGAGCTATATCAACAATTATATTCAAAGAGATACTCAAGACATAGATGAGTTCAAGACAAAATGAAGCAAAGAAGAAGATATATTTTATTGTCAAAATGTAATTTTATATTTTCTTCCCTTAGAAATTTGTACAAGCCTTGATCACTCACACACATACACACACATAGTATTAGAATATACTAACACATGGTTAGTGTGTTGGTTTACAATAGAAATCCCATATGTTAACTATTAGAGTTTATAGATATTGAGTAAGTCTTAAAATATTTTATTTATACCCCTTAGTATTTCGAATCTGGAAAAACTCAAAAAACCAAAGTTGTAGGTCTCTTCAAGAGCTTTCTAACAAATCTTAAATTACCTCATCCTGATATCGGATGAGAAAGTTACAGCCAAAATACTAAAAAGAAAATTTCAGAATCTGTGAGTTACAGTGTAGTCGGCTACTATGTCTTGTAGTCGACTAAGAAGCAATTTTTTGACTTCACAGAGCCTGTTTAGACAGAGTGTAGTCGACTACTATGACTTGTAGTCGACTATAGATGTAGTTTTTTCAGATTTTAGGTTTTGAATAAGTGACTGTTTATAGTTGTTTTGTGGACATTAATTGGGTTTAAAATTATGTTATTTCAGAGGCTATAAATAGGTTTAAACATTAGAAAACAAGCACCAAGTTTTGCACTTATAAGATTCACATATTATGTAATTTAACTCTCAAAACTTTTAGTTTTTCAATTTGTTTTTCCATAAAAGAGAGTTTCTGATATTGTCTTTATTCCTATCATTCTTAGAGCTTGTTTAGGTAATATTCAGAGAGTTAAAAAGATTGATAAGCCACTGTTACACATTCACATCCACATTAAGGCTTATAGGATTGGAATTGTATATTACTTCAAAGAAAGGTTCTCTCTGTTTATGAGAGGGGTTGATCCCTTGGTCTAGAGGTCGGTTTACAATTGACATGGTCTTGTCAATTGGTGTCACGCCCCGCTTCCCAAAATACTCGGGAACCGGAACGTGAACAAGCCCGCGACGTATTAGATTGAGAAGAAATATACTCTACTTTTTTTTTCTTTTTTTTCTTCTCAATCCAATACGCTAAGCGTCTGGAAACAATTACAATACGAAGTCACAGGTCCCCGATCACACATAGCAAGAATATAAAGACAACCCAGAATAAAAATAGACATATCATCAATGGTGCCCTTATACAAGACTGAACAAATGAATGCTGAGGAGATACAAAAATACATCGATCACTGAAAAGAAAGAACTACAAAAATAAGCTAAGACCATCGAACAACTGGAGGGAATAACTAATCTTCGGTTTCTTCTTCTGCTTCATCTACAAGGCACTCCTGCTGAGAATCTTCTGGCTCCTGTTGAACCTGTTTTTCCTCTAAGTCTGACGTACACCAGAGAAAACAGGTGTACGTCAGGTGCATGACGCACGACAAGACCCCACAAAAGAAAATAACGAACTAACGGAAACCAAAACAGAAATCGATACAATAATAGAAATGATAAAAGGACGTACAACTGAGAATCCAACAAAATCAACATGAAATCCTCTACCAAAACATGATAATCATAAGAATCCGTAAATCAACCGGGTAACGAAATCATCCAGCTAGCGATCAAAATAATCATCCAAGTACCATGTTCATACACTAGATGAAATTAATACTTAAAAATCTACAACTCGAGGCGTAGTACGTCGAGCGAAATAATCCAAACAAGAAAACCCTCATGTATATACCATATGCCTCAAATTGTAGATGATTAAATATTAATCCTGATCTAGGTATGGAAAGAAACATAAAATTGTAGATGATTAAATATTAATCCTGATCTAGGTATGGAAAGAAACATAACTGGCCTATATCTCACAAGCATCAAAACTTATCCAAGTAACAATTCATGTAACTAGCCATTCTATAACAAGTCACTGGTCCAACCGTCTAACTCCAGTGCATATCGGTTCACTGGCCCAACAAACTAACCCAGTGCGTATCGGTTCACTGGCTCAACAGACTAACCCAGTGCGTATCGGTTCACTGGCTTAACAAACTAACCCAGTGCGTATCGGTTCACTGGCCTAACAAACTATCCAGTGCGTATCGGTTCACTGGCCTAACAAACTATCCAGTGCGTATCGGTTCACTGGAGCGACCTTAGAGGATACATAATCAGTCACGTCTAATCACATGTACCAAGATTTCCCATCCGGCTCTTCTTATTTTCTAAGCCAACAACACACAAGCCTCTAAATCTTATTCATGTCACATAGATCACTATAGTCATGTATTTCTCATGATTCTTAAATATAACAAGGAATGATAAATACAATTAATACTAATTAACAGTATCATAAATCAAAAACAGGAACCATGAACATCTACTATAAACCGTACCTGAGGAACTATCATTAACAGATATCATGCACATGAAATGTCGACATTTTCAATTATTAATTCCAACATAAATCATTTTAATTTATTTATCATAAATTATTCAAAATAATCTTTAAAATATATTATTATTATTATTATTTATTCTGTTTGAACAGTAACTATTTTTTTTCTTTTTTTTTCAACAATCTCATAAATTTTACCCAACTTTCCAAATATAAACTTGTCATTTTTATTTTCATTAATTCACAAATAATCTCACACATAATTATCACATGAAATAACTAATCAACATTATTAATTAACTAAAAATGATTTTAATACAAGATAAGAGAGGGGATCTTGCTTACGACGAGTCGGTCGTGAGGGCGCGGATCTGAGCAGTGGCGCGATCGTCGGAGCTGTCGGGCGCACAGATCTGTCGTGGACAGATGTCGAGTTGGCCGACGAAGGGGAGGAGGGTGGCCGGAGCACGGGGCGGCGAACAAGGAGGGCTGGTCGGATTCGAGCTCGGTGCAGGCGGCGCTCGGGGGGTACTGCAGCGGCAGTTGAAGGCGATGGACAGGGGGTCGGCTCGAGGGGGTTGACGGGGCGGCGCTGGCCAAGGGAGGAGGCGGCAGAGGCGCAGGCGGCGAACGGAGGTGGCGGAGGACGTCGGGTTCGAGCTCGGGTGCAGGCGGCGGCGGTGGTCTTAGAGGCGAGGGCTGGGCGTGATCGGAGGCGGGGAGTGGTGAGGTTGGTGGCGGCGTGCTCGGGTCACAGGCGGTGAAGGACGGCGGTTCTCCGGCTTTATTCATAATATTTTAAAAATCATTATAATAATAATTAACCATATAATAACATTAATAAATAATTAACAGCTAAATATTTATATATTTACATATGTACTAATATACTAAGCTCAGGTTTACATTAATAATAACAAGGTCACTAATAATATTAGCTACCAAAAGATTATATATATAAAATCATTAAACCATAAATTAATATTTAGTAGAATTAATAAACACAAGACTATATATTTTATTATTTATTTATTCTGAAAACTCAGAAAATTCTAGAAATTAGGAAAAATATTAATAAAATATAATATAATATTTTAAATACTAGAAAAATTTATTTAAATATGTATCAAAATTTACGGTTGTTACAATTAGGTTTGTAATTTGCATGGTCTTGCAAATTGGTTAGGTTTGCTTTTGATTTTATACTTGGTTTAAAATCATAGTGGAAACTCTCAAGCGGGATTTGCTTGGGGACTGGATGTACACCGGGGAGGTGGAACCAGTATACATGCTTGTATTTGTGATGTTCATTTTATGAGATTGCCATTCTTTCTTTAAAATTTATTATCTACTTTGCATAAATTTTAAAAGAACACTATTCACCCCCCTCCCCCCTCTAGCGTTCTAACACTGTGTGTGCATGTGTGTGAATGATCAAGGTTTGTACAAATTTCTAAGGAAAGAAAATGTAAAATTATATTTTGATAATAAAGTATATCTTATTCTTTGCTTTATTTTGTCTTAAACTCATCTATGTCTTAAGTATCTCTTTGAATATAATTGTTGATATAGCTCTGATACTGCAAAACAAATATTAGCACATAATACACACAATATATAATATTTGTTATTATTAAAATAAACTAATCTTAGGGTCAATATTCCTAACAGTTCGGGTCCGGGCAGGACTTGGTTTTGACCCAGCCCGGCCTAGGTTTTGACCTAGACAGGTTCCTAACGACTAGTTTTCTAGTCCTTGGAGGGGTCGGACCCGAGTTTTGACTCGAACAGCTCCCAACAACTAGAAATCTAGCAGTTGGGATGGTGGTTGAGTGCAGGCTAGCCGGACCCAGCCTGGGTTCAAGGCCCAGTGCCTGACTTGCTCGGGTCAAGCACCAGTTGAAGTGCCCAGATTAGGGCCCAAAACTCAGCGGAGCTCAGATTTTTGAGTTTTTTAGGGCTCAGCGAGGTCTGGGCCTAGACAAAACCGGGCTGGGTTCGGACCCTGGGTCACGGGCTTTTTGGACACCCTAGTCTCAGGTCTAATAATTGGCCCTTGTCCTTGCATGATCTTGTTTCTTTGAAGGGAAACTTTTTATCAGCTAGGTGATGATTTGGCTGGCTATCTTCCTTACAATTTGATGGTGTATTCATAGGGCAAGGGAAAAATCTATCTTCCAAAATAAAGTACCCTCCATTTGTGAAGTTATTAACTTTGATGTTCATTTTATCATGGAATGGATAAGTTTCTCTGCAAGCAAAGCAGCTATGGCCTTGAAATTGGGTCATTCAGAGGAAGCTCTCCCTCATGTTGCTGTTAGAGCCCATTTGGTTGTTGTCGGTAAACTTATGTATTTATGATGCAACTTGGAAAGTTGATGTCCACCTCATCATTTTCACTTTCACACTTTTTTTTGTTTCATTTAGATTCTATTGGAATCATAAAGTGCTTGTTTTGTTTGCATACATAACTTTAAAAAGTGGTTATGATGTGGTCCCCACTCAAAAAAATCATATTACTATGGTTGAGGTTACCTCTTTTAAAAGATAAAAAAAGAAAACAACAAATTGTTATTAATATATTCTATTAAGAAATTCTTTAATCCAATAAATTAACAAATTATTAATTTTCAAAAACCATCTTGTTTAATAAAATTTCACAAACAATCACATAGCTAGTATGAAATTTAATTGTTTCACCCAAGATAGTGCAACCACTATATTTTTACTATTACTAGATAAAAATAAACATAATATGATGAACATATAATAGATACTATTGCACCATAAAAGATGAATAAACATTTTCATCTTGCAGTAAACATTAGTTAATTCCCAAACACAAATAGCAAAGATTGTCACTAAAACTTGACATCAAAGTTTTGGTCAAAAAGACATTCTATGATAGTGTACACTTGTCTCAAACTATATAGGCACCTAAATTTCCCATGACAAAATACTATAATGTATAGCTAAAAATAAAGTTGAGTCATCCAACCCACCACAGAAGTAAGAAAAATCAATCAAAGCTTATATTAAAATCTAAAATCACTCAATCATTCAACAAAAGGTACTATCTTCTATCCATAAGAAATCATTCCTAGCTTGAAGCCTCATCAATATCATCCACAAAGTTTCTATTGTCATCCAAGTCATACTTCAAGACATGGTCTTTCATCCACGCTCATTGAGATTCCAATGGCTTCACTGTGGATAGCCTAGCTTACTTCTCATTGTCATATATATGATCGTGTGCATGATCCAATACATGTTGTGGGAATTCATGAAGGGAATATATGCTCTCCGCTAATTTTGCAATATAATGTTGATTGCCCTCTTTAATTGTGCATGTGATTTCGCCCACTTTCTCAAGAAAACTTACCATCTCCTTTGAATCCTCATTTCTACAACCCAACATTTATTTGCACATGATGATTTGTCCATCCTCTTTAGATTTTACATTTTTGTCCTTATTATAAGCTTCCAGCTCTATGAATGATCCAACTTGAATAGGGGAGCTAGCATTCTCTACATGTAAATCAAGATCAATTGTTTCATTAGCTACTCCTTCAAAATTATCATACGCATTCTTTTTGAACTCTATATATGTTTACGAAATCATCTTCAATAATTAGCATCAAATCATCGTAGTGCTTCAAAGGCTTGTTCACGTAATCCTTGAGTCTTGGATTTTTCTACAAAATAATATGACATATAAGTTGATGATGAAATGTTTACCAACTTTAAGAAGCAGCAATGTATCTGTACATAACAGATACAATAGCTTTTTTTTATCTATTCTGAACAGATAAAATCACTGTTGTATTTGTTTAGATATAGCTGTTGTATCTGTTCACTACAAATAGATACAACATCATCTGTTCACTGTGAATAGATACAACATCATTTGTATCTGTTTTGTATATCTATTCTGTATACATATATAGCCATTGTATATGTTATACTAAACATACACAAATATCATTGTTGAATATATACATATATAGCCATTGTATATGTTATACTAAACATACACAAATATCGTTGTTGTATATGTATACAGTAGCAATATCTTAAACTGTATATGAGAATAGTGGCAAAACTAATACTAGTTATCTACATTCACTAGGTGAAGTGCAAAGAGATCTATGGAAATGAGAGGCTTTTCTTTGGTTCTAACTTCTTCTTCTTAGATCTGGAGCATATGTGTATCTTGGAGATTTGTAGATCTCGCAAAAACTCTTAAGATGACAAACAAAGCAAATAGAATCATATAGGATTTAACATAGAATCATATAGGATTTAACGTAGAAATCTTTAACAGGGAAAAAACACAGGATCAAAAAGATCCACTATCATCACCAAATTACAATCTTTTACAAATAAAGACTATCAAATCCTCTCTCTCACAATACCCTTAAAACCGGTTACACCCTCTGTTAAACTCTAATTACAAGAATATTGTCTTTCTCACTTTCTCTATTAAAAAACCCTGAAATAGGATGTCTTATTTAAAGATGCCCCTAACTTGTCCGCCAAGTCATTTTGGCCTAAAAAAACTGTTAACTTGGTTTATGAGAAAACTACAAGGACTGAGCCTAGCCTTCAAATCCAAATCCAACTTAAAGTTTGAATCAGCATCCAACAGGATCGTTAATGAAGTTCTTAATAATTCCTGTTAGATAACTTTTCGAGTTGTCTGGTTGTTAGGATGCTAGTGTAAATGCAATAAATGTTGCACAAGACAAATATTATATGTAGTATTTGTTGTAGGAAAATTACCTCAAATCCGTGGTTTAAGATACCTTAAGATTTGTTACACCTCCGTTGCTTATTCGAGGTTATAAAGTGGTATACATTTTCTGATTCAGAATACCTTAACTTGCTTATGTAAAACTTCAACCTATCTATTTTCTACTAAACGGTTGGTACTTAAGAAAATCACATTCCCAACTCTAAAATTGTGAGTTTTAGCAAAGTCTATATACTGTATCAGCCATTACACATAACCCCATATCTGAAAAAAACCATGCAAAATCACATTTTTCCTATTCCAAATACTATATCTTATCCTACAAAATAAAAATTCAATTATCATTTACACCTACCTTTTTTGTAATCAGGCTTAAAAAAACCGCAACATTCTTGTCAACCAAAAACAACGTTTTCATGGAAACTCTTCTTTTGAGATTTGTTTTGAAATATCTCGTGAAACTTGTGGCAAAGGGCCGAGTCAGCTATAAAATATTTTGGGCCGGAACCAGTATTAGTAATAAAAGATTATATCCTTTGTTGTGGTCTGGCCCATTACCAACTAACTAAAACCAAGGGGTAAAATTAACAAAACCCCCTAACATTTGTAAGTGCCCCAAATCCTTCTGATTTTAATGAAATGATTAATAATAATTAGTTTATTAAAGTTAAAGGGTAAAACTTAAGTAACAATTTTATACTTAAACAATCACATGTTCTGCTCCTTAACCAACAAAATATGAAACTTTTCCTTCAACATTACCAGTGAGGGGCTGTTTGGTTAAGTTCTCAGGTATCTAAGAAAAGAAAATTGGATGAAGAGAAACCTCTATAAACAATTTTCAACTCATTTCTTATAAAAAAAAACTCTGAAATAAGTTTTTAGAAATAGTGTCAAGTCAATCAATGAGGTACCAAATCATCCTCATTCTTAGCTTCCAAGTCGTAAATAAACATCAGAAAATGAAACCTTATGTAAAAAAAGCTAGAATAATTTTTCGCTAGTGGGATATTTTAGTGGGATAAATAGGAACAATTTTGTGAAGCGGGATATTTTGATAAAATAACGTGGGATAAATTTTTATAATCATGAAATATATATTTATGCATTTTGAAGATATAAATACTATTTATGTATTTTAAACTTACTATTATTGATTGATAATTACTTACAAGAATGTTCTTTACTATTAAATAACTTTTGGTTAGACTGTAAGATATTGACAAGTATTATTATAATGATGGTCTAATGATGGTGATAACTATAATAGGAAAGAAGTAAAGAAAAAATATATATATAAAATTTAAAAATAACAAAATAAATATGAGTTCTAGTTTTTACCACCTAGTTCCAAGCTAAAACTTGGAATAACTTGAGAGACTAAAGCTCTCATTTTTGTATAAAAAAATAAAAAAAGTAGGATAATTTTGTACCATTATCCTAATTCTAGTTTTGTTAGAGTTCTACTTGACTAACATTGTAAAATTTTATTCTAATTTTAGTTCTATGTGACTAACACCTTAAAAATTTATCCCACAAAAAACTCAGAAGATATGGATTGTGTTACAGTCGGCTCTCTCTCGTACAGCCCTCTCTAGGGTGTCGGCTCTCTCTCTTGTAGCCGTCCCTCTCTAGGGTTTTGAAAACCATAGATCTCAGTCCGTTCCTTTCCTCTCTGGAATCGCGTAACGATTCTCTTCCCCTCCCTCGTGATAGATCTTCACCGGCACGACCGCCTTTTTTTATTTTTTTTTCTCTGGCCGGTTTCTACAATCTTTATGAGGAAAGGCCCTTCCTGTCTTACTCTGATAGTTTTACGGTGAATTATTTGGCGAGATCTGAGTCTTGTCCCCAACCCTCATAGCAGTCTTCGGGGTTTCCTACATCTCAGCCTCTGAGATAGCTGTCTCTCGGCTCACACGAATGACATCGCCGTTTCATAATTAATTAATGGCATCGTCGTTTCATATTTATTTAACGACATCGCCGTTTCATATTTAATTAACGGCATTGTCATTTTAGGGTCGCCTTTCAGTCTCCAATTAATGGCATTGCCGTTTAAGCCATCTTTCAGACTCAAATTAACGACATCGCCGTTTTAAGACCGTCTATCGGTCTCATATTAACGGCATCACTGTTTCAAGCAGCCTCTCCGCTCTAAATCAATTTGGAACATTGCGAGAATTGATGATGATGAAAGCACCATAGAGGGGGTGAATAGGGTGAATGCTAATCTAATTTGATATTAATGTCAATTAAAACTTATTAACAAATATATCCTAGCAAGATAGATATTCGATTGAATTAAATCAAGGATATATATGCAGAGGGAAAATAAACAAGAAACGATATAAACAAATAGTGGACACAATGAGCAATTCAGACACAATAATATGATCACGGAATTCAGTCCTTCCGACCTATGTCTCCGCTCCCCACTCTCGGTGTAAAACCCCGTATTTTTGGTTATGAAAATGTGTGAATTATTGATAATAAATAATCCTATTGTGGTAAATGTCTTGAGATCATGGATATACTTGGTAACGAGTTATTAGACATGTATGAGTGTGGTTTCATAAAGTTTCGTGCATTGGTTTTGGCTGAATAACAAAACATGCACGAATCTGGAAATTTATATCTGCTCAGTCGACTTATGAGTCGACTCATGAGTCGACTAATGAGTTGACTGATGAGTCGAATTATGAGTCGACTGACGGGCTGATTTTGGGTTTTCTTTTAGTTTGCGGGTCTGTTCGGTTTTGTATCTGGTTTGACCACTCATATATGATATTTCCTACCCGAGAACACCTTCAGAACTCAGAAACCTAGCCCCCATCTCTCCCTCTCAAACCCTAGCTTGGATTTTCAACGTTTTGGAGGAGTTCTCGAAGGAGTTTGCACGGGATTTCGTGCAGTGCAGCGGAGGAGATCGTGCTTTGGCAGATCCAGGAGTTGCGCATCATATCAGAGGCGAGTAACATCTCGCCCAACCCTACACCCACTGTTTATATGATTTTATTTGGTTTTATTTTGTTTTTATTGAGCCTAAATCACTATTTGTGTATAAAAATAGATCTTTATAGCATATGATGCGAAAATCGAATATTTTCAGTTTATAAAAGCTCACAAACGAATTTGTAAATTAAGATCCAGATCTGGAGTTTGTTTAAACATGAGTTTTATTGTGATTTATTGTTTTCAATACGTTTTTAAACATGAAGAAATATGTTTAGGGTTTTTAAATATAAAATTTTACATGTAAATCTTTCGTTTCTGTTGGTATTCATGTGCTAGAATCGGAAATATATTGCTGGACATGATTAAAGAGAACTTTAGTTAACGTATTTGCAGTTAATCATTGAAAGCAGAAAACTGGAGATTTTCTGCTCAGTCGACCAATGAGTCGACTCATGAGTCGACTTATGAGTCGACTGATGAGTCGACCAATGAGTCGACTTATGGGGGAAAACTTTAGTTTTGTGTTTTGTCTGGTCGACTTATGAGTCGACTGATGGGTCGACTTATTAGTCGACTGATGGGTCGACCAATGAGTCGACTAATGAGGAGTTTTTTTTTTCTTTTGTATTTCTTCAGTTTGAATCTATTTGAGTTGTTTCAGTTTAACTAAAACTGTATATGCTTGTTTATTGTTGTTGCGTGTTTTGATACGAACGAGGAGTCGCCTCGAATAACGGGTGTTAGAAATTATTGTTTAACCTGTACCTTTATATGTGAGATGACATGTGGACATGAGTTTAGGTTTGCGCACCGAGACACGTGAGTAATTAGGGTATATGCATCTGTTTATAAATTCATCTTGTCCATGTGTTGGACAATTATGATGTACAGTCCATATGTTGGACATTTATCATATTCAGTCCATGCGTTGGATATTGGTTATATTTAGTCAATGCGTCGGACATTGGTTATATTTAGTCCATGCGTTGGACATTGGTTATATTTAGTCCATGCGTTGGACATTTGGTTATATTCAGTCCATGCGTTGGACATTGGTTATATTCAGTCCATGCGTTGGACACTCGTTACTTTCAGTCTATGTGTCAGACGTTTACTTCATGCAGTCCATGTGCTGGACATTTAATCTATATAGTCTATGTATTTGGACACCTAATCGCTTTCGGACATGACATTCATGTGAGTTCGACATGACACTATGTTTGGAAGTAGAGATGAGTTTTGTATTCTTTTAATTTGTTTGTTCCTATATTAGATTCCGGGTTTTGGTATTTAGGGATTTACAATTTGAGATACAAGGTATATACATGAGGGTTTCCTTGTTTGGATTATTTCGTTCGACGTACCTATGCTCGTGTTGTAATTCCCTAACTACTAAAATCCTCTTATACATAGGTATTTACAATTTGAGCTACATGGTATATACATGAGGGTTTCCTTGTTTGGATTATTATATATATATATATATATATATATTATCTGTTTTTTTGTATACAACGAGCCCTTTCCCTTGGGGTTGGTTGTGATGTTACTCGCTAGCGCTTTGACGCTCGTTGTCCCTTCCCCTTTCAGGTAACAAGCCAGGAGCCCGGAGAGTCGCAGGTTGATGGCGTCACTCTTTAGCTTCAGCCGTTTATTATAGTTATATTTTTCTTTTGAACTCCACTGTAAACTTTTGTTAGACATTTAAGAGTTTATCCTAGAAGTTGTAAAGGTTGTGTGCCTTGTTTCCTTTTATTCAGACATTTGTATTTGAGACTTATTGAGGAGCTCCAGTTTATTCATTTCAGACATTGACTTGTACTTTAGTATGTTAGATGATGAAGTATTTATTTGATCTCTATTATTTCATTAGTTGACTCTTGTATTATCTTTTACTTGCTTTTGTACTTACACCTGTTATTGACTCTACTAGAGAGATATTAATTATGATGGTGAAATATGTTATTGCACGGTGTGGTACTTGACAGGTTTGACATTCTTGGTTTTACCTTGGATTGCAGCCAACCCAGGGGCGTCACACTCGGGGAGAATCCACTAACACGATGGGTTTTTGACGTTCACCTAAAACGTTCATAATCAGTTTTCAACGCTCTTTGACAAATGTTTACAACACACACAAAGTAAACACACTCTACACCCTTTAAGTATTAGTCTAGCCCATATTGTCTTCCTCAAGTGTTCTAAATTATAACCTCTAACTAGGCTTTACTACCAACCCCACTCCTCTTGGAACCGACATCATATCTCACCACACACTCATATCGGTGTACAAGTGTAATACAAGTGTAACTCAAAATAAGCCTCAAATACAAGATTTGTTCTCTTTAATAGATGAGAACTCAATGTAAGCTCACTCTCACAATATCACAATCCCACAACCCAATATATAAAGTATGAAATACTAAAAGTTCATATAGAGATGTGTGTGATAAAATGAATTCAATAAAATCAAACTCAAATAGCAAACTAGCAATAGTATGAATATGAAAAAACAATAATAAAATGCTAATAAATGAGTTAGAAAAACTTCTCTCTAAACACAAAGAGAGGATGAGAGTGATTGAGGATGAATTCCTCAATTGACAATGTAAGCTTCCACTTTGTAAACAAGCACCAAAACTTGAGAAGAAACTTAAACAAACTTTTAGACCCTTTAAAATTCTTGTTAAAACCCACTTGGATGATCTTGAGAAGTGAAACCGTAAGGGGTATTTATAATATGAAAACCAAAGCCCAAAAACTAAGAAATCCCAGTAAAAAGATAAAAATACAAAAGGCTGGAAAAACTAGCCGTTATAGGCGTCAGTCGACTGATACTGTTCATCAATCGACCGATAAGTTGATCGTTACAGAAAATTAGCAGCTCATCGGTCGACTAAAGACCTCATCAGTCGACTGATGACTCATCAATTGATTGATAGTTTATCAGTCGTAAAAAAACAGAAACTTTTTGGCAATTCCAGATGAGTTCATCAGTCGACTGGTAAAATCCATCAGTCGACTGATAACAGTTTATCAGCTTAAAATGAATAGTAAAACTAATTTTTAAACCTCTTTAAAAATAGCAAATAAATTTCAAAAAATATAAAACTTTGAGAAAAGTTTATAAACATGAAAAAGAACATGTTGGAAAAGGAATTTTTCAATTTGTACTTATCATTTGTGAAATCTTAGAAATATTCAAAAACACTAAAATAAATGTGTACAAAAATATGTTAATTTTGATATTTAGCTCAAATCAAGTTTTGGAAACTTGTGGAATGTTTTTATGGACTCAATAAAAGATTTTTATAATATTTGTATAGTCCAAAGTATGTTAAAATATATTTTTCATAAAAACACCTATGATTTGAGAAATTTCACAAATAAATATGTGTGTACATTTTGAGCTTAAAGAATTAGCATACATTACATATAAACCTATACTAAGTATACCAAGAGTGAATCATATGAAGCTTGAACTTGATTGGCTAACTTGGTTTGCATAGGCTTTAATATCAATGTAGCTCATTTTCCTATGTATATTAAACAACACAAAACTAAAATACTAAAATCACTATTAGTCGTAAATTGTTTGTTAAATCGTCATCAAAACAAGAAGGCTAACAATCTCCCCTTTTTTGATGATGACAAACAATTTATCAATATACATATAAAATCAAATAAGGCTAAAACTAAATACTAAATACTCACATTTTTCTCTCCCTTTGGCAACATAAAAATTAGGGAAAATACACAATGAGAACTAAGGGCTACTTGATGCGGCATAAACATGTACCAAAAAGGTTGCAAGTGCACAACCGTGTCAAGTTATAGTATTTAAGATATCGATCCCACGAGGAAGGCGTTTTGTAGGAGAAAATATAAAATCGGTTCTTATGTTGTGTGCGTGACAAGTAGGAGTGATAAGTGAATGTGATTGTGAAGAGATTGAGAGAGTGAAAATGGTGTGTGAATAGGTGTAAAGTGTAAGTGAGAGTGGATTTGAAAAAGAATGAGTATGATCAATAAGGTGAGAAGAAAAAATGAATAAAATCAAGAAACAAAAATAAAAAAAAATCAAGAATGAAAAACAAAATTTAAGAATAAAAGAAAATGCAAGAAATTAAAGATGTTGGATTCAATTATAGATATGGGTAATCTACAATTAAACCCACTTCTTAGAAAATGATGATTCCCTAGAGGGTTCTAGCCTAAAGGCGAATCAAATAAAATAAAAATAAACAAAAAGAAAAACTAAACCCAAGAGGGTTCTAGCCTCAAGGTGAATAATATAAGAAATTAAAATCTAAGTACAAAATAAATTATAAAATCTAAACTACAAAATAAAATTGCAAGAATTAAATGCAAGAAAATAAATCTACTCTATAAGCATGAAATAAATCTAAGGCAAGAGGGTTCTAGCCTCTTGGCTATTTAACAAGAAAATAAAATCTAAACTACAAGCATAGAAATAAATCTACACTAATAAGCAATAAAAAGGAAATAAAAGAGAAAAAGGAAAGAAAATGCAAACCTCTAAATAATTCTTCATCTCCATCTTCATCATCCAACAAAGAGAAGAAATATTTAAAGTGGTGAAAAAATTATTATTATTAATTGCAACTAAAGTTACAATTTTTGGAAGGCCTTCTCAATTAAGAGTAGCCCTCCTCTCCAAAAGGAGTTTACAAAATTTTTACACCTCTAACCCCTCACTCTATACCCCTATTTATAGTAAACATCAGTGAATGAGAGCCATTGGATCAAACTTGAGCCCCAAGACAAGCACAATCAGCCATTGACGCGCGCTACAGTAATCTGGCATTGATGCAGGCATCGATGCAGGTATCGATGCAGGTATCGATGCCCACATCGATGCCGACATCGATGCCTACTATTTCCAAATTTTGATTTCACGGATAGCTTTGTCTCGTCGAGATAGGCGATTTTCATATATTATATGTTAAATTCCGTCTTCCGAATTAGGAGATATCGTCGTTTTTTTGTGGCCAACCATTTTGAATATGATTTCTTTTCATATTGGATTTTTGATTTTCTCCGGCTTCTACAGGCTACACGACTTCATTCTGGGCTTTTGGATAATTTGGAAATTGATTTTCCAATGTGCTTCTTTGCTTTATTTCTTCATTTAATCAATGGGTTTTTATTGAGAGATGAGAGTTTGAGATTTATTCTTCATTAACCTGCAATTAAAAGATAAAAATAATTATTAGTGGTATATTTATTCATATAAAATAGATAATAAGGGTATAAAATTATAATAAAATATGATTATCAAATACCCCCACACCTAAACTTTTGCTAGTCCTCTAGCAAAGAAAATAAAAAGAAAATCCTAACTCACTTTCGCAGGAATCACGGTTGTATTTAGCGTATACAACAAGCCTTTAAATCCCTAGGTTACCCTAGTGGACGAGTTGTAGTCTCGTGAGGGTTTGCAGTGAATATACCCATAAAATTTGGTCAATCTTGTCGAATTAAAGAAGTCAGTAAATAACTAAATTCACTTGATAATTTTTAGATAATCTAATTAGAGCCAGTTATCACTCAAGAAAACATTTTTATATATAACTCTAAGGTATATTTTTAAGAAAATCTTCTCATTGTAGCAATACAAAACCAAGCCAAACTTAGAAATTTAATTTAAAAGTTTTGAAAAGAACATGCTAACTCTTTGTTTTAAATAATTTTCAAGTTGCTTGATTTAAAATATTTTCCAATACCATATATACAACTATAAAACATTTATTAGTTTTTTTAATTCTTTCTTCTTTGGTGATTTTTTCTACTTTAACGGGCTTTCTAAGTAACCATTTAACGAGTTTTGGGCCAATGGATCCCAACCCAATTTCTACTTTAACGGGCTTTCTAAGTAACCATTTAACGAGTTTTGGGCCAATGGATCCCAACCCAAATGAGCTTAGGCCATTAAGTATGGAAATACTCATTGGGCTTAATTACTCGGTCAGCTTAGGCTTTATAAGATAGAATCACCTTGAATTAAAGTGTTTTTTTTCTTTTTGGTGCCCATTTTTCGCACTCTTCTTTTGCAATTTTTTTTTTGTATATGTATATATATTTTGAAAATATGTAAATCAAGACACTTTGAAAAAATTATTTTCAACTCTAAGTTAAGCATGCAAAAAATTTATTATTTTAAATAAAAATCCAAGTTAATGCTTAAATAAAGTATACTACTTTGAAAATCATTTCTTAAGAAATTTATTTAGAGTTATCATAAAAGGTGATCTTAAGTAAATAACCAACTAGGGATTAGAAAATTTCAAATGTATCAAATAAATCAATTATTACATAACTCTATCAATTTGGCAAGTGACGATATTTTTATAAATTTTTTTTTAAAGAAAAGGAAAAAGAACAAAAATGTAACTAAAAATGTAAAATAAAGAGAAAAAAATAACTAATTCCCACCCCCACACCTAAATTTTGCATTGTCCTCAATGCAAACTCTATCCACCTAAATTTTGCATTGTCCTCAATGCAACTCTATGATGCATAAAGTAAAACAGATAAGAAGTGAAGCACTTACATTTGGTCGGCTGATAAAAATCTGTAATTACCTTTTGTCTGAGGAGGATGAAATCAAATTTTTATTCTCTTTTTTTTTCTTTTTTTTCTTCTTTTTTTTTCTTCTTTTTTTTCTTTTTTTTTCTTTTTTCCCTTTTTTTAACAACTGAACAAGAAACTCTCAAATGAGAGAAGAATAAATTCTTTTTATTATTCTGAAATAAACAAAATAAACAATGTAGAATGAAATATTCAACATGAAGAGTTCATGTTCTATATTGAATCCTACCTTATTGCTGAAAATTCTCCCACGGATTTTAAATAAATTCAACATGATATAATCAACAATGTGCTGAAATTCTAAGCATTCCGGGGTGTTCAATGATTTTTGTGGCAATGGAAGGTAGGTATTATTGGTGTCATGCATATTGGACTTAGATTCTTGATTTGTGAATGTTTGTTCTCTAACAACCAATTTTTCTTTAACAATTTTCTTAACCCCAAGATTCATGGTTGATGTGTAAAAATTTGGTTGTTGTTTATTTTCCAAAAATCTTAGTTCATCAAGAAAGAGTTTTTCAAAATTCAGTTCAAAACAGCAATTGTCTAACACAGTTTCTTTATTTTGACAAACCCGATCTGCTTCTCCTAATATTTTTAGCTCCTCACCGAAAATTTCCTCAAAACTTAGATCTGACTCTTCTTCTTCTTCCCTCGGTCTTTCCTGAATTGAATTATCAGGGGAAGAATGAATTAGAACAAGAATTTGGCTTAAAGGTGTTCTTTCCTGATTATCGACATGTTTTCCTGACTGTAGTGCATTCATTTGAGTGTCCTTAGGATTGACCATGGGTTGACTCAGAATTTCTCCTTCCTCTACTTCACTTATGACACTAGCTAGTTGATCAATATGGGTTTCTAATCTAGCTAGGGCTTGAGTGTTAGAGTTAAGTATGAGTTCGGTTGATTGCATAAAGGAGTTCATCGTGTAGGATGTTTGAGTTAACATATCCGTGGCTAGTGTGGAGGCCTTAATAATGATTTCAAAACCTTTTTCCAAAAAATTGAGACGTTCATCATGATCTGTATCAAGAGGAGTGTGAGTTACAACTTGATGATGAGGAGACTGATTTTGATGTGACAGATTGGGTTGTTGAAATTGTGGATGAGAATTGAAAGGAACTGTGTTTTCCCTAGGAAAATGTTGGGTCAAAGAGGGAGTGAAGTTTTGAGTTCCAGAGTGGTTTTCCTGATTCCATGCAATGTTTGTGTAACTTGCCCAACCTGGGTTGTAGGTTGGAAAAAATGGATCATTTACCGAATACTGATATGGACTCTCTACAAACTCCCGGACTTCATTGGAAATTTCAATCCTATTGGGATAACATAAATTTTGAAAAACTTGTGGATTAGCCATTTGTTCAAAATGAATTTGTTGATGTGTATTGTCCCTAATCCACGTTTTGCATGCACCAAAAACAATTACTTTTTATATAATTTTTTTTTGTTTTGGAAAAATAAAAGTTAGTTTTTTTTGAAGAAAAAGGAAAAACAAATCAAATCACTTTTCAATCATGCTAACTCTAGGGTTAAGCCTAACTCAGCTAATGAAGAAAAAGGAAAATCCTAACTAAAACAAATCAAAATCAATCACTTTTCAATCACTCTAACTCTAGGGTTAAGCCTAACTCAACTAGACTAGCTCCTAACCAAAAATTCCTAAAGTGAAAAGATAAAAGTTTTACCCGGGTAGTTAGCCAGGTAAGGATAGTACTAGAGGGTGATCAAAGATCAATTAAGTACCTCATTCCTTGCGGAGCGCTTTACGCAACCCCTAAACCTTGCCTTAGACACCAACTAATCTGAGAAAACTTAAACCGGTTCACTTAAGGATTTCTTGTTCCTTATTGAGCTCGAATCCTTAGGGGCCAACGTCTAATGAGTTTTATTAGGCTTGGGTGGTGTAGTGAGGAATTAGTGATTTTTGGGCTAAGGAAAGGGTGATGAAATCCCTCACCTTATCTTGATTATGGGGTTTTGCCCTTAAAAATATTTTTAAGTGTGTGTCAAATCAAGATGCTCAAATCACTTGGTGAATTCCTACTAACTATATGAAATGCAACCCTATGAATTAAAAGCAACTAAAAAGGATGGAAAAGAAAAATCTTTTTTTTAATTAGGGTTAACAATCAAACAAATGAGAAGGGGGGATTTGTTTGAATTTATTATCTTGTTAGTAAATGTCAAAGTGAAGGGTGAATTTTATTATGGTCAACGGAAATAAAATCTTTTTTTTAAGATCCTATTTGTCACTAATTGTGAGAAACTAACTAAAGGTGTGGAATTGAAAATATAAGGAAGAAGACTTACCACAAGCGAATATCCAATTCCTCAATCTCCAATTCTTGATCTTTAATCTCCAAGTAGTTCTTTCACAATAAACACACAAGTTAAAGAACCAAAATAATTAAAACCTACTTAAGCACCTTCCCCGGCAACGGCGCCAAAAACTTGATGCGGCATAAACATGTACCAAAAAGGTTGCAAGTGCACAACCGTGTCAAGTTATAGTATTTAAGATATCGATCCCACGAGGAAGGTGTTTTGTAGGAGAAAATATAAAATCGGTTCTTATGTTGTGTGCGTGACAAATAGGAATGATAAGTGAATGTGATTGTGAAGAGATTGAGAGAGTGAAAATGGTGTGTAAATAGATGCAAAGTGTAAGTGAGAGTGGATTTGAAAAAGAATGAGTATGATCAATAAGGTGAGAAGGAAAAAATGAATAAAAAAAAATCAAGAATGAAGAACAAAATTCTAGAATAAAAGAAAATGCAAGAAATTAAAGATGGTGGATTCAATTATAGATATGGGTAATCTACAATTGAACCCACTTCTTAGAAAAGGGTGATTCCCTAGAGGGTTCTAGCCTAAAGGCGAATCAAACAAAATAAAAATAAACAAAAAGAAAAACTAAACCCAAGAGGGTTCTAGCCTCAAGGTGAATAGTATAAGAAATTAAAATCTAACTACAAAATAAAGTGCAAAATCTAAACTACAAAATAAAATTGCAAGAATTAAATGCAAGAAATTAAATCTATTCTATAAGCATGAAATAAATCTAAGGCAAGAGGGTTCTAGCCTCTTGGCTATTTAACAAGAAAATAAAATCTAACTACAAGCATAGAAATAAATCTAAACTAATAAGCAATAAAAGAGAAAAAGAAAGAAATGCAAACCTTCAAATAATTCTCCATCTTCATCTTCATCTTCATCATCCAACAAAGAGAAGAAGAGAAAAATTTAAAGTGGTGAAAAAATTATTATTATTAATTGCAACAAAAAGTTACAATTTTGGAAGGCCTTCTCAATTAAGATATATATATATAAGCAAATTAACCAGAGTTTACAAAGAACTCTTACAAGTTCACAACATCAACAAACCAAAATAACTAAGCATCCAAGTGCACATAAACTATATATATATATATATATATATATATATATATATATATATATATATATATATATATATATATATATATATATATATATAAGCAAATTAACCAGAGTTTACAAAGAACTCTTACAAGTTCACAACATCAACAAACCAAAATAACTAAGCATCCAAGTGCACATAAACATAGTTTTCAATACACAAAACATAGAAAATACTACATCACAATGTTCAGAAACATAAAAAAAGTACATATATCCAAAATAAGATGTCTGCATCAGGTAGACGGTCCTAGACCCAGGGAAGGAGTAGAAGGCTGCAACAAACTAAGAGTGGCATCAAGTTCCTGCCTACGCTCAATGTACCACAAGCGCTCGTACACACCTTCTTCTAGGCTGTTGATACAATGAGCTATAGAATCGAGAATATAAGAGGAGGATGCAGTAGGGGAGTGGCGATGAGCTCTATAGCTGGAATCAAAAGATGAATCACTAGAGCTAGATGACACAGACTTAGAAGACCTAGGTGGGGGAACATACACCAGAAGATGATCTAGTGCATATTGGGTAGGAGGAATTCCCATTCTATTAAGGGTAGTGGAATAAAAAAATGGAGTGATTCTAAGAGATGTTTCCTCAGAAAGATCGACTCCAAAATGGGTAAAAATTTTGGTAAGAATGGCTCCGAAAGGTAGGAATTTTGTGTGAGTGGAGGCCATTATATCAAAGATAGCTTTCCCCCACATGGCATCCTTATAACCAACTATGGCATATATGGCACATGTAAGATCTTGAGAATAGTGATCATAACCCCCGATTTTGGGAATTATGTTGTATCTAATTATTCTCCCAATAATCTTACCTAGGAAAGAAATAGAGTCGGATTCTAGAGGAAAATGTCTACCAGGTAGAGTTAATAAGGAATCAACAGTAGGGTCATCATACATAATATCACCAGAGTGTCTCCTCTAGGTATGTTAAGGATCTCAACAAGCTGGTTAGCAGAAAATAGAATTTAACGACCCTTAACAAGAGAAGAAATGAATGGGGTGTTGGGATTGGTGGAATTAACTTGCAAATTTACATAAAATAGCCGCATTAAATGAGGATAATGCGGGCAATAATTCTCACTAGAAAGCAAATTAAGCAACCTAGCATCATTAAAATAGGTGCTTAAATGAAAATGATCACAATCATCAAACTTAACAAATCTCTCGGGAAAAAATAATAACTGGCATAAAGTTCGAAATTTACCAATTAGAGTGAGATTTCTCAAATATTGTTCATAATATTGAAAATTATCCGTGGGAGGAGGACATGGAGCACAAGGAGGAGGGTTAGGAGCACGAGAGGATGAGGGTCGTCCTCTACCAGTCCTAGATCATTTTTGACAGATTTGCAAGAAAATAGACAAAGATAGCAAATCCTAAGAAGATAAAATGAAACCCTAAGAAGATAAAACCCTAAAATTGAGAGCTCAAAATGGACAAGGATGAGGAAAGAGGATTATACCAAAGAGGAGGACCACTGAGCTCAAAGCCGACAAGAAATGGAGATCAATTGGAGGAGACGACAACAGAGGAATCGTTGGTCAACTGGGAAGATCGGATGAACTAGGAATAAGCGGTTACGGTTTGGGGTATAGGGAAAGTTTTGATGGCCAGGATAATTTCATTTGAGAGAAGAATGACTAGGATGAGAAGGTGAGAATAGGTCACATGAGAACAAAAAAATTATCCGCAGACAAAATTCAAACTCAAAATCAATTTGAGCCCGTCGGTCGACTCATCAGTCGATTGAAGGCAATCAGTCGACTAATAAGTCAACTGACAAGCTCAAAACCTGTTTTTCAAATAAACTTTGATTTTTATGCTTTTAAATATATGTATATATGTGTGTGTGTGTGTGTGTGTGTGTGTGTGTGTGTGATGGTAATTACTCATTTAATTAATGAGTAAACATATCTTAAATAATATTTCACACAAAAATAATTTATTTAAAATATATAAATATATTCATAAATTTTCCACAAAAAAATCATTTTAAACTCATCCTATATTAAAAAAGAAACTCATAAAACAACAAAATTAAAAAAATCATTTTAACTTTGTTTTGGAACCTAAGCATTTTTTGTGCCGAAAGATTTAGGGACATGACCCCTATCATTTAAACTTAAAGCCCTTGGGTTATGAACCAATTTGGGCGTATTTTGTGCACCGATACGGTCAAAATAAAAATTGTATAAATAACCTTTACGATTACAATTTATGCAATGAAAAGGTTGAAATAATTTGCGTCGACCAATTAGCTGTGCATGTGACTCATTTGCAAAAAAGATTTTTCTTTAAAATTGTTTTGCAAACGGGAAACTCTTTTCAAATCAAAACAAAATTTGGTCAAATGACCAAAATGACCAAATCATATTTGTAACATGGGCATGTTTATGATGATCATTAAGTGTGTGTACATGTGAAGATGAAGCTTGATGGGATGCAAAAAACATGATTAGGCTTGATAGGCTTTTGTACATTATAACAAAATTTGGTAATATGACCGTTACGGCCGCAAATAGAACACTTGTAAATTTTGTTATACATATGTGCATAGTGTGCAGGTTTCTTGGAAGAATTTTCATAGGACTTTGCACATAAGTCCATAAGATTGTTATTATTATCAATGCATGTTTTAAGGGTTGAAACAAAAGATGATATACGATCCTTAACAAGATTCAACTTATTATTTTGCATACAAGCATTGTTATTAGAAGTAAAAAAAATATAATTATTCACAAAAGAGCTAACATTATTTTTTATGTTTTCTACTTCTAATATGGTATTATTTTTCTTATGAGTTAAATTGGTAATGTTTGACATTAAAGAATCATGATCCAATTTAAGTTTATAATTATTTTCTTTTAGGATCATATTTTTATTAGAAATAGAATCAAACTTAGAAGCTAATAACTCGTGATCAGGTTTTAATGCAACATGTTTGCTTTTTTAAATTTATAAAATTTTGTTGCAACTTCTTATAATTATGCATTAATAATTCATATCCACGGGCAAGTTCATCAATAGATTATTCATCATTATTATCGGACTCGCATACCTCACTAGGCTATCGCCTAGTGGCCATGTACATGAAGATGCTCCTTTTGAACTTGAGAAAGAAGCCGCCAAAGCGTGTTAGATTTCCTCCAAGTTTCCTTGACGTGCTTTTATAAATTTCCATAAGGTGTAAGCACTATCAAAAGAATAAAGCTTGTTAGAAAAAGATGAATCAAATGCATTATGTAAGAATTCTAACAAAAGCTTGTTTATTATAAACATTCTTTTATCTTCATTGCTCCACTTGGATTTCTCCAATGTGGGCACAACATAAGCATAATCAATAATCTCCTATAAATCAAAGTGTCTAGATCTAACAAAAAGCTTAAATCTAACATATCATTGTGCATAGGAGAAATTATCAATTTTAGGAGCAATATTAATAGCATAACCTAAGCTAGATATTCGATTGAATTAAATCAAGGATATATGCAGAGGGAAAATAAACAAGAAACGATATAAACAAAATAGTGAACACAATGAGCAATTCAAACATAATAATATAATCATGGAGTTCGGTCCTTCCGACCTACATCTCCGCTCCCCACTCTCGGGGAAAATCCACTAACACGACGGGTTTTCGACGTTCACCCAAAACGTTCACGATCGGTTTTCAACGTTCACCGACAAACGTTTACAACACACATAAAGTAAACACACTCTACACCATCTAAGTATTGGCCTAGCTCGTGTCACATTCCTCAAGTGTTCAAAATTATAACCTCTCATTAGGCTTTACTACCGACCTCGTCTCTCACCATACACTCCTCTCGGTGTACAAGTGTAATACAATGTGTAACTCAAAATAAGGCTCAAATACAAGATTGTTCTCTTCAATAGATGAGAACTCAATGTAAGCTCACTCTCACAATATCATAATCCCACAACATAATATATAATGTATGAAATACTAAAAGCTCAAATAGGGATGTGTGTGATAAAATAAGTTCAATAAAATCTAACTCAAATAGCAAACTAGCAATAATATGAATATAAAAAATTAGTAATAAAATGCTAGATAAATGAGTTAGAAAAACTTCTCTCTAAACACAAAGAGAGGATGAGAATGATTGAGGATGAATTCCTCAATTGATAATGTAAGCTTCCTCTTTGTAAATAAGCACCAAAACTTGAGAAGAAACTTAAACAAACTTTTAGACCCTTTAAAACTCTTGTTAAAACTCACTTGGATGATCTTGAGAAGTGAAACAGTAAGGGGTATTTATAGGATGAAAACCAAAGCCTAAAAACCAAGAAAACCTAGCAAAAAAGACAAAAATATAAAAGGCTGGGAAAACTAGTTGTTACAGGCGTCAGTCGACTGATATTGTTCATCAGTGACTGATGAGTTGACCGTTACAGGCAACTAGCAGCTCATTGGTCGACTGAAGACGTCATCGGTCGACTGAAGATCTCGTCAGTCAACTGATGACTTATCAGTCGACTGATAGTTTATCAGTCATAAAAACAAAATCTTTTTGATAATTTCAGGTGAGTTCATCTGTCGACTGATAAAATCCACCAGTCGACTGATAACAGTTTATCAACCTAAAATAAATAGTAAAACTAATTTTTAAACCTCTTTAAAAAAATAGCAAATAAATTCCAAAAACTGTAAAACTTTGAGAAAAGTTTATAAACATGAAAAAGAACATGTTGGAAAAGGAATGTTTCAATTTGCACTTATTATTTTTGAAATCTCAAAACTAATAAAAAACACTAAAATACATGTGTACAAAAACATGTTAATTTTGTTATTTAGCTCAAATCAAGTTTTGAAAACTTGTGTAATATTTTTATGGACTCAATAAAAGATGTTTATAATGTTTGTATAGTTCAAAGTATGTTAAAATATATTTTGCATAAAAACACCTATGATTTGAGAAATTTCACAAATAAATATGTATGTAAAATTTAAGCTTGAAAATTTAGCACACATTACATATAAACCTATACTAAATATACCAAGAGTGAATCATATGAAGCTTGAACTTGATTGGTTGACTTGGTATGCATAGGCTTTAATATCAATGTAGCTTATTTTCCTATGTATACTAAATAACACAAAACCAAAATACTAAAACCAATATTAATCATAAATTATTTGTTAAATCATCATCAAAACAAGAAGGCCAATAGATGATGGGTTGGCCGAGCTTTGTGCCAAATGCATCTTAGACGACGAAGATGACCTTGTTTTTTTGTCAACTAAGGACCAGAGAGATTCGCCTTCCCTTAACAACTGTCTCTTGGGGAAGGTTTTTGATAGGAAGATTACTAATAGAGATGGTCTTGAGCATGTCCTTAGGAAGGTATGGATTGTAGATGCCCTCTTCCAGGTGGAACATTACAATGGAAGGAATACTTTCCTTTTCAGATTCGGTTCCGATACAGATAGAGAGAAAGTGCTTGATGGTGGGTCATGGTGCTTTGAAAGGAACTTGCTCAATTTGATTGTTTCTCATGGGTTCGGTGCCCCAACTTCTCTGGATTTCTCTTCAACTTTATTTTGGGTAAACGTCAAGAATTTACCACTGGCTACAATGAACGAGAGGTGCACCAGAGACTATGGCTCGCTTATAGGAGAACTTAAAGGGATTGATTTGCGGGATAACAAGATACGATTGAGAATTCTCATGGATATGACTAAGCCTCTAAAAAGAGGCATACATGTTTGCTTTAAAGAGACCGGGGAGATTGAGAAGCTCTTCCTCACCTATGAGAGACCTCCTGACTTTTGCTTTTCATGTGGCATTATTGGCCACAAAGCTGCTGAGTGTGACAAACAAAGTGTACAAGTCGATGGTATTTTTATCACATCCAAAAGCAGATATGGTTCTTGGCTCAGAGAACCCCCACCATCATTTAAGGCCTTTGAGACTCGGTCTTCTGGAGCAACTGAAGCAGATCGTGAGGGGCAGAAACAACCATCATCTTGGGTGGTCTCAGATGATATCAGGATGATGATTCACGTGGTAGCGTTCCACTATGGATAATTCTAGTCACGGTAAGATGTTAAACCCCCACGGTAAGGTGTGAAACACCTCATGTAACCTTGCCCATGGATATCGGTATTGGTTCTAATTTACATGATGTTATAGTTACCACATCCACCTCCGGAAAGCGAGCCATATCGACTTGGAAGAGGCTTGCTAGAGGGTCTGGGTAGTAGGGCTCCAAACAGAAAGAGAAAGGAGGCAAACGTAGGAAAGATTCTCTGAAAGATCCTTCGGATGTACATGAGAAGATGGCACGATTAGTGATTTTCAGTCCAGACTCTACTCTTGTTGAGGTGCACCCTGGTGGCTAGGGATGCTAGGAGCCATGAGTTTCTTTTGTTGGAATGTTTAGGGACTAGAGAACCCTAAATCATTGACTATTTTTCGTAGATTGACGCAGACTCATTCCCCAAGTCTAGTCTTTCTTTCGGAGACTAGACTTTCTAGTAGGTGGGCGTAGATAATGAGATCTCAGTTGGGTTTCTAGAATTGCTTTGTAGTGGATAGTAGAGGCAAAAGTGATGGATTCATGTTACTATGGGGCGATGAAATGAATGTGACTATTCGTTCTTTTTCTCCGGGGCACATTGACGCATTAGTTGTTAACTCAGCGGGTAGGAATTAGCGATTCACCCGGTTTTATGACCATTCTCAGAAACACTTATGGTACCAGTCCTAGGATCTGTTGAGACAATTGAGGGGTCTTTCCTCTGAGCCATGGTTATGTGGAGGTGACTTTAATGCCATCACGAGCCCAGGGGAGAAGCTAGGTGGTAGACAGGCGTATGTTTCAAAAATGCTAGATTTCCAAAATGTTCTGCTGCATTGTGAGCTACTTGATCTGGGGTATTACGGGCACACCTTCACTTGGAATAATCGGCAGACTGGTACATCTCATATCCAAGAGCGCTTGGATATGATGGTAGCTGACTCTGGCTGGTGTGACATATTTTCCTCTGCTGAGATACACCACTTGGATTTCTCTATTTCTGACTATCGTTCTATTATGTTATATTTTGCTACTCCTCGCCCCCTTCCAGTTAAGCATGATCGTCCTTTTCGCTTTGAAGCCTTTTGGCTCAAAGATGATGATTTGAGTGATGTTATTAGAAGGGTCTAGCCTGGGATCTCCACACAACAGGGTCTATGTGAATCAGTATGACAGAAGCTAGGGTCTTGTGCTACAAATCTCAGTAGTTGGAGCAAAGAACGTTTTGGTAGATGGAGACATAGATTATTAGTTATTCAGTGAAAGCTCCAGTCTCTCTACTCTTCTCCTGATGTGGGGGATCGTATGGTTGAGATCCAAAGTGTTGAGAAGGAGAGAGATGTTATTGAGTATATGGAAGAGAGCTTCTGGAGACAGCAAGCTAGGGTTGATTGGCTCTGAGACGGGGACCGTAATACCAAATTCTTCCATATTAGAGCTTCCACTAGGAGGAGGAAGAACTTCATTATCCGTCTACGTCATCCTAATGGAACTTGAGTGGAGGATTATGTATAACCCTAAAAATTTGAATATTTTGTGATAAATAATAATAAATATGTTATATATTTATAAATAATATATTATATATATATATATATATAAGAGCAAATGCACAAATCATGCTCGATGTGTAAATCTAGAAATTTATGACTAGTGAAGAAATTTTGTATTTTACACACTGATATGTTATGAATATGGAAAAGATTAAAAGAAAAAAGTTGTAGATATCTTCATCAACTTTCCAACAAATCTTTAATCACCTCATTCGAAGGTTGGATGCGAAAGTTACAGCCAAAATACCGAAGAGTATGTTTCCTGTCAGACTGGGTTTTCCAGTTTCGGGTTTCGGGTTTTGTGCTGTAGTTTTTCGGGTTTGCTGTCATATATACACATGTTTAAACATAAAAAATACCTCTTTTCTCCTGTGTTCCAAACCCGAGCAGCCCCTCTCCTCCTCTCTCAAACCCTAGCCCTAAACTTGTGTTCTCGGGGAAGTTTCATGAGGCGAAAGTGAGGAGAAGATGAGATTTACGGTGTTTGGCATCGAGGGATCATTATCACATATTTTTGGGAGTTTATCAACACCCCTCAGGCGAGTAACATCTCACCCAGCCCTGCCCCATGTTCTTAAAAGTTTTCTAATGATTTTAATGGGTTTTTGTTGAGCCTAAAATGAATATTTGAGTATAAAAAAGATGTTCTTTATAGCATATGATACGAAAATCTTGTGTTTCAGTTTATCAAAAGTCCACCAACGTTTTGGATAATAAAGATCTACAGCTGAAACAATTTAATCATGAGTTAAATCACAACTTCTTGTTTTCAAAACATTTTAACATGTGTGTTTATGCTTGGGGTTTTTGGCGATGTATTTTCGTGTTTAATTTCTGTTGCATATTATTATATGACTATTAGAAATGTTAGATTTGTGTTTAAGAAGAAATTATTAAGTTTTAGATCTGTTTCGAAGCAAACAAAAACCTGTAGAGGGCTTCTGTCTGTTTCGTGGTCGACCGCGGTGGACACGACGGTCGACCGCTAGGCGTGCAGATGGGCAGAATTTGTCTGCCCTCTGCGCGGTCGACCGCGGTGGACGCAACAGTTGACCGTCAGGCGTTTTTGTTGAGCAGCTTGTTTCTGCTCTTTGTGCGGTCTGTTAAACCCTAGAGGAAGGGTGATTAGGGTCTTATGCTAATCTAATCTGATTTTATGCTAATTAAAACTATTTAACAAGTTATCCTAGCAAGTATAAAATACAACAAGATATGTGAGCTAGGATAAGTGATATACACAAGGAAATACAACAAGATATGTGAGCTAGGATAAGTGATATACACAAGGGTAAATAAAATAAACAAGATAGTGGATGATATAAATAATGAGCAATGGACAATGGCGACAAGAAATATAAATATAAGAGAAGTGCGCCAAAGAAAACTCAAACACACGATATGATCACGGAGTTCGGACCTTCCGTCCTATGTCTCCGCTCCCTACTCCCAGGTAGAAATCCACTATCACAACTGGGTTTTCTACGCTCACCTGAATAACATTTACACCTCACAATGTCGGTTTTCAACGCTCACTGATCAACGTTCACAAACACTCACAATGTCGGTTTTCAACGTTCACCGATCAACGTCTATACTCCACACCTCACAATAACAACAAATGATTTGTTCTCTAATACAAGGTAAGAACTCAATTAAAGCTCACACTTAATTATTACAACTCTCACCAACCCAAATATACTATATATGAAAATACAATAAGCTCAAGTGGGTGTGTGTAAATAATGAGTGAAATCAAATCAAATCAAACAAAACTCAAATATAAATACTAGCTTAATAGAATAATAATCAAACAATACAAAATGTAAAGCTAGATAGAGTTTAGAAAACTTCTCCAATAAATGACAAGAGTGAGAGAGATGGATTGAAGCTCAAATATCAATGAATTGATCTCCACTTCCTCTTGTGGAATTCTTCACAAATGGATTGAAGCTCAAATATCAATGAATTGATCTCCACTTCCTCTTGTGGAATTCTTCACAAACCAAACACTTAAACAAACTTAAAACCAAACTTAAAACAAACTTAAACCCTTGTTAAACTCTTGTTTAAAAAAACTTCTTGGGGTATTGAAAGATGAGAGTAAGGGGGTATATATAGCCTCCCAAAATCTCAACCAAAACCCCAAAGGAAATGCCCAAAAAGCCCATAGAGAAACAACTGAGGAACTAACTGTTGGAACCCAACGGTCAGTTCGGTGGTCGACCGTGGAAAACTCACGGTCAACCGCGAGCAGCAAAAAGGCCAGGGTTTGGCTCTGGACAACAGACGGTCGACCGTGGCGGTCGATCGCAAAACTCTCTGGACTTCATCCGGTCGACCGTCATGGTCGACCGTCACGGTCGAGCGTGAGCCACCAAAAAACAATTTTGAGTCTCTGGACTCAAGGCGGTCGACCGTGACGGCCAACCGCAAACTGATACATGAAAATTCACAGTTTTAAAACAGTTGTTCTGATTTTAAAACCCTATTTAAAAATAACAAAACAAATTTTAAAAATTATGAAACTTTGGGAGATGATTATAGACATGAAAATAAACATGCTACAAAAATTGGTTTTCAAAAATCATCTCCCATTTGTAAAATATTATTATTTTACAAATATGTCCAAAACATGAAAACATGAGATACTTGAATTTTCATGTTTTGACATAAACTAAGTTTTGAAACTTTGTAAAATGATTTTATAGACTTGATAAAAAGTATAAACTATAATTGTTAAGTCTATAAACCATATAAACCGAAAACAGAATATTTTTCTAAATACAATAGAATATGAAATATATAAAAGTATATATGAAGATATATATTGTTTCATATCTATATAGCTAAACCAAAACATATATGTATATATATAACTATATATATATATATATATATATATATAAACCAAAACGTGTATGTGTGTATATAATTGAGCTTGAAATATTTAACACACATAATTGTAGGCATTCAAAAATGCCAAAACTCAAAATGTGAAAAGGAGGGTCAAGAGAACGAACCCCTTCCCAATCGAAGACGAGGTTCGTTGATTAGTGAAGATCAATCTTGAGAGCGAGAGTCGCCACGTAGCAAATCTCAACATCAAAAGACAAAGTTCATGAAATTGATCCATGGGATTCGGAGCTCGTCATTGGATATGAGGTTCGAAGTTCACTAATGGATACAAGACTCAGAGCTCGTCATTGGATACAAGATTCGAGGTTCATTGGTGAATACGGGGTTCGAAGCTCGTCATTGGACATGAGGTTCAAAACTCATTTCTAGACATGAAACTCATTAGTGAAGATGAAGTTCATTAAAAGGGAACCTACAAGACTTACTACGTAGTTGGACTTAGCTGTCGAAGATGAAGTTCGTTAGTGAAAGCGAGGTTCGTCAGACGAAGTCAGTGAAGAAAAAATTCGTCAAGAGAAACTGGTCCACAACAAGGTTTGCTTGGTAGGACGAACCTCGAGGCTCGTCTTACTTGACGAACTTTGTTTCAATTGAGGTCGAGGTTCGTCATCCATGTGGGATTCACCTGTAACGGCTTCGAAGACTTAGTCAACCACGTGGGCTAATCTTCAGGAGCACGTTACATCGTGCGCTGATTTGGGGGAGGCAGTTACGCCCCTTTACCCGTGATTGTAGCACGTCAGTTACTTACTTAAACCCTATAAATTACCATGGATGGCTACAGAGAAGGGGGTTGGTTAATTAAGACTTTTAATCATCAGAAATTAGAGCTTTTACGTGTAAATCCGGAGTTCGAATTTCGATTCCAGCCGGCTAACGAAGGTCAGAAGCTCTTGTGATCTTGGTCTGATCGTCAACGGGAGGCAAGATCGACTCAAGCATCGGGGGAAGCATCCTTTCGCCACCTAGAACCTACCTTAAACAAAAGAGAAGCTGAATTAATCTTCTCTTCCTCTCTAATCAAGAGAGAGTGTGAGTGATTGTAAGGGTTTCATACTAAGTGATCGAACTCATTTCTTAAAACAAGAGAATCAATCCCAACATTAATTTTTCGACCCTACAGATGATGGCGACCACAGTGGGAGCAGCTATTCTCTCCAACGAGATGGTGGTAGTGCAATCAGACAAGATTGTAGTGGGAACGGACGTCAAGACTCTAGTTATCGAATTTGACCAGTCCAAATATGAGGATTTTCTTTCCTCGGGTAAGTCTAGTCCCACGAAGGCACGTAAGTGTCGTTGAGTCTCGTATGAGACCTCAACCCAAGTGGCTTCTAATGATTCAACTCGAGTTAGTCTCGAGAAAAAGTCCAAGCTCCTCAAAAAGGAGGCTCCAGAAACTAGCCGTCAGGCTAAGAAATGGGTCTTCAAGCAACCTAGTCGAACTTTGGCTTCTACTAGCCAAATTATGGCTTTTGAAAATGAACCTCGCTCAGCTCTAGCTGAAGCAAAGGTTTCTACTAGTTTATTGTCGAGACACGCTCGACAACGTCAGCGTCAGAACCAAGCCCGCCACAGGGTCCGAGCTTTGGTCTTGCTAGACGGTTTTCATTATCGACCAAAGGTTAATCAACCTAAGGGCAACAAGTCTGACGAGGGTCAGGTGAATGAGTAACGTCTGAATGACGGACCTCACCCTTGTACCCGAGTAGGCTCCACAATGAACCTCATGCTCGAAAAGAGGTTCAATAGTTTCAACAAACGGTTTATACTAACGTTCGTGAAGAAACGAACCTCAGGTTAAGAGCCAACTTAGAAGGCACAAGCGTCGAGCTCGTTTTACCAACAGATGTCGTCACATGAATGATGGAGTTCGTCAGTCTACCCAAGTTCATCAACCTCTATCATTCAGAGGGTCTCACTTGGGTAAAGCCAAGTTGATAGAGTCGACTGGTGGTTGCCCTGTTGGTGACCTTCGGGATTATCTCACGTGCAAACACAGCATTTGTCAGATGCAGTCTCAGTGCTGCTGTGAGAAGCTTATCTTTGCAGTGCTTTCCCAATGCCCATGTAGGGAGTCAACGCATAAATCTTCAGTGTTCGAACAGTTGACTGAACTGCCGATGGTCTCATCATCAAGAAGAAGACGCTTTCGTTCCAAGAAACAAGCATCCAAGAATCGCTATATTGAAGTGAAGATCAACATGGCCAGCAAGGGTAAAAGCAAAATCTCAGCTAATGATTCTGAGTCTTCTAATTTTGAATGATCTCTCGGATTACGAGAGGCACTCATTGAAAGTCAGGGTGTTTACCAACATACTCATTCTCGTACTGGAGCAATGATCCCGCCAGATTACCGCAAACTAGCGGGTATATCCTATGGTGTCGATCAAGAACCTAAAAATTCAGCCATTGCTACTTCTCAGCCTTCCAATATTGACCAAAGTGAGCAAGCAAGTGCTCACATGACAGGAAAAGAGGAAGAGCTCTCGCGACAGCTAGAAGAGCAACAATCAGCCATTCTGAAACAGCAAGAGTCCATCAGATGCCTGGAAGCAATGGTGGAGAGACTCCATGAGGAGAAGGAAAAGAAGAAGAAGAAGACTCATTCCCAAGCCTCAGGATCTAGGCGTAAAAGACCTTCACCTGTTGATGAATATCACTATGATGAAAATGACGAAGAAAGGGTTGTGAAGATTCATTCTGAATCGTCCGAAGCTGAATCTAATCCTTGTACGAAAGAACGGGATCAGAAATGGGAGAATTTCCAGAAGCAGCTTGACGCACTGAAGCTTCAAGGAAACTTCAAAGAGTTGGGGGTGTCAAGACCCTATCCAGGTGAATGGGATGCGATCCCATATCCTCCGAAAATTCAAACCACTCAACTTGGTGCAATTTGATGCCAAGGGTTCTCCTACCCAACACATTTATTACTTCCAAGCATAGACCAAACATATAGTGGGTAATGACCCTATTATGACTCGATTATTCATTAGCACCCTTAAGGGGGTCGCTTTTGAATGGTTTCACAGACTCGAGCCAGGATCAATCCAGAGTTGGAGAGATTTGGAGAGGCTTTTCTTAGCCCGATTCTTCAACGATGACACTGAAGTGTCCATGGCTATAGTATTGTCTGAGAAGCAGAAGAAGACAGAGTTAGTCAGTGAATTTGATGCCAAGGGTTCTCCTACCCAACACATTTATTACTTCCAAGCATATGCCAGACATATAGTGGGTAATGACCCTATTATGACTCGATTATTCATTAGCACCCTTAAGGGGCTCGCTTTTGAATGGTTTCACAGACTCGAGCCAGGATCAATCCAGAGTTGGAGAGATTTGGAGAGGCTTTTCTTAGCCCGATTCTTCAACGATGACACTGAAGTGTCCATGGCTATAGTATTGTATGAGAAGCAGAAGAAGACAGAGTTAGTCAGTGACTTTGTCAAGAGATTCAGAAATCAATCGTTGCATTCACGCGATCAAGTTTCTGAAGCTACTCTCGTGGAGATGTGCCGCAACAATCTTTCTATTAATATCTTATCCAAGATGGGCACTGGTGAAGCCCGTTCATGGAAAGATTTGGTTTGGTAAGGGAAGCAGGTAGAGAACATGCTTAAGAGGATAAATGTTGAAGAACCTCAAGAATCCCAGCCTAAAAAGAAGGTGGTAAAAGCAACTATAATTCCCAGAAACAATTGAAAGGGAAAGACATATTAGCTGTTGAGACAGCTCCATCTCCGAAATCCTCTACCAAACAAAAGGGAAATACATCCGACAATCGCTTTCAGAAGAAATACGATTTCAAAGATGAACATGTGGTCTCTATTCTTACATCTTTAATCAAGATGAATAAGATCAAGCTGCCAGAGGTAAAACGGAACGCAGAAGTATCAAGGACTGATGATCCTAACTTTTGCATGTACCACAGGATGGTGCATCATCCAACTAAAGCTTGTTACATCCTAAAAGATAAGATTCAAGCTTTGTTAGACGCAGGTGTGATGACCCTTCAAGCTGAGCAAAAGAATGTATCTGCGAATATGGTCTCACTTCAATTTGGAGATTTCGCTGAGGTGTAGGTACAAGATGGTGTGAAACCAATTCCTTAAGCAGAGGCGAGAGTAGTAAACTTCGACCCGCATCGAAAGAAAGAGAAGGGGATGGTCCCTTATACTACCCCTAAAGATGAATTGATGTGGGTTCATCCTGACTTACTAATGGATGAACAGTAGACATCGGCAAACTCAAAGAAGCTTAGAGCCACGCGAAGATCCTGCAACACTATATCGGCCATCCCAGATGAGGGGGTTGAAACTGCATCACTTAGCAGTTCTAAAAATGAGCAGCCAGCGTTCACTGCATAACCTGTACAGATATCAGGAACACGCAGGGGAAAGGAGTATTTGAAGAAATATTCTAAAATAGCAGCTGCACCACCCAGACCAGGGAAAGAAGTAGCAGAGCAAGCTCAAGTTAAGGAACTTCGTTACAGCAAAGCACTCAGGAAAGATATGCTGGAGAGTTTGAAAGATTCTTTTCGGTTTGATGTGCTGGCTCAGTTAGCCAATATCCCAGTAAGGATTACTTTGTTTGAGCTTCTACATTTATCTCGATCAACGAGAGAAGCTCTTCATGAAGCATTGGCAGATAACGAGGCTTTCCTCACTTATTTTCTGCCAAATCCAGCCGAAACAACGATGGAAGAAGCTTATCCTCAATGTTGTTAAGTTTTTTGATGAAGAATGTCGTGCATCACCTTTTCTCAAGAAGACATGCATGTGAGAAACCCGAAACATGATAGACTGTTATACTTCACAAGGTACATCGGCTCTATTCGGGTAGATAGAATTCAGGTTGATCCTGGTTCTACTTTGAGCATCATTTCATTGTGGCTCGTTCATCACCTTGGAGTCCTCTGCATCGCTTATCAACGAGAATTGTTGAGGAGAAATCATATGTCATGTTGCCCTAAAAAAACTGGAGGAGGAGCCATCTGGGCCAGGTGCCTGCATATCAGAATATATATAACTAATCGAGCTTTAAAGTAAATGCATGGGTTATAAAACTTTCTCTACCCCAAATTACCCATCAACTATTATAAATATAATAAAATTATCCTCATCTTTCATTTCATTAACTTAACAAAGGTACTTTTTTATAACTTTATAAATATAACAAAGTTATCCTCATCTTTCATTTCATTAACTAAACAAAGGTACTTTTTTCTTCCTTACTCACAAGAGCAATAGAAGTGGCATTTACCTGACCAAAAGGGAGCCCTGATAAAAAAAACTCCAGAATTGCTGAGCAAAAATCATATGCCATGTTGCCTTAAAAAACTGGAGGAGGAGCCATCTGGGCTAGGTGCCTGCATATCAGAATATATAGAACTACTCGGGCTTTAAAGTAAATGCATGGGTTATAAAACTTTGGGTTTACAGGCACAAACCACCCTTGATTTTATTTCCACCATTTGGCTATGACGTCAGCTCTCGCTAGTGACTATCTTTAGCCCACTATGAGAGATTTAGAAATTAATGTTCCTTATGAGTTATATTCTTATAGCAGTTTGCCATATTTTAATTATCTATCATCAGAATAATTTCTACATGATATGTTGATGAATTTGTTCAGCACTGCTAAATCTATGCTCATGGTATCAGGATAAGATAACACATAATCTGATCCATGCATTAAGAATCTAGAGAGAGATGAACGAATCTTGACTTGATAAAGATTTGAGTTATTCATGGAAAAAAATGCTTATAGGATCTAGATGTAAGCCTAGAAGAAGGGGTTGAATAGGGTTGCAAAACTATCTTGAAAAATTAAAAAAAAACATAGAACAATGTAGTGGAATATAAATAAATTATAGATAAGGCAACCACAATCATAAACAGAGATGATTTAGTTTATAGTGATCTGATAAATACTATATCCACTTTTCCTCCTTAACAGGAGGGATATATAAATCCTTCATCCACTCTTCCTCCTCAATACGAGGGACTCCCATAGTATATGAAAGTTCTCGGGATCATAAACTCTAATCTACTAAGTTATACAAGACTGGACCTTAGTCTAACACTAAACTAGTCATCTACACCAAACAATCTCACACAATTATAAACCTAGCTCCCAGCTAGAAACTATAACTCTCAATTAACCCGACTTGATTATGCCATACAAAATTGATCATACAATCATAGAAAAAAAGTATTGTATTACAAAAACAAATATTAGTCAAGAGTAAAGGAAATATCTTATAACCCTTTAATAATCAAACTATTCTACAAAAGAGTTCAACTGGAGATTTGGAAGAATAGGCTTGAAAAGTATGGTCCAAGGACAATACTCCTTAATCGTTGCAGTTCCAATGATGAAGAACACGATGAGGGAGTGATCTGAAAAGCTGCATCGTGGTTCTGATAATATGTCCTCTTCAAAACTCTAAGCCCTACACACACACACGTATGTGTATATACATACATACATACATACATACATACATACATATGTGTGTGTGTGTGTGTGTGTGTGTTTGTATGTATATATACATATATACATATACATACACACACATACACACACATATGTGAATATTTTTTTGTCCCACTCTCTCTGGGTTGAAGATGATTGGAATATATATGAGAGAAAAGAGTGGTTACTAATGATGAGAAACTAAAGCTTAATGATGTTTTTTCTCCTTATTAAGCACCTTCTTGAATCATCAAAAACTCAGTACTTTCTAACTACAATCTTTCTACTTTAAACACAACAATAGAAACAATGAAGTTTCTATCCCAAATAATCTCCAACAATTTAAAATACCCTACAACAAAAAGAATAAAATTATCAATCATATCTCACTTTTTAACTCAAAATTTTCCCTCATTTATCTTACCATCATAGCTCATGAAATTCAGCATTATGAAATTGTCAATAAATTCACAACTTCGCAAGTTACAACCAGTAAAAAAGAAAAAAAAAACTCACAAAGTTAGAGTACCACAAGTATCATGGGAAAAAAAGGAAAAAGAAAAATCGGAGCATCTTTCCAATATATCATTGTAGAATCCTTAAATACAATTAATTCATCGAACTAATGTTAATCATCATCCTTACATGGTTTCTTGCATGAATTTTCACATCAGTCAAATATATCTCAAGGGAAGAAATAATGAAGCCTCAAATAAGAAAGAAAAACATCAAAGAAATAAAGAATTCACCTTTAGTATCAATAAGAAGTCACCTCCTAAGTATGAATTTGCTCTCTTAGAATTCACAGTCTCGTTGCAGCTGCATGCTATCATATGCACACAAGAAAAAGGTATGCAATTAGTCAATAATCACTCGTTATAATATAAGCTAATGAAATTAGAGTTTCACCTTAGTATTTCTTTGACACAGAGACATTTAGTCATTCAATTCCTTAATTCAATTGATTTTATCTGAGAGATGGAGGGAACCATTGATGCAGAGTGATAGCATTAAGAGTGAGTCTAGACCAGGCTATTTTTTTAAGGAATCAAGCCAAGCTATAATTGGTTGGATTTATAGCGTATGAAGTCTCTTCATAACGTGGCAAGATCTATGTAGTAGATTGAATTTGCATGGTTGAGTCCGATGATAAAGAGAGGCTTTTATGTTCCAGGCTCCTATAATCATATGACCAATATTGAAAATAGCGATAACGCGTAGTGTAAAGCTTACCTCCGGTTAACGCAAAACGTAAAATAGTGTAACTCTTAACATAGGTTAAATAATTTATTATTATTTAAATATTTTATAGATACATAACATTCAAAATAAAAAATTAATAAATAATCATCGCGGGAGACAATGATTTTAGAAGTTGAATGACCCTCAACTGTATGCGAGGTTGTTTCAAAAGTCGTATAGAGTAGCGGGAGATGATGGCGAGGTTGAAAGGACCGAAGAAGAAGAAGAAGAAGACGAAAATGGGTTTTTAGTTTTTCGATCTGGAGGCAACGGCAACATGACCAGGACCTTTAGGGTTTTAGACTTAGATGAATTTAACTTATGAAAATTAGGCTCCAACCACTTAGACTCAATCACGACCATTGAATCATTTAAAAAGCAATCCCAATCATTGAACAATATAACCTAAGCTACAAAGTGCCATGATGACGCGTTACGTAGCATGCGCTATGACCAAAATAGCGCACGTTATTTTGTATGTGTGCTATTTTACACCGCTATGTGGTTGTGGGTTAACGCTACATTATGTTAAGCGCTATTTTGCGCTACGTAACGTGCTATTTTCTACACTGCATATGACCTCCACTCATAAGAGAACACATTAAGGCTGAGGCTGGTTTAGATGTATTTTATATATGTAGGTGGTATTTTTAACTCCTATTGAGAGAGAGAGAGAGAGAGGGAGAGAGAGAGAGAGAGAGAGAGAGAGAGAGAGAGAGAGAGATGCATATACCTTTTTTGTTGGGGGAGGTGCTTATACCTCATTGGGAGATATGCATATACCTTTTTTGTTAGGGGAGGTGCTTATACCTTATTGGCTAAGGTGTATTCATAGATTATTCTATGATTTATGGGTGACAAAATTGAGAAGGCACTAGTCCTCTTAGTAGAACATGTATATTGATATTAATGTAAATGCTTGAGGTTTGCATACATCTATACTTACTTCAGAAAGTATTTAGAGAGGTGTAGGTGTAAATCTCACCATTTAAACACTTGAAGGTTGAGGAAATATGTCGAGCCAAAAGGAAATAATTAAACACCTAAATCTGCGATAAATAACATAAAGAATGTAACTACTGTTTAGATTTGTCCATAAGGCAACACCTTTATCATGTCATGTCTCACATCTTCACTTTTCTCCACTGCATGCAGAAGTACGAAAGTTCTTAGAGTTACAGATAAAGGAAGGTCAAGGATAGCCAATACAAAGGTGTTCGAAATTGATAGACGTCTATCTACTATACATATGTAAAAGGGGGAAAACCAATACCATTATATCTATGAATTTTCAGGCATATGCAAAATTTCACAAGGTTCAAATCTCACTAATCCAATTTATTTTATTTCATCAAGCACTATAAATGCGCATTATCACTTACACCGATATAAACAGTCTCAAATCTTTTAACTTAATACATAAGCATGATTTGACAAAATATTGTGGTTAGTTATGCTCAACAAGCTCATGACCAAGGATAAAGTTAAATCTTAGGGGAGAACAGATGACGCACATGGTAACCTTTGTGGGTTCATAATGAAACTGTTGAACATTTGTTCTTTAAATGCTTATTTTTAGCTCAAATATGTGATCAAATGCTATCCTATATGAGGCTACAAGGAAGACATGAATCTTGGATTAGATTCCGGCCTTGGTATAAGACTCTAGAGGGAAGAAAAGGCTCAGGTTCAAGGCATAGAAGAGCTCTGCTTGCAGCAACTATATACTATATTTAGCAGGAAAGAAACTTCAAACAATTTAGAGGCATTAGCAATTCCCTCGCAGGATTACTCAATAAAATTCAGAACTTGATGGCCTGCAAACTTGGTGATTTTAAATGGCACTAACTTATATTTCTATCTTGTTCTCTCATGCAGCATTGTGATATTTTTTTCTTGTTGTTGGAAACCTACTTTTGTTATACTTAGGAATGCCTAAGTTACCCTTGTACACTTGATAATCAGTGAAATCTTCTTTACCTATGAAAAAATTCATCACTCAATTTAGTACTCAATCGCATGTTGCATTCCTATCTCACACAACTTGGATGAAGTATTTCCTTCTTGGTGATAATGCTTCAGAGTATTATGGATTAGCAAGATGTATTGCAAGCTCGCAACTTTGCAAGAAGCCTTGGAGCTTGAGTAAAATAAAGAATTTTCACTTCCAAATGACCATGAAAGATTAACATAGAATCACATTGACATGCTAACCTAAAGCCAATGAGTCTTACATTTATGCAAAATAAACTTCAATGGGATAGCAATGCATCTAATCTACGAAGCATAATTATAAGCAAAAGTAGAGATATTCTCCTTGATTTTTAAATAGGAGTAAAAATTATGAACGATCATTCTGACATCAAATAGGTACTCAAAGCTAATCATAATGCAATCATGCACTTTAAAAAACAAACATTGGTAATGTAAGTCTTACCCTTGATTGATCCACCTCCAGATCTGCCAGGGAAAGCAAGTGTTTCAAGTGTTGTCCCTACAACCATACAAACATGAAAAGTGATCAGTTTGACCAGGCACAACAGTAGTTGTACTTAGAAGTTACAACATTAACATGAGTTGATTTCCAGCCAATCAAAGTGAAGCAATAATTATAAAAGATATAAACTGGTAAATGTAGCATCTAGTGTTAAGTTATTTTCAATATAGATACTAAGAAAGGTAAAAGATTTCAGTACCAGCAGCATAAGTGCTGGATTCAGCACTGCTATAATCATATCGTCATCTTCCATCACTTTGACTAAGCGCCTGAGGAAATAATTGTTTAAGTTATACCTCTTCACTAAATGGAAAAGTAGCAAAAAAGAAAAAGAATACATAGGAGTTGAAAGCTTATCACCTTTATGGATTCGAAAACACCACTAGCATCTGACAGTGACACATCAAAACCTTGATTCTGCATTAGAAAAATGAAAATATGTTTTTCATGTTTATAAAGTTTCAAATAATAACAGAACACATTAAAAATAAAAGAGAAGACAATTAAGGATGTAACTATATCAATAGAAATAAAAATCAAAGAAACAGACAAAGACATAAAGTAGTAGATGTGAATGAGATAGCCTTACCTTGATATGTAACAAGCTTCTCACAGAGTAATATAAATCTAATAAAGAGTCTGCATTCTTTGCTACAGATTGAAGTTTGGACACAATTCCCTTCAACAAAAAAGAAGATGTATGGATAATTCAATATCAGCATAAAAATTTTGGGGGAAAAACAATTTCTTTTCTTAGCTAATAATGATATCTTAATGGTTTTGGCATCAATATGACATCTAAGAGTGTTGTTCAATCTCAATGTATGAAGCACATCCTTTGTTGTAGAAGAAGACGAACCGAGTTTTTCCACAACAAGCGAGCATATTTCCAGGCTACTTTCAGAAACCTTTTCGAGTCATAGAATCTAAAATGTTCTCAATGTTCCATGCTATATTTAGCCTCTTCATTTCACAACAAATTTTCCATTAATTCTTAAGTAAAAATCCTCATAACTTGTGACAATTAGTTGGAATTTATTAGGTTTGAAGGCTTTTGATTTTATAACTCATTTTATAAATTCTTAATAATGAAAAACACCTCATAATTTTGCCCATTAATTAGATCCAAACTAACTTTATTATATTTACAATAGTTGAAGGGCAATTTGGGGTAGAGAAAGTTTTTCTAGTACTTCCTCTTTTAAAGGGTAGATGATAATAAAATTTTTGCATGCTTAACTTACAGTTAAAAATAATTTTTCAAGTTGTCTTGATTTACATATTTTTCAGAATATATACATGTAAAAACTAAGCTTACAAAAGAGAGTGCAAAAAATGGGCACAAAAAAAAGAAATAAAAAGAAATAAAAACTCTTGAATTCAATGTGATTCTATCTTATAAAGTCTAAGTTGACCGAGTAATTAAGCCCAATAAGTATTTTCATACTTAATGATCTATGCCCAATTTGGTTGGGATCCATTAGTCCAAAACTCATTAAATGGTCACTTAAAAAGCCTATTAAAGTAGAAAAAAATCACCAAGGAAAAAAGAGTTGAAAAAATACTAACAAATGTTTTATATATATAGTTATATTTATATATATGGTCTTGAAAAATATTTTTGATCAAAAGACTTGAAAATTATTTAAAAACAAAGAGTTAACATGTTCTTTTCAAAACTTTTAAATTAAATTTCTAAGTTTAGCTTGGTTTTGTATTGCTATAATGAGAAGATTTTCTAGGAAATTTACATTGGAGTTTTATATTAAAACATTTTCTTGAGTAGTAACTAGCTTCAATTAGATTGTCTAAATTTATCAAGTAAATTTAGTTATTTACTGAATTTTTTTAATTTGGCAAGTTGACCGAATTTTGTGGGTATATTCACTGCAAACCCTCACGAGACTACAACTCGTCCACTAGAGTAACCTAGGGTTTTAAAGGCTTGTTGTATACGCTAATTACAACCGTGATTCCTACGAAAGTGAGTTAGGATTTTTTTTTCTTTGCTAGAGGACTAACAAAAGTTTAGGTATGTGGGTATTTGATAATCATAGTTTTATTATAATTTTATATCCTTATTATCTATTTTTAATGAATAAATATACCACTAATAATTATTTTTATCTTTAATTGCAGGTTAATCAAGAATAAAACCCAAAATCTCTTCTCTCAACAAAATCACATGAATTAAATGAAGAACACAAGCAATAGCCAAAAATCTCAAGCCCAGAATCAAGCCGAGTAGCCTGTAGAAGCCGGAGAAAATAAAAAAATCTAATATGAAAAGAAAATGTGTTCAAGATGGTTAGAGGTAAAAAAATTTGTAACTCCATTTGGCTCATATTCATTGATGTTTACTATAAATAAGAGTAGAGAGTGAGGGGTTAGAGGTAAACAATTTTGTAACTCTATTTGGAGAGGAGGGTTACTCTTAATTAAGAAGACCATCTAATTTTGTAACTTTTTGTTACAATCAATAAAAGAATTTTTTTCACCTCTTCATATTTTTCTGTTCTTTTTTTTTGTTTGATGATGAAGATGAAGATGGGATGAAGATGAAGATCAAGAGTGAGGTTTGCTTTCATCTTGAGGCTAGAACCCTCTTGGGTGGTAAATTTTCTCTTTGTTAATATTTTTATCTTTTTATTTTCTTGCTTAAAGAGCCAAGAGGTTAGAACCCTCTTGCCTTAGATTTATTTCATGCTTATAGAGTAGATTTATTTTCTCGTATTTAATTCTTGCAATTTATTTTGTAGTTTAGTTTTTACAATTTATTTTATAGTTAGATTTTATTTTCTTAAACTATTCACTTTGAAGCTAGAATCCTTTTGGGATTATTTTTTATTTTATTTTATTTTTATATTCTTTGATTCGCCTTGAGGCTAGAACCCTCTAGAGAATTGCCTTTTCTTTTGAGGTGGGTTCAATTCTAGATTCCTCATATCTTTAATTGAACCCTCATTCTTTTCTTTCTTTATTTTTCCTTTTCTTTTATTTTTATTTTCTTGATTTTTATTTCCTTCATTTTCCTTTCTTTCCTTGTGATTTCATTTATTCTTTATCTATCACTCTCAATATCATTTTTTACACACAATCATTATCATTCTCTCCATCTCTCCACAATCTCATCTATCATCACTCCTAATTATCACGCACACAATATACGAACCGATTCTAATAATTTCCTACAAACACCTTCATCGTGGGATCAATAACTTTTTATACTATAACTTGATTAATTATGCACTTACAATTTTTGGTATATGTTTATGCTGCATCAGTATTCTAATTTCTTTGTGCAGGGAGATTGAGTCTATCATTATGAGATTCTAGTGGGGATCAACTTCTGGTGAGAGAAAGATTCACTGGGTTAGGTGGCAGAAGGCATGTCGTGCAAAGTCAGAGGGTGGTCTAGGCTTTAGAGATCTACAAATGTTTAATCATGCATTAGTGGCTAAGCAAGTATGGAGAATCATTCAGGACCCTTCTTCTCTAGCTAGTAGGGTTTTGAAGGGGAAGTATTTCAGGGACTCAGACTTTCTTTCAGCTGGTGTCGGCCCTGGCTGCTCTTATTTATGGCGAAGCATTATCTGGGAGAGAGAGCTCCTGGATCAAGATTTGAGATGGAGGATAGGTGATGGCCAGAGTGTCTCTATCAGTGCTGACACATGGATCCCAAGGCCCTTTTCTTTCAGGCCAATCACTTCTCCGATCGATCCTTCCAGAAGGGTGGCTGAGCTGATCTCTGTTTCGGGTACTTGGAATCATGAGTTGATTGCTGCCCCCTTTTGGCAGGTAGATCGGGAGGACATTTTATTTATCCTACTGCCGCCTTCTCCTATTCCCGACAAACTCATTTGGCATTATGAGGAGAAGGGGTGCTACACAATCAAGGGTAGATACCGACTTCTTCACCACACTATGCCTGATACTGCTTCCACCTCGGATTCTAGAGTAGCAAAGTGGTGGTCCTTGATCTGACATGTGGAGATCCCATCGAAGATTAGAGTGTCCATTTGGCATTTGTTCTATGATGCTCTCCCCACCTCAACTGGTTTATCTCGCAAGGGGATCTCTGTGCCCCTAGTTACCGCCTTTGCTCTGTTGCCTTTGAGACCGTCCTTCATATCTTCACCGTTTGCTCCTTTGCTCGTTTAGTGTGGGAGTCCTTAGATCTTTGGGAAGTGATTAATGGTTTTCGAGGCACGTCTTGTGGTGATTTCCTTTTCCATCTCACCTCTGTTTGCCCTGGGGACTCTCTGACTTTGGCTTTCACGACTGTAGGCATCTAAAAATACCTATAGGTATCCACGCACAGCTCAAGACAGAGAGAAGGTGATGAACGCCACTATCTAAGTCTAAGAGGATTATCCGACGCCGATGAACACATGAAGCGAAACGGCGAACCGAATAGCCTATACACTCATCGGCCACCCCCAAGTGGCCCGTGTCCTCACCAGCCACCAAATCGGCGAACCAAGTGGCCTGCGTGCTATACAGCTCAAGACAGAGAGAAGGTGATGAACGCCACTATCTAAGTCTAAGAGGATTATCCGACGCCGATGAACACATGAAGCGAAACGGCGAACCGAATAGCCTATATGCTAATCGGCCACCTCCAAGTGGCCCGTGTACTCACCAACCACCAAATCGGCGAACCAAGTGGCCTGCACGTTTATCGGCCACCGAAAAACTATCCATGCGTTCGCGAAATGAATCAGGAAAGTGTACAAGTCAACGAAACGACAAAATACGCGTAACGACGGAACAAGTTAAAATCCGGAAAACAGATAAAGCCCCTGGCGGCCGAGTCACGCCAAAGCGACCTGGCCAGACCAGTGGCTCCGCCACGGGCCGAGCCACCAAATGGTGGCCTGGCCAGGCCGAGCCACTAGGTGACTGTTCGGCCAAGAGTTGGTTTTTTCAGTTCTTTTATGGATTCTTTCAGGATTTTGAGTTCCAACTGCTCTGATATTGTTGTTAGACAGTTACTAACTGAAGATATCGGCCACGGGCCGAGCCACCATTTGGTGGCCTGGCCAGGCCGAGCCACTAGGTGACTGTTCGGCCAAGAGTTGGTTTTTTCAGTTCTTTTATGGATTCTTTCAGGATTTTGAGTTCCAACTGCTCTGATATTGTTGTTAGACAGTTACTAACTGAAGATAGAGGGAATCCCTCGTTTTGAGCTGAAGAAACCATCAACCAAGCCTATAAATAAGAGCTCTAGTGTTTATTTTTTAAGGAGGAGATCAAGAGGGCGAGGTGCTACCGGTTTCTCAAGTGCATAGCCACGAATTTTAGAGAGGTTTAGCAGATCTTGGCGATCTCCTGTGCATAAAGAGTGGAGTTCGAGAGATCTGAGACCCATCCCCCATTCCTCCGGATTTAAGCTTGGTCTTAAATCCCGAGAAGAACCGTGATTTTGCTTAGTCAAAATCGCCGCTACTGCAATTACTTTCTTCGTGAAGTAAGAGCATTGATTATCCAACTTCTGCTAACCAGATCTGATCCGCGGCGGTCCACAGATACTAACGTCCCCGACACAGACAATGAACCCACACAAGCAGCGGGTGATAAATGTCCGTTGCGCTGTTTGACAAGAGTTGTAGTCTTTATTTTCATTGTATAAAGGAGATCTTATAAAAAGATCAATTTTTTATTTGAGTTTATTGTAATGACCGAAGTTGTAATAGATTCGATGATAATGAAAACATCAACTTTTGACCAAAACAAGCTGGCGACCACAGTGGGAGCTAACAACTTCGCTGTCGAAGCTGTCGTGCCGCAACCATGGATCCAGATCCTGGTTTACGAAGAGGTCGAGTACGAGTTCGACCAATTGAAATTCGAGGAGTATCTGTCGTCCTCCTCCTCCAGATCCTCCGCCCCTCGCAAGCGCAGGAAGATCAAGGCCCCCGTTACCGCTGCAACCCCGCCTTGTAATGCCCCTCTGGCCTCCAATGAGCCTGAATCTATAGATCTGGAGTTAATTGCAGAAGGCACGCCAACCTTATCAAAGAGGGCACGCCAAAGACAGCGCCAACGACTTGCGCGTCGACTCGGTAAGGCTTTGGAGCCGGTTGATGGGATTCGCTACGAAGCGGATCTGAAGTCCAGAAGGTGTAAACCCCTTCAGTAGCAAATGAATGGCGTATCCTCCAAGCCAACAGCGGATGAATGGATCCAAGTCAAACGGACCCGCTCAACCCTCAAGGAGCGCATTCAGAAGCGTCATGCCTTGATTGCACACGCACGGATCCTCGTGCGAGAGGCGCAAAAGCTGAAGCAGAAAGAAGTGGTCAAGAAGCCACCAAGATCACACCGAGTCTGGAGGCCAAAGTCCAAACCGGCATCAAAAACAATCCAAACGGTGCCCGAAGGCGTCGGAGAAACCATAAGACCAATTGGTGGCTCGGCCAAATTCAAACCACTAAATGGTGGTTCGGCCAAAGTCAAACCATCAAATGGTGGCTTGGTCAAGTTCAAACCACCAAATGGTGGCTAGGCCAAGTTCAAACCACCAAATGGTGGCTCGGCCAAAGTCAAACCACCAAATGGTGGCTCGGCCAAGTTCAAACCACCAAATGGTGGCTCGGCCAAAGTCAAACCACCAAATGGTGGCTCGGCCAAAGTTAAACCACCAAATGGTGGTTTGAGCAAAACTCAGACTGGTTTGGTCCGTTTCACTGCTGATTCACTTTCTACAGTCCCGTCTGAGTTTCCGGCGGCCCATATTCATGTCCCGATGAATTCTACACTCCCGATGATACCTCACGACCACAGAGACTTATCTTGTTTCAAGATGAGGATGACGGATCGCCTGGGTCCTTTGCACAAGGATCGAGGTAAGGTTCCGATCAAAGAATGATACGGGTGTATCTTCTCTTCAGGAGCTTAGCGATCCTCATGGGAGCTTGAGGATAGAAGATTCTCATATCTTGGGAATATGAGCATGGATGGAGCCAAAGAAGACGGTGAAAGAAGTCAACAGGAACGAAACGTAAAAGAACAGGGTAAACTGGCAGATCTCTGGCCGGTCGACCGCAGCACACATGCCGGTCGACCGGAAAAACCTGCACGATGCAGGGTTTGAGAAAACTCTCTGGCCGGTCGACCGGACCAAGCCTGGCGGTCGACCGGATCGCGATTTCTGGGTTTTCTATTTCGTTTTGGATTCTGTTTTGATAGGGATTCCTGATTCTTTTGGGCTTGTTTATTTACAAGTTTGCCATCCACGTTTGCACATCTATAAATAGGATTGTTTTAGGGTTCTAAACAATCAGATCTCAGAGAGAAGTGATCAAGAGAGATTCTAATCAAGAGAGATTAGGGTTTAGAGAGGATTGAGAGGGTGGTCTCGATTCTAGTGAGATTATGAGGGAGAGATTGTAATCTTTTGTTCTTCATAATCTAGAGAAGGTATTTTCCTTCGTCTTATACTGAATTGTTCTTGTGTTTGGTCATCCTCTTCTCAACCCACCTTTTGGTAATTCCGCGACCAAAGGGTGCTCGCACGGCGACTCGTATGAAAGAACGCTTAGGTCTGGTGACTGAACCCCGAGCAGCCACTCGAGCTGGGGGTCGCACACACCCTCGCAACAAATCAGGACCTTTGTATAATGGGAAAACCCCTGCACTTGATCGCCTCGGACAACGAATTGAAGTCCAAGAGCCCGTCAAGAGTTCACCTCCCCAAAAGCGCCGCTCTAAACGCGTGACTCTTGAGGACGCAAACAAGGCATCGAGTCATCGGAAGGAAACATATTCGTCAGACGATGACGTTATACCTGATGAGTCATGCCAACATACGATAGGTTGCTCCGGTCTTTAGACCGATGAGTTGTACTATCGGGCTAGGGGTACGAACAGATCTCGAAAGAGAAGTACCCGAGAAACGGACTCTTATTATCCGTGCACAAACATTATCAGGGCAGTATTATCAGCGCGTAGCTGCCCCAAGACCGCTCCGCAGAGGGTCTCGGTATTTGAGAGGATCTCTAACGGAGCGACTAAGTCCAGACCAAAGCGTCTCCATAAAAAACGATCGGCTGTTCAAGGTGACGAACTCCCGGAAGTCATAATAAATATGGCTGATAAGGGAAAGTCAATTCGACCTTCTAGCTCTGACCCGCTTATATCGCATCGTCTAACCCGGTTGTGATCGAGAACTATTAGACAAAGGGATTATCTAAGAATACAGAAGGGATTATCCTCCGATGATGAAGCATCAGATGCCAATTCTGCAGTCGCTTCTGACCAAACGGTGTCTAGCCCAGGACAATCGCACGAGGCATTCATGGTCAACACCGAGCAAATCGCCAAAATTCTCGAGGATGCTCTAACCAAACAGAAAGAGGCATTCAAGATCAAAATGGAAATGGCTATGCTACGAATGAGGGAAGAGCATGACCAACAAATTCGGTCTCTGTCCAATCAGTTCGGTGAATCCAGCCATCATAACCTTGCTCACCAAGTAGGTAGCGATTTAGATGTGGATGAACGTCTCGATACTGAGAACCCTTCCCTTGACCAAAACACTGGGGGTGGTCCTACCAATAATGACAACACTGAGGGTGGCCCCGTTATTCCTCTTAAGAATTGTCCAAGCCCCGATACGAGCGAGGATGAGAAAATGAACGATCTCGAAAGCAAAATCAACGCTCTGATGTCTGCTCGAGAGGTGAAAAGGACCGGTATTCCGTGTCCATATCCGAGAGAGTGGGATTCGATCCCGTATCCGACGAAGTTTAACCTGATCAACTTCACACCGTTTGATGGGAAGGGTTCGCCCACTCAGCATTTGATCTACTTCAAGTCCCACTTGGGCATGATCTTCAGCAATAAAGCTTTGATGGTTCGGTCATTCATCGGTACCCTTCGGGGGTCGGCATTCGATTGGTACCGTCGTCTCAAGCCCGAAAGTATTAACAACTGGGACGATATGGAGAGCTCATTCCTCAGCAATTTCTTTGATAACGATGACGAGGTATCCATCAGGACACTTTTCGATGAGAAACAAGAAGATGACGAGACAGTCAACGACTTCGTCAAGCGCTTCCGGAATAAAGCAATGAACTGCCGAGATCCGATCACGGAGGACTTCATCCTCCAGACATGTCATAGCAACCTATCTATTGAGATATTGGAAGTTATGGGAGTCGCACCGTCCAACACTTGGAAAGAGTTGAAGATGTGTGGAGAGAGGGCCGGACACTTCCTCCAAAGGAAGAAGGCCGAGAGGAGCCAACCGATGGCTAATCCTCCCAACTCGAACTTCGCCTCCCTTGGTAAGAACAAGGTACCTGCAACTGCTGTTGGTACTAATCAAACGTTGCAACAACAACCCCGAAGACAGCAAAAGACTTTGGATCCGAAACTCCAAAAAGAGTATTCCTTCAAGGACAAAGACGTTCCAGTCATCTTCGAATCCCTCCTTGAAAACAACAAGATCAAGCTACCACCTATTACAAATCAGGAGGAAGCTGACAATACTGCGGATCCAAAATATTGTGCGTACCACAGGAGGGTCCTTCATCCTACCAAGGATTGCTTTGCTCTCAAGAATAGCATCCAAACATTGGTTGAAGCCGGCCTTATATCGCTCAATTAAGCCGAATGAAGACTCCGATAAGTATAAGAGTATAAACTGCTCCTTCCTACACTCCAAAAAGTATACGAATATAAACTGCTTCTCGGTCATCCAACTAAGTACAATGTTAAACCTAGTTTCGCAAAGAAAGCTGGGGGTGGATGATTTATGTAGCGAGAAGTTCCTAGAGAATCTTATATTCTTAAGGATAACCCGAACATGTGTCTGAGGATAACGTACTCCTCGTTACACCCAGTTTGCAAAGAAAGTTGGGGGTGGATAATTCATGTAACGGGAAGTTCCCGAAAGAATGTTAAATGTAATATTCTTAGGGATAATCCGATCATTATGAACAAAGTGATAAACACTAAACTCCTATTATGATTTCCGAACACTCTTTTGCTGAGATGAGATTCGATCACTTCATTGGATCAATTTTCCCTCACAAAACTCTCATTGGTGTTTGACGACTCATAGTCTCCCACCACAGAATCCCCCACCGATCAGACTAATTGACGGTGGGACTACCAAAATTCTTTCTTGTTTAATCCATTCAAACTTCCGCTATGTCTGTGCACTCAACACTTTCATGTTTAGAGTCCGGATATAATGCTTAGAAGTTTGATCTATCAATCCTTGATGAATTGACAAGCCCCTTCGTGTTAAGTCCTTATCACTTAACACCAAGAACCCCTACTGAGTGATTTGTACAAGTCAACACTCCCACTATAGTTTGTACCCCCACTCTCGCTGTCCACTTGGTCAAACCTTCTTACAGTTAGGACCACAGTCAAAATCTCCTCTTGATTCCTTCCATGAACGAGAGGTCCACTTTCAAATCGAGTGATCAAACATTCCTACAGTTAGGATCACCTCAAACTCTCGCTTTGTCAAACCTTCCTACAGTAAGGACCAAAACCATAATTCACTCTCGATAAACGAGAAATTTACTTTTAGTTTGGTAATCAAACCTTTTGACAGTTAGGATTATCCGAATTTTTCGATTCTCGGAGTGGAGATCCCACTCCTAGTTTCACCTTTCCGGATTCTGGGGTGGAGATCCCACCTCGAGTCTCCTTTCCAACTGGATATAGAATATAAAATTCTTCCTCTTCAGCTTTGGGAGATAGAATATAAAATTCTTCCTCTCCCGTATCGGGTTCGTCTTTGCCCCAGGAGAAGACATCATATTTCCAAACTCCTAAAATCTGTGCTTCACACGTATGGGGAATTTTATCCCGAATCCTGAGTAGGGATAAGTCAACGCCTAACACACGTTGCCGTTTTAGTATTTCACCGATTGAAAAAGACACCAGAATCCAGTCTACGGTATTTTATCCCGAAGCCTAAGTAAGGATAAATCAACGCCTAACCCGCGTTTCTGGGTGGTTCATTCCCGTAAAAACGACCGAGTCTACGTATTCAACATCGTAGCAACAAAAATCCATGCCTTTTATGCATGAGGAATTTTATCCCGAATTCTGAGTAGGGATAAGTCAACATCTAACACGTGTTGCCGGTTTAGTCTTTCACCGATTAAAAAAGACACCAGAATATCAGTCTGGGGTATTTTATCCTGAAGCCTAAGTAGGGATAAGTCAGCGCTTAACCCATGCTGTTGGGTGGTTCGTTCCCGTGAAAATGACCGAGTCTACGTATTCAACATCATAGCAACAAAAATCCATGCCTTTTACGCATGAGGAATTTTATCCTGAATCCTGAGTAGGGATAAGTCAACGCCTAACACGCGTTGCCGGTTTAGTCTTTCACCGTTTGAAAAAGACACCAGAATCCGAATCTGGAGACTTTTATCCCAAAGCCTAAGTAGGGATAAGTCAGCGCCTAACACGCGTTGTCGGGTAGTCTATTCCCGTGAGAAAGACGAAGAAGTCTACGTATTTAATATCGTAGCACTAAAAGAGTTAACTCTTTTAGCATAACGTTACATGCGAAACGGACTTAAACAATCCGCATGCAAGCCCGATTCAAACGGTAATCGGTAAAGGCACCTGAAATCTGTTAAAGGCTGAGGATTTGCCAAAAATCTAAGTCAGCGTCTAACACACGTTACCGGGTAGTCTATTCTCGTGAGAAAGACGAAGTCTACGTATTCAATATCGTAGCACTAAAAGAGTTAAATCTTTTAGCAGAACGGGTCTAAACAATCTGCATGCTAGCCCGACTCAAACGGTAGTCGGTAAAGGCTAATCAAACCCGTTGATGGCTGAGAATTTGCCAAAAATTCTATAAATGTGAGTCATTGACGTATCAGCTTCATTAGTTGGTCTCGTGATTTGAGCATACAACGACTTCGCGATAAGATCCATATCTGCAAACGAAACAACTTTAATAGTTGGTCCTGCAGCCTAAAATTTGGGATTGCCATGCTCCAATGCCTTAAGAGCTTAAACTGTGTATACTCCAACAAACATACGAGTATAAACTGTGTTAACGCCAATCAACGCGTTGCAATGAAAGTTAATGCCAATAAATACAAAACCCTAAGGTCAATGCCGAGCAACGCGTAGCCCTAGGTCAACGCTGGTCAACGCGTTGCGACAAAGATAATCAGTTCAAAGTCAACTCAATGACATGAGCCAAAACTAACTCACCAATTTCGATTTAAAACTTCGATAACGGTCAGATGATAAACGCAGCGCCGCAAGAACTTTATCTATTCAACAAAGCACTGGATAGACTGAAGGCTGAGGAAGTTAAGAATTGAAACGGTTCACAGGTCCTTTGACACCGACTAAAGGCGGGGGACTATTATATCCAAAGCATTTCAGACTCCTCCATAAAAGAATGAGTCTGAAATACTTTGGAGGGGGTATCTATAGGCGTCTAAAAATACCTATAGGTATCCACGCACGGCTCGAGAAAGAGAGAATGTGATGAATGCCACTATCTAAGTCTAAGAGGATTATCCGATGCCGATGAACACATGAAGCGAAACGGCGAACCGAATAGCCTATACACTCATCGACCACCTCCAAGTGGCTCGTGTACTCACCAGCCACCAAATCAACGAACCAAGTGGCCCGCACGCTCATCGGCCATCAAAACAGCGTACAGATCAACGAAACGACGAAATACGTGTAATGAGTGTACTCACCAACCACCAAATCGGCGAACCAAGTGGCCTGCGTGCTAATCGGCCACCTCCAAGTGGCCCGTGTACTCACCAACCACCAAATCAGTGAACCAAGTGGCTCGCACGCTCATCGGCCACCGACAAACTATCCATGCGTTCGCGAAACTAATCGGGAAAGCGTACAAGTCAACAAAATGATAAAATACGCGTAACGACGAAACAAGTCAAAACTCGAAAAACAGATAAAGCCCCTGGCGATCGAGTCGCGCCAAAGTGACCCGGCCAGACCAGTAGCTTGGCCAGTGGCTCGGTCAAGGCCAAGCCACCATTTGGTGGCTCGGCCAAGGCCGAACCACCATTTGGTGGCCCGACCAGGCCGAGCCACTAGGTGACTGTTCGGTCAAGAGTTGGTTTTTTCGGTTCTTTTATGAATTCTTTCGGGATTTTGGGTTCCAACTGCTCTGATATTGTTGTTATACAGTTACTAACTGAAGATAAAGGGAATCCCTCATTTTGAGCTGAAGAAACCATCAACCAAGCCTATAAATAAGAGCTCTAGTGTTCATTTTTTTAAGGAGGAGAGCAAGAGGGTGAGGTGCTGCCGGTTTCTCAAGTGCATAGCCACGAATTTCAGAGAGGTTTAGCAGATCTTGGCGATTTTCTGTGCATAAAGAGTGGAGTTCGAGAGATCTGAGACCCGTCCCCCATTCCTCCGGATTTAAGCTTGGTCTTAAATCCCGAGAAGAGCCGTGATTTTGCTTAGTCAAAATCGCCGCTACTGTAATTACTTCCTTCGTGAAGTGAGAGCATTGATTATCCAACTTCTGCTAACCGGATCTGATCCGCGGTGATCCACGGATATTAACGTCCCCAACACAGGCAAAGAACCTACACAAGCAGCGGGTGATAAATGTCTGTTATGCTGTTTGACAAGAGTTGTAATCTTTATTTTTATTGTATAAAGGAGATCTTATAAAAAGATTAATTTTTTTATTTGAGTTTATTATAATGACCAAAGTTGTAATAGATTCGATGACAATGAAAACATCAACTTTTGACCCAAACAACGACCATGTGGTTTATATGGGGGGAAGAAATATGCGCTCTCATGGTGGTGGTGTTAGAAAGGCCTCGGTCTTGGTGACTCGGATTCTCTGTTTTGTGGAGGAAGATGATAGAGTTAGAGGTCTCTCCCGTGACATTGTCATCCCTTCCAATTGACCTTCTGCTTGGTATCCCCCTGCTCCTGGTTTGCTGAAGCTCAACACAAATGCTAATGTTACTCTGGAAGGAGATACTACTGATTTGGGAGGTGTTATTCGGGATCACCATGGACATGTGATTGGTTGCTACTCTATGGGGATCAGGGGTTTTATATCTGTGGATCATGCGGAGTTGTTGGCTGTTCCAGAAGGCATTCGTTTTGTTCGACGTGTGAACTAGAGGATTTCAGTGGTGGAAATTGACTCTCTAAAGGTCGTCTCCTTGGTGGACTCTCCTTCTCTTTTTGCTTCCTTAGCTCCTTTAGCAGATGAAGTTCGTGCTGGTCTAACTATTACCGGTTGCTCTAAAGTTTCTTATGTAAGGCGTATTGGTAATGGTGTTGCTCATTCTCTAGCTAAGTCGGTTGACTGCTTGTCCTCTTATTTTTGGTATGTTCATATCCCTTTGTTTTTGATACAGAGTGTTGTTGAGGACTTGGCTGGTTAGATTACCCTACCTGCCTACCAAAGTGAATACCAATTACCAAACAACAAAAAAAAAGTACTATCGGACTGAATTTCCTATAACACTTTCTTTGGTTTTTTTTTTCAACCAAACAACCCAAAAACCTTTTGAAACTCGATTATTAAGTGCCTAAAGTTTTGTTTTATATAAAGCTCTCCAAATTCTAGGGACATTGGTGAATTGTACCGGGCTCAGAAGTAATTTATTTGGGGCTTCTGTGAAATTTACCCCAAATGAACCCTTTTGCGTGCTCCCCAAACAAATTCGGACACAGACGCCCACTCCCGTCAATCCTACTAGCCCACGTGTTTCCAATCGCTAACTCCGTAGACGATCGCAACAAAATCCAAACGCCATAAAAATCACAGAAATTCCCTCAACTCTCTTCCCCCGTTCTCCTCCCCTGTTCAAAGGCCAGAACCGCCGTCCTCCATCAACCGACCTTGCGCCTTCTCCAAGGTTCCGCCCTTCCTTAAATACCCCCGCTCTCAAATTCCTCTCTCAGATCCCCAATCCGATTCTCCTTCTCTCTATCTCTCTCTAAAACCCTCTTTTTCTCTCTGATCCGAAATTAACGGACCTAGGGCTTGAATCGTAACGGACCTAGGGCTTGAATCGGGTCGGATCCGCTTCAAACCTCGACAATGAGCCGCACGACCGAAGATCGCCCGCCCGATCCCACCCCAGCCCGCCAGCAATGGGTCCCACGCCTCCTCCTCCTCATCCTCCTCGGCCGATGCCGCTCCCCTTGCTTCGCAACTCCTGCTGCTCCGATTCGAAACCCGCGGTCGTCCACCACAGCGACCAAACCCTAACCCTAGCCCTAACCGGCGCGGAACATCAGCGACGCGCCGATCTGTGGCAGCCCTCGTCGGAGATCCGCCAGCTGGTGCAGGGATCCAGACAGCTCTCTCGAGACGCGTTGAGTGATGATCTGCTACGACATGCGTCGTCGCATCGTCGCCAGATCTGGTCCTGCTCCAATGACTTCTCAATCTTCCACCTCTCACTGCATTCCCGGCAAAGTGGGCCCGGTCACCTGACGTCCAACTCGGAATCATCGCATCCTCCTCCGCCACGCCGCTGGCGGTGCCCGGTTGCCAGTCGCTCAGTCCACCCCCGTCAGAGACCTCGGCGTACTCCTGCTGCTGCGGCCGAGGTGAGCACCCGCCCAACGACTTCCTACGCTGCCCCCACTCCTGCGTCGAGGCCTGCGGCAGGCCGCTTGGACCGGGGCGCAGAGCCCGAGGCATGGGATGCGCGGGCCACACTTGATTCGTGCTGCAGTGCACCGAGGGCCGTGCCCGCCGTGCAAGGCCTTCGCGCCCCAGGCGAGCCGTGCCCATGCAGGAAGAAAGACCATCGTAGCGGCGTGCTGCGGACGGTCGACTGCCGCATGACCTGCCCGCGGCAGCGGTGTGCGACCGGCTGCTCTCGTGTGGAAGGCATCGCGTGCGAGAAGGCTCTGCCATACTGGGTCGTGTAGCCCTTGTAGGGTTGCGGTCACAGCAGCTTGCTTTTGTGGGAAGAGGACTGAGGTGGTCATTTGTGGGGATATGCCGTTTGAAGGGGAGATCAGGAAGAAAGGCGGGGTTTTCTCGTGCAATTCGAATTGTGGGCGAGTTTTATCTTGTGGGAATCATCACTGTCCGGAGAATTGCCACCCAGGTCCCTGTGGAGATTGTGAACTTTTGCCGGAGAAGATTAGAAGTTGCTGTTGTGGGAAGACGAAGCTGATGGAGGAGAGGAAGAGTTGCTTGGATCCGGTGCCGATTTGTTCTAATACTTGCGAGAAGTTGCTGCATTGTGGGATTCATCGATGTGGGTTGGCTTGCCATGAAGGGGAATGTCCCAAGTGTTCCGTGAAAGTTAAGCAGAAATGTCGATGTGGTTCGTCTCAGAGGACCGTTGAGTGCTACAGATCCACAGAGGAGAAGGATAGCTTTGTGTGTGAGAAAACCTGTGGAAGGAAGAAGAACTGCGGGCGCCATCGCTGCAATGAGCGATGCTGCCCGCTAGCAAAATCAGGCAGTATGCAAATTGATGGGGGTTGGGATCCTCATCTTTGTGCAGTGCCCTGTGGCAAGAAGCTCCGATGTGGGCAACATTCTTGCCCGCTGCTTTGCCACAGCGGCCACTGCCCACCTTGTCTTGAGACTATCTTCATCGATCTCACTTGCGCTTGTGGTAAGAGTTCAATCCCTCCGCCGCTTCCCTGTGGAACTCCGTCCCCTTCATGTCCTCATCCATGCTTAATCCCTCAACCCTGTGGCCACTCTGCCTCCCACACTTGTCATTTTGGGGATTGCCCACCTTGTTCTGTCCCCATTGTTAAAGAATGCATTGGTGGTCATGTCCTCTTGAGAAATATCCCTTGTGGTTCGAAGGATATAAGATGCAATCAGCTCTGCGGCAAGACCCGGCAGTGTGGACTGCACGCTTGTGCTCGCACTTGCCACCCCCCTCCTTGTGATCCTCATATGACTGCTGATTCTGGTTCGAGGTCTTCTTGTGGGCAAACTTGTGGCACTCCGAGGAGGGATTGCAAGCACACTTGCACTGCTTCGTGCCATCCTTTATCTCCTTGTCCAGATTTGAGGTGTGAGTTCCCTGTGACAATTGCTTGTTCTTGTGGTAGGATCACGGCTACAGTGCCTTGTGGTGTTGGAGGGAGCGTGAGTGGGTTTAATGTCGATTCGGTGTTTGAAGCTTCTGTGATGCAGAAGCTACCGGTTCCTCTTCAGCCCGTGGAAGGAAATGGGAAGAAGATACCTCTTGGACAGAGGAAATTGACTTGTGATGAGGAGTGCGAGAAGTTAGCGAGGAAGAAACAGCTTGCGGAGGCATTTGACATAAGCACCCCAAATCTAGACTCTTTACATTTTGGGGAAAACTCATCTGCAACTGATTTGCTTGCTGATATCTTTAGGAGAGAGCCTAAATGGGTGTTGGCGATAGAAGAGAGGTTCAAGTATTTAGTGCTCGGAAAGGGTAAAGGAACTACATCAACCGGTCTCAAAGTACATGTCTTCTTTCCTGTATTAAAAGAAAAGAGAGATGCAATTCGTTGTATAGCGGAAAGATGGAAGCTTTCAGTTCACGCAGCAGGATGGGAGCCAAAACGATTTCTTGCGGTTCATGTCACACCGAAATCAAAACCTCCTGCCCGAATCATCGGATCGAAGCCTGGTGTACCAGTCACGGCTCTTCACCCTCCAACATTCGATCCTTCAATCGATATGGATCCAAGACTTGTGGTCGCAATGCTTGATTTGCCAAGGGAAGCAGATATAAGTGCTTTGGTCCTGAGGTTTGGGGGAGAATGTGAACTGGTTTGGTTGAATGATAAGAATGCGCTGGCAGTTTTTAGTGATCCAGCGAGGGCAGCGACTGCGCTGAGAAGATTGGATCATGGATCGGTTTACCAAGGGGCTGTTGCCGTTCTTCAGAACAGTGGGGGTTCTTCAGGGGGCAACGCTTGGGGAGGAGGAGGGGCTAGAGAAGGAGGAGCTACTGCTGCTGTTAAGAGTCACAATCCATGGAAAAAAATTATTGCTCAAGAATCAAATCCGATTTTGACATCGGGGAACAGATGGGATGTTCTTGATTCGTCTGTTTCTGAACCTATGGAGGTTAGGGAATCAGCTGCTCATGATGGTGATGGTGGCGATAGTAAATCAGGAGTCGGGGTTTCGGCTTCTACATTGCAAGTTCCTGATGGAGAAGTGGATGATTGGGAAGAAGCTTGTGAGTGAGAGGATTTACTTGAAGTAGAGCTTCTTTGGATCCTTTTTGTTCTGTTTTTGGCTTGTTCATTGATCATTTCTCCCCAGAATCATTACTGGAGGTAGTTTTGAGTTTATACATGTTCTACATTCTCTCTTCTTGCTGGACTAGTTTTCTGTCGGCAAGAGGTAAGTCACATTTTGATTTTTGTTAATATGTGTTTTTATCTGGATATCATTCTGTTAGTATATGTTTTGAGTCTGTTGATGTATATGATAACAACCAAGGTTATGCAATAATGCAACATGGATGGAATCTGGTGACACAGGAAAATACATGTTAGTTAAACCAAATAAATTGTTCTATAATCATTTTGGTATAAGATCCTTGATGTCAATGTATACCTGTTCACATATGGAGATGATGTGATTTTAAAACGTAATCGCCCGGTTATCCCAAAAAGGGAACTTTTAACACTGGACTGAAAAAGGAAACTGTGTCTACTACTTGGAATTTTTTTAAGATCTGAAATCCTATATTATGAAGGTAAATTATTATGGATAGGAATACTCCCCACAGATTAATAGAACTCTTGCAATATCAGAACACAAACAACAGCAAATTTCAGGATCCTTTTTTTCCTAAAGGAAGTGAGTGATTAAATATCCTATATAAATAACT
>NC_033801.1:111999102-112016932 GCF_001876935.1 Asparagus officinalis
TATTTGACAAATGGTTGAATCTGTTGGATTTATGAATAATTATTTTCTGCAAATATAACAAAGAATATTTATGCAACACTAAGTATTTCGTTTATGTAAATGAAAATGAAATGGAAGAGGGAAGATTGAGGAGAGAGGTTCCTATCTTAATGCAACTATAATTATTCAGGGTTCAAATTACTAACATTGTGGCATATTTATGCAAATGCTGATAATCTGTATTCTTGTATGCGAAGTCTACAGGAAATACTTACCAAGGAGAACATTTAGTTCCATTTGTATCCTCTAGCCTTGCTGGTTTGGCACTCTCGTCGTCATGGTTTGATATGAATGCTTGTAATTGCTTTGTCTTTGTGGTCAGATTTTTTCCAAATTTCTAATGATGATTAGCTAGTGTTCCTTAATGCATGTCCTTTGTTATGTACATTCTAAGTCATGACGAATCTGTCCTTCTAACAATACTGTAGAAATTTGGTTCTTTAATTCATGTTCTTATTGTGTTACTTTATTATTATTATTATTATTATTATGCAGGTCATCTACCATTGACATTTACAACACCTCCTGTTAGCCCCCCAAGACAGAATTACCTAACAGGGTTACAACGTGTTTGTAAAGTATTTTTCTCTGATCATAATCACACTACTTGCTCTGTTTATAAAGTATTTTTCTCTGATCATAATCACACTACGTGCTCTATTTTTAAAGTATTTTTCTCTGATCATACTGTTAACTAATATGTATGATTATTTTATCTCTATGAATTGCAGATGTAAGCAAGCATAATAATCAAATTGCTAGCTGGGATACCAAATTTGAAATGGGTACTAAGGCGACATGACTGTAGCTTTTTTTCACCTATTGTTGTTAATTGTTGTTAGTGCTAATGTCTGATGAAAGAATCAGTTGACTGAAGATATATGAAAGAATTAGTTTACATCTGCAATCCATCTTCTCTTCCAACTGTTTATTCGGCCAGTCACCCCTTCAATATAGTGCATCAAATCAACTCCAGAGGTAAGTTCTATTCCATGTTCCAAATATGTGATTTAATTTGTGCTTTTTCTCCTCTCTTTTCTCTTATATTTTTTTTTCACATTGGATTAGGAGCAGTTGCTCAAAACCAATGAAAACTAAATTTTTATTCAAAACCAATGTGAACAATTTAAGTTGCCTGAAAACTCCTTCTCAGCCTGCAATAGCAGCAGCAATCGCATCGTAGTCAAGCAAGTCTACCTTAAAAAGCTGTAGGTTGCCTAATTCCCCGTCTAAATTCCTCAAATGAGCATTCTTTTCGTCATCTGGAACAATTTGTTTAGACTTTATTAATGACATAATATCTAGGTCATATGAAAGAATCAGTTTACATCTGCAATCCATCTTCTCTTCCAACTGTTTATTCGGCCAGTCACCCCTTCAATATAGTGCATCAAATCAACTCCAGAGGTAAGTTCTATTCCATGTTCCAAATATGTGATTTAATTTGTGCTTTTTCTCCTCTCTTTTCTCTTATATTTTTTTTCACATTGGATTAGGAGCAGTTGCTCAAAACCAATGAAAACTAAATTTTTATTCAAAACCAATGTGAACAATTTAAGTTGCCTGAAAACTCCTTCTCAGCCTGCAATAGCAGCAGCAATCGCATCGTAGTCAAGCAAGTCTACCTTAAAAAGCTGTAGGTTGCCTAATTCCCTGTCTAAATTCCTCAAATGAGCATTCTTTTCGTCATCTGGAACAATTTGTTTAGACTTTATTAATGACATAATATCTAGGTCATATGAAAGAATCAGTTTACATCTGCAATTCATCTTCTCTTCCAACTGTTTATTCGGCCAGTCACCCCTTCAATATAGTGAATCGAATCAACTCCAGAGGTAAGTTCTATTCCATTTTCCAAATATGTGATTTAATTTGTGCTTTTTCTCCTCTCCTTTCTCTTATATTTTTATTTCACATTGAATTAGGACCAGTTGCTCAAACCAATGAAAACTAAATTTTTATTCAAAACCAATGTGAACAATTTAAGTTTGCCTGAAAACAAAATTTTGAACGCACAAATTTTTATTATTCCAAATTTTTATTCAAAACTAAATTTTGAAAACCAAATTACACACCATGATCATTTAAGTTGCCTGAAACAAAAGAAACTCAAATAAAGTTCATAAGCTAACACCTATCAATGAAACTAAAGAGATTAAAGAGATTAGAAATCTTACCTTCACATTGTTCTCTTTCTTGTAAACAATTTGCTGTAGACAGGAGACAGGAGACAGGAGATGGGAGGCAGGAAATAGAAGCATCTTGAGAAAAGAGACTTGAGAAAAGAGACGTGCAAAGCTAGTTTGTTAACCAATTTTGGAGGAAGACTGCTTGAGAAAAGAGACTTGAGAAAAGAGACGTGCAAAGCTAGTTTGTTAACCAATTTTGGAGGAAGACTGGGATAAATGTTAGTTATTTATGTAAAACATGTGTTAGATTTTAGTTACCAATTTTTGGAGAAGGACTGGGATTGAAACGTGGGGAGGAAGACTGGGATAGATGTTAGTTATTTATGTAAAACATGGGTTAGATGTTAGTTATCAATTTTTGGAGAAAGACTGGGATTGAAACGTGGGTTATATGTTGACAATATGTTACTGTTTGTAATTTTTTTTATGAATAATCTGATTGGTCTGGGATTGAAACGTGGGTTATATATGTTGTCAATATGTTACTGTTTGTAAATTTTTTTTAATGAATAATATGATTGGTCCAAATCAGATTTACTGTTCATTTTAGCTTTTTGAGTGTTCTCCTTAATTATATATACTTTAATTATTTTATATATATATATATATATAGTATATATATCCTAGAGAATTATTACTACTATTACCCTAGATATAAATATATATGAGAATATGGGTATGCTTGGTAACCAAGCCACAAATTTGCTGCCCTTTGGATGGTCATATCCCATCTCACTCAATACCCATGTGAAATTTGTGCCAATTGAAATGATGGAGGGGATTTGAACACATCACTACCAAGCATAACTTTTGTGCTTGTTACCCATGGCATACGCAAAGAGTCTCTCCTGCTCTTTCTCTCTTCTTGGTGTACTAGGGTAGGTAAGGTCTAGTAGATATATCAGTATTATAGCTGTGATAGTAGGGTATAAATATATAATATATAATACTACAATATAGTACGTCTATATGATATATAAAGAAGGGCATCATCCTATATATTAGAGTATAGTATACTAAATATTATATATATAGAAGAGAGAGAGAGAGAGCTGGAAGAGCAAAACTTGTGTCAACTTAGTGATAGCAAAAGTAGATCACCAAAGTTGGCCACTCATATTGCATTAGATCCGCTTGCAGATAGAAAAAGGTTTTTTTTATACTAAAAATAAGGCTAAGAAAGTTTGGTGGCAACAAATTTTCATAAAATAAGGGTCATGCTTGGTACCAAGCACAAATTTTGGTTTGTGGTGAGGTGCACTAATCCCCTGCCACTCATTTTGAATGGGGACCACATCAATTGTTGAGGAGGCGAATGGGGAGATATGCAAACCATTGAATTATGAATGGAGAGATATGCACTACTATCAAGCATAACTTTTTACTTTGGCACAAGTATTCTATGTTCTCAATATATTATATAAGTAGGAGTGATAATATAGTAAAACATATAGTAGGTAGTATATATTATATACATACATATTATATAGTAGAGACCCATACCTTTATCTATATTATACTAGTAATATAATAATATAGGAGAGAGAGAGAGAGAGAGAGAGAGGAGTTTAATTGTTCATGGAGTTGTGGAGTCGAATGAGATCAAATACTGAAGTAGTGTTTTTTATTTGTATTTGTATAAAATTTTTGAATCCGAATCTTAATACAAAGATCCATTTGAGGGTAAACTGGAAGTGCACAGTGTAATAGTTGAAGAAGGTTGAGGATTAGATGTTGAGAGATGGGACGGAACAAAAACCATATAATATGCATAATGTGAGAGTAGTAACGCATGAGAGCTAACTATTTTGAATCCGGGGACAAAGGAATAATCAAATTATCCTTTTATTCTTCCCTGATCATATCAGAATGGCCTCAGCAATGTAATTTTGTGAGTCGAGAAGAACAACTTTGGTGGTTAATGATATTCTTTTTTGAATTGGCATTGAGGACTAGGGATTAGGGATATGTTTATGATGCTTATTACTGAATTGGTTGGAACCATATCAAAGACGTCAATAATAGGAGAAAAATAAATTTCAATTCATTAAAACTTGGGAAAAGAACATGAAATTTTACTTCCAAAGCAAGATAAGGCAAAACTAATAATTTAATTTAAACATCAATTTATATTTTCTTCGATATGTTACCGTGAAAGGGAAGATGACAGTGTACATGATGCTATCTCAAAGAAGCACTTTCAACACCCTATACCTATAACAAGAATAATAATGTAACAGGAGAAGGAAAAAAAATTACTACGTACACTACAAAATGAATAATGTTACATTCTTATTTGTAATTTCTTATGTCTGTAGAATCTTGAAGAAAGATAAGAAACTTAAGACAGATAGGAACACAACTTCTTCATGTCATCCGAGCTAATGTTATGACTATGACTCATAGTCATAGCTGAGATATCTATTTAACTTGACTAACAGACACATAAACCAAAGGTTAAGGAATTTGATTCGGTTAATCAGTTTGAGCCGATAAAAAGCAACTATTTTCAAAAATAAAATAAAATAATAAATTGAAAATAATGAATGTTACTTATAAAAAAAGGGTTAAAATACCAAATTGGTATATTTATACGAACGTGTTTGCTAGTTTAGTATTTTTAAAAACTCCGGTGACAACAAGGCATTAAAGCTCGTCCTTTTTGTCAGTAAGACATTTTTTCTCAAAATTCCGACGAGAAAATTTGTTTTAACTCCCTACCTCCTAAAATTATTAAATATATGCCCATATTTATCAAAAAAAAATCATCCCATCCCTCTCCCCCTCCTCCTCCTCGTCGTCATAGATGTCCTCCTCCTCCTCTCCCCCTCCCTCTCCTCCCCTCCTCCATTGGGGCGAGCTCAAAACTAAAATGGGGAATTGGGTTAAGAGTTTGACCGAGGGTGCGATTGGCAATGAGGTTAAGATTGGCGGGCATGGATGTTGGTAGCCCAGAGAGCTGGTTGTCTGAGAGGTTGAGGGTTATGAGAGTACTGGAGAGTTTGGATATGGAGGCGGGGAGCAAGTTGACCTGGTCCGTGATCTTGTTCCAGAGGTTGAGGACCCGGGTGCCCATCTTGAAGTCAATCCATAAACCAACAACACATCCCCAACATCCACCAATCCCACCTCCTTCAATCTCCTCCCTACCTCCTCAAACATCACCAACCCTTCTTCGTTTGAAAACCAATACATGAACTTAGGCTAAAGAAATCTTGGCACCTCCACCCCCTTAACCTTCATCATTATTCTCTTTACATACTTGGTTGCCTCCAATGTCCTCCCTACCTTCACCAAACCCCCAACAAATATGCTCTTAAAATTTACCATTGGGTCCCTCCTTTTTCTCCCCCTCTTTCGTAAATACCCCTGCAACAACATAATGTAAGTGTGCATATTAGGCGGAGGAGGGGAGGAGAGGGAGGGGGAGAGAGGCGGAGGAGGGGAGGAGAGGGGAATGGGAGAGGAGGAGGAGGACGTTGAGGAGGAGGTGGAGGAGGAGGTTGAGGAGGAGGGGTGGGGGGGGGATGCCATTTATTTTTGAAAAATCTAGCATATATTTAATAATTTTGGGAGGTAGTGGGTTAAAACAAATTTTCTCGCCGGAATTTTGAGAAAATAGTCTTATTAACAAAAAGGACGAGCTTTAATACCTTGTTGTCTCCGGAGATTTTAAAAATATCAAACTGGCAAACACGTTCGTATAAATATACCAATTTGGTATTTAAGCCTAAAAAAAAGACAAACAGATATTAATGCACATAAAGGTTAAACCACATGAATTTAGCTTTCAAAAATGGTATACATTCAATAATCTCTATTAACACCATTTTGTAAACCAACAACTTAAATTTGATCTGAACAATTGGTAATCAGGTAAAGTCAAGGGTAACCCACTCATTAAATATGTTGAACTAGACGCGATCCGATAAATAAATAGATTGTATCCAAACACATTATACGATACACACATACTAAAATTATTGGAGATGAATAGTTCATCTCCAATAATTATTATATAAATTAAGAAGTTGATGTAGTACAAAACGGGCATAAATAAATCAGATGGTATGATTCTAGAATTCAGTCCTCAAGGTCACAGATTTGACTTTTGAAGATGTTTCTTTTCTCAACTTTTTCTTCATCTACTTATAAACCCAAAGTACCCTCTTTATTTTGAAACCCCCCTACTTAAGGGAAAAAGTGTTAGTCTAAGGTGTAGACCCAAAGTTCGAGACAAGAGCTGAAATCAAAAGGACAAGAAAACGAGCAGACAGATTCACGATCGACCGGGTCGGTCGACCGCGAACGTGCACAGGAGCTGGGAGAGCCTGGATCAGGTCGCGGTCGACCGGGGTAGGAAAATCTGGTCTCGGGTTTTGATTGCGGTCGACCGCGCCGGTCGACCGCCAAACTCTCTGGAATTTGATCGGTCGACCGGGCCGGTCGACCGTGACGTAGTCAAACAGAATCCTGTTCTGTTTAGAAATCTGTTTCACCCAGGATTCTATATATACCCCCAAACGATTTTAGGGTTGGTACAACATCAAAAAAGAGAGCTTTTTGACTGCAAAGAGAGAGAGAGAATCTCAGAGAGATTAATCCCTTGCTTGTATTTTCTTCTTCAATTAATAAAGAGATTGTGTGGTGTGGCTCCCGAGAACGTAGGCACGTTGCCGAACCTCGTTAAACCTATGTGTTCATCTCCTTTACTGTTTTTTACAAGTTAGATCTTTATTTGTGGTTTTATTCCTACTTTCCTACTTTCAACACAAGGTCCGGAAGGGCAAGGGTTCGATTGATTGTTTCGAATCCCCAACAACTGGTATCAGAGCTTCGTTCAGCAATTTGTGTGAAAGCCATGGCAGAGGAAAGCAAATCAAAGATCGAGAAGTTTGACAGTTCAGACTTCGCCTACTGGAAGTCGCAGATGGAGGACTATCTGTACCAGAAGGACTTGTATCGCTCGTTGATGGGCAAGGAAAAGGGAAAGAAGAAAGAGGAGTCAGATGGTGATTGGGAGGTACTGGATAGGAAGGCTCTAGGGCAAATCCGGTTGTCGCTCGCCAAATCAGTAGCCCACAATATTCTGAAGGAGAAGACGACGGTGGGGCTTATGAAAACGCTCTCGAAGATGTACGAGCAACCGTCGGCAGCAAACAAGGTGCATCTAGTCAAAACTCTTTTCAACCTCAAGATGGCAGAAGGACGGTCCTTCACGATGCACCTCAGCGAGCTCAACACGATTATTGATCAACTTATCTCCGTGGACATCACGTTCGATGACGAAGTGCATGCCCTTCTACTACTATCGCAGTTGCCGGATAGTTGGGCAGGTTGTGTGACGGCAATCAGCAATTCGGCGGGGAAAGAGAAGTTGAAGCTGAATGAGGTTGTTAGCATGATTCTATCCGAGGAGGTTAGAAGGAAATCGTTCGAATCAGAAGGTTCAGGTTCAGCCCTAAATTTCGATCAGAGAGGCAGAAGCCAGAAGAAAGGGAACCAGAACAGGAATCGGTCAAAATCAGTGAAGAAGAGACCGAACTCGAAGGTTAGGTCCATCAAAGGGAAGTGTTGGAATTGCGGCCAGGAGGGCCATATGTCTTCGGTCTGTAAAGCACCAAAGAAGGATGCGGGTGAGCAGGAGGCTCATATCGTGCAGGATGCCTTGATCCTTGCTATGGATAGCGATTCTGATTCTTGGGTCATCGACTTAGGAGCTTCTTTCCACGCCACTGCTAATAGGAAACTACTTCAGAACTATGTAGCAAGGGACTTTGGTAAACTATACCTGGAGAACAATGAACCTTGCAATATTGTTGGAAAGGGCGACGTTCAGATACAGATAAAGGGCTCTAAGTGGAATTTGAAGAACGTGAGACACGTGCCGAAGCTGAAAAGGAATATTGTTTCGGTGGGACAGCTTGGAGCAGAAGGCTACGTTTCGACATTCACCGGGGATTCGTGGAGAATCTCCAACGGTACTATGGTTGTTGCCCGAGGCAATAAAACAAAAACTCTCTACCTCACTTTACATGCGAGTGACACCCTCGCAATTGCAGCTGGCAAGGAGAGTACAGATCTGTGGCACAACAGGCTGGGACACATGAGCGAGAAGGGGATGAAAATTCTACATTCACAAGGAAAGCTAACCGGGATCGACACCGTGGAAGTCGGGGTTTGTGAAGACTGCATCTTTGGGAAGCAGAAGAGAGTTAGTTTCCAGAAGGGTGGAAGGCCACCTAAGGCTCAGAAGCTAGAGTTGATTCATACAGATGTATGGGGCCCAACCAGTGTGTCTTATTTTGGCGGTTCGAGATACTACGTCACCTTTATCGACGATCACTCGAGGAAGGTGTGGGTTTACTTCATGAAGCACAAATCAGAGGTGTTCGAAATCTTCAAGAAGTGGAAGGCCATGGTCGAGAACGAGACAGATCTGAAAGGTGAAGTGCTTGAGATCAGATAATTGTGGAGAATACGAGCTGGAGGAGTTCAAGAGGTTCTGTGCTACGAATGGGATTCGCTTAGAGAGGACTACTCCAGGGATGCCACAGCAGAACGACATTACAGAGAGGATGAACAGGACCTTGACAGAGTGTGCATGGAGCATGCGATTACATGCAGGTCTGCCTAAGACATTTTGGGCAGATGCGGTGCATACGGTAACATACCTTATTAATCACAGGCCATCAGTTCCATTAGACTTTGGGATTCCAGAGGAGGTTTGGAGTGGAAAGAAGATAAATCTCTCACACTTGCGGGTATTTGGTTGTGTGGCTTATGTTCATATCAGTGACCATGTCAGGGACAAGCTAGAAGCTAAGTCACAGAAGTGCACATTCATTGGATACGACATTAATGAGTTCGGATATCACCTTTGGGATGAGAAGAACAGGAAGATCATCAGGAGCCGGGATGTGATATTCAATGAGGAGGTGATGTACAAAGACAGGGACAATGCTAAGGATAACCAAAGCAGTGGGAGCAGCACTACGGATACAGATGGATCCGAATACATGGATATAGAGGAACTTCCAGATAGGGGTGATGATGTTTGTTCTGACCGTAGAACGGAGGAGGCTCCAGGTGCAGGAGAAACTACCCAGGGCGTGGAGCCTAGGAGGTTATCCAGGATACCCAAACCAAATCCCAGATATCTTTCATCTCTTGACTATTTATTGTTGACAGATAGCGGTGAGCCGGAAAGCTATGAAGAGGCGATGCAAGTGAGCGAATCTCAGCAGTTGGAGCATGCGATGCAGGAGGAGATGGATTCTCTACTCACTAATGAGACATGGGAGTTAGCCCAGCTACCTGCGCAGAAGAAAGCCTTGCATAATAAATGGGTCTACCGGATCAAGCAGGAGAGTGATGGAAGCAAGAGATTCAAGGCCAGATTAGTAGTGAAAGGGTTTCAATAGCGGGAAGGAGTTGACTACACGGAGACATTTTCCCCTGTTGTGAAACTCACAACCATCAGAGTGGTGTTGAGTTTGGTAGCTGCAGAAGACCTCTTCCTTGAGTAGTTAGATGTGAAGACTGCCTTTCTTCATGGTGACTTGGATGAAGAAATCTACATAAAGCAGCCTGTTGGCTTCATTGAAGAAGGAAAGGAAGAGATGGTGTGCAAGCTCAAGAAGAGCTTATATGGTTTGAAACAGGCTCCGAGACAGTGGTATAAGAAGTTTGATAACTTCATGCAGAACAATGGCTACAGAAGATGCAATTCGGATCATTGCTGTTATTTCAAAAGGTTAGAGTCCAGCTTCATTATTTTGTTATTATATGTTGATGACATGTTGGTAGCAGGACCGTGTTTAGAAGAGATAAACAGTTTGAAGAGGCAGCTAGCAAAGGAATTTGCAATGAAGGATCTGGGTGCAGCGAAGCAGATTCTAGGGATGCGAATCAGTAGGGATGAAGCTGAAGGGATATTGAGATTGAGCCAAGCTGAATACATTGAGAAGGTACTTCAGAGGTTCAACATGCAGAATGCTAAAGTTGTTAGCACACCCCTTAGAAGTGAGTTCAAGCTATCTGAGGAGCAATCGCCTAAGACAGATGCAGATAGAGAGCATATGAGCAGGGTGCCATATTCTTCGGCCATTGGGAGTCTCATGTACGCGATGGTTTGCACGAGGCCGGACATCGCCCATGCAGTGGGAGTTGTGAGCAGATTTGCAAGCAATCCAGGGAAGCAGCATTGGGAGGCCGTGAAGTGGATAATGCGGTACTTGAGAGGGACAACAAACAAACCACTATGTTTCAGGAGGAAGGAATTGGTACTGCAAGGATACGTGGATGCGGACTTCGCCGGTGATCATGATACGAGGCGAAGCACCACGGGGTATGTTTATACCTTAGCGTCGACAGCAGTGAGCTGGGTCTCACGTCTGCAGAAGATTGTGACTTTATCAACAACTGAGGCTGAGTATGTCGCGGTGACTGAAGCAAGTAAGGAGATGATCTGGTTGAACGGGTGCTTGGAAGAGTTGGATCTGAAGCAAGGGAGAGGAGTTCTTTATTGTGATAGCCAGAGCGCTATACATCTTGCCAAGAATCCAGATCATGTCAGAATGAAGCACATCGATGTCAAATACTATTTTATACGCTCGCTGATCGAGGACGGAAAGTTGCATTTAATGAAGATTTTGAGGAGTCAAAATCCAGCGGACATGTTGACGAAGACAGTCACCATTGAGAAACTGGAGTTGTGCGTAACTTCAGTTGGCCTTCACAAGTAGAAGACGAAGGTGGAGCCACACTACGAGGATCGGCGAGATCGCCGGGATATTGTTGATTGAAAGAAGAATTTTTTTCGGGGAAAATATACATGCGAAGAAGGGGAGAGTTCGGGGGAACTCATTGCAGGCACTTTGGTCTCCAAGTGGGAGATTGTTAGTCTAAGGTGTAGACCCAAAGTTCGAGACAAGAGCTAAAATCAAAAGGACAAGAAAACGAGCCGACAGATCCACGGTCGACCGGGTCGGTCGACCGCGAACATGCACAGGAGCTGGGAGAGCCTGGATCAGGTCGCGGTCGACCGACCCGGTCGACCGCCAAAACCCTGTAGGAAAATATGGTCTCGGGTTTTGATTGCGGTCGACCGCGTCGGTCGACCGCCAAACTCTCTGGAATCTGATCGGTCGACCGGACCGATCGACCGCGACGCAGTCAAATAGAATCATGTTCTGTTTAGAAATCTGTTTCACCCAGGATTCTATATATACCCCCAAATGATTTTAAGGTTGGTACAACATTAAAAAAGAGAGTTTTTTGACTGCAAAGAGAGAGAGAATCTCAGAGAGATTAATCCTTTGTTTGAGAGCTTGTATTTTCTTCTTCAATTAATAAAAAGATTGTGCGGTGTGGCTCCCGAGGACGTAGGCACATTGCCGAACCTCGTTAAATCTGTGTGTTCATCTCCTTTACTGTTTTTTACAAGTTAGATCTTTATTTGTGGTTTTATTCCTACTTTCCTACTTTCAACACAAGGTCCGGAAGGGCAAGGGTTCGATTGATTGTTTCGAATCCCCAACAAAAAGGAACTCATTTATAGACACCCACCTACTTAAATAATTTTTTTACTATCAGTCCCTTAAATCTTTCATATTTTGACATTAATACCTCAAATAATGAAAAATGGTCTTGAAAATTTTAAGTTATTTAGAACTAGTCCCTCAAATTATTAGAATTGCTATTAGGTCCCTTAATTCTTGATTTATTTTGAAATTAATCTCTCCAATGAAGGGTAGAAACAACAATTAAAGAGACTTTTTTTTTAAATTTATGAGAAGTAGGGAACTTAATAACAATTCAATGATTTGAGGGACTATGTTTAAAATAATATTAGAATTTAGGAACCTAATGACAATTTCAATGATTTGAGGACTCATTTCAAAATATGAAAGGTTTAAGAGACTAATATTGAAAACCTCTTAAAGAAATATTTTTCCATCTATACATCTACGTATTTGTAAGTGGTTACCGATAGGATGTAATCAAATGCTTTAACCATTAGATCTTGGATTTTTTTTTCATGCTAATTATGTCATGGCATTGCAAACTATAGATATGTTTTTGGACTATAAATCAAAGTTTTACCCTCGTTAAGTTCATTCAAATGTCATAGAGGTCTCAAAAAAGGGGATCCCCGAACTTCACCTTAAAGGTAAACTAATTGTCATTAAATCTCTCCAATTCACTGATGATACTCTAATCTTTTGTAAAGCGGACGTCTTTAACATATCCACTCTCAAGTCTATTTTTACCTATTTGAAGAGGTATCTAATTTGGGTATAAACTTCTCCAAATCCAATCTCTTCTATAGTGGTAGGTCTATCACTCAGGGCCCTCTCCTTGCCAACCTTCTTAACTGTTCATATGCTTCTCCTCCATTCAAATATCTAGGTCTCCCCCTTAAGAAAGGGTCTCTTTCTAAATTTGAATGGCAGCCTCTTCTTGATACCTTCCACAAGAAACTTTTCCTTTGGAAAGGCAAACAACTATCTTTCTGTGGGCGCCTAGTGCTTCTTAACTCAGTTCTATCCTCCCTACCTCTGTACTACATATCCTTCTTCAAACTTCCCAAATGGCTCATCAAGGCTATAGATAAGATCAGATGCAACTTTTTATGGGGGACCAACTCCAATGCAGGAGGTAAAGCTCTGGTCAAATGGGACAAGGTCTGCTCCCCCAAATCATGTGGGGTTTAGGAATCTCCAACCTTCTCCATTTTAACATTTCCCTATTGTCTAAATGGCTTTGTAAGTACTTTCCTATGGATAATCATGTAGGTCGATATCCAATCCATCTACCCCTCCAACCCTCATAGCACACCACCAAGTTATCACTGCTCCAAATTTTGGAAGGACGTTTATTCTTGCTACTAATCCTTTGCTGACATAGTCAAATGACGTCTAGGTAATGGTCTTAAGATTCTATTATGGGAGGATATGGGTAGGTAACAATTCTCTGGCTAGCCTATTCCCTCTGGCCTACAACCTCGCCTTCTCTAAACTAGTCTCCATTAAATCTCAAGGGAGATTTCTCGGAGATACCTAGCACTGGAGACCTATTCAGGAGAATGAAAGACTACAAGTTCAAGTACTTAATCATCTGTTAACATTAAGTAATCTATATCCTTCTCACAACATTGATATGGTACACTGGCCTCTCAATTGCTCCGGGATCTTTACAGTCAAATCTCTCTACTCCCACATATCTGATGGAGGTGTTTGAAGTCCTCACTGCTCTGTAATCTGGAACAACTTACTTCCTAGCAGAGTTAGGTTTTTTCTTTGGCTGCTCTCCAATGACTAAACTGAAGATCAAAGACAGGCTCCTCAACAGAGGATGGACAGGAGATTCATCCTGCTCCTTTTGCAGAGACAGAGACTAGGAATCTCATGACCATCTTTTTCTTACTTGCCAAGTTATCAAACAAGTCTAGGCATTTTTTCTCCCTAGAATTGGCATTTCATTCCTCCCTCTTCTTACCAAACATTGTTTTGATATATGCTACGATGGGTCAGTTGAGACTTCAATGCGACACCTGTGGAGATTATGCTTTCCTACCATCTGCTGAGTCCTATGGAGAGCTCGCAATAACCTCATTCGCTCAGGCATAATCTCTACCCCTCAACAACTGACCTCCATGATAGCTTACTATTTGATTTTCTGGACAGATGCAGCAACATCCAAGAAGAACCTCAAGCTAAAAACTCTCATCCGGGAGAAAAGTTTTTCTGATCTCATCGCATCCAGTGAAGACAGCAATGGGGACGCATGCATCCATTAGTCAGCCTTAGCCTGTAGATCTTCTCGCCACACTTCTATACCATCTTTTGGACAATATATTTTGTAATTTACATACTTGTTTTTGTGTTGCTACCTTCCAATCTTTCTTACTTCCTTATATATAATCCTGGAGTATCTACGAGTGATTTCATGTGTATTCCTCTTTTTGTAGAGTGACGACAAAGGTCCACTCTTCTACAAAAGGGGATTCTGTGCAAATCACGAGTAGATACCATACTATATAAGATATTTGGTTTTAATTCTTTATATATACAGACTATGATAGGGCAACTTGCCCTATTCTTACCTAAAAAAAAGTTTTACCCTCATTTATTTTTATACCCTTTCACTTTTTGAAAAGGGCTTTTACCTATAAATTGAAAGTTTTGCCACCGTTTACTTTAAGACCTATCAACTTTTTTATTCACCTAAGACCCAACATACACGAAATAACTAAATTTAGAGACGCTATTTATGTTGATATATTTTGTTTTAACTGCTGTGTTTTTATTCAAAGTAGCAAGGTATATAGTTTGTTTTAAACCAAATGTTTAAACTATTATCTTTGACTTTCTTCACACAAATGTCCTGGCATAGCGCGCGGATCAATTTTGCCCGTTACATCTATTTATAATAGGAGTGGTTGTGATTATAAGTTTTCTTATGTCTTCGTGTAAACTACAGATACAGTCCCATGCTATAGATGATTTAGTTTACTATCCCTGAACATTATTCTTAGCACTCTGACTTTCTGATCCAAAGGAAAGTTATCTCTTCGTTACTTTAACATATCGTTCTGTGTGTAACATTGCATCAATGTGTTGCTGAAAGATGTGATATTTCAGTAGCGTCTACAATCATGCTCCTATCTTATAGTGAGTACTGCATAATTACTTGTTTATCCTCCTTAATTTTTTTTAATTGAATTATTCCATTTATTGGCATTGCGCGCCCAAGATCACTTAATTGAGGTTGAAAGAGTAAGGGGTCGTTTGGTTGTTCATGGTAAACTTGTGTAATTATGATACAAGTTGGAAAGTTAATGTCTACCTCATCATTTTTACTTTCACATTTTTCTTTGTTTGGTTTGAATTCTATTGGAATCATAAAGTGCTTGTTTGGTTTGCATAACGATATTTTAAAAAGTGGTAGTTGAATAGACCACATCCAAAGATCACAATATCATAATAAAGTTGCCTCTAACTCAATTGATGGTACATTTATAAGGTTATTTGCACTTAACTACCCCAAAGTTTACTTCATTATTAAATCTAATACCCCAATGTTAATTTACCTCATTTTTAACTTTGATACTCCAAAGTCTTTCCCCCTAAAATGAACCATAAAGCTAAAAAAAATTTAACTTTGGTCCCTCAAAACTTTAACAAAAGTCTAACTTTGATAACTGAAACTTTAACAAAACTTTGAAAACACTTAAATTTTGGGATATTAAAATTAAATTTTATTGAACTTTAGGGTATTTTTGAGCAAAAAATTGGGTATTTAAGTTTAATGTTGTTAAACTTTGTGGTTCTTTTAGGCAAAAAAAAACTTTAAGGTACCATAATTAGAAATAAGATAAAACTTTGGGTATTTCTAGTGAACTGAATTATCCATTATATTATTGGGTTCGTAAGACGATAAGAGGGATTTTATTAACATTGAACTTAAGAGGGATTTTGTCAAAATTTTCCTTTTAAACCCATCAATTTTAAACAGCCATATGAAGCCCATCAGCCTCCACAAAAGCGATCTTATCAATATTGAAGTTAAGGGCCCATTTGGTTTGGTAGAATTACTAGAAGTAGAAAATAAATCAAAGAAGTAATTTCTAAATTTATGAAGTAGGAAGAAGTGGAAGTAGTATTTCTTTTCACATATTTTTTGAAATAGTGGAAGTAGTACTTTTTCTTCTTCACTCTCTTTTTTGTTTGAATTGCAATGAAAATTTGTTAGGAAGTAACTAATAAAGAAAATATTAATAAGGAAATTTATTTATTTCCTAGTTAATATGCATTTCACCTACTTCCAAGCTACTTCCGAGTCTTGAGAGATGAAAAAATATTTTGAAAATAAGGAGGATACGTATAGGTGCCACATCAACTTTTAAGGAAGTATTAAAAATAGATTTTTCAGCAAAACAAACATATTTTAGGGGTTTTTGTGAAATTTCCATGTTTAAATCCACTACGTGAAGCCCATCGGCTCACTCTGATACTTGTGTTACCCACTACGTGAAGCCCATGGGCTCACTCTGATACTTGTGTTAGCTTTCAAGATAAAACGGAGCATTTAGGCAATTTTGAATTCGGAATTTTAGATGTGCCACGTCACTCTCTTTTCACTCTTTTAGTTTTGCATCCAAACCGTGTAAATGGAGCAAAGCTGAGCCATGACCCCACCCACAGTCTCACGTATTCATAAGGGGGTGTTTGGTTCAATTTCTATATAAATTATAGGAAAACACCCAAAATATTGATTTTTTTTGTATTTCTATAAATTCATAGAACTCAAAGAGTACCATATTTCTTTTTTTTTTGCTTTTTTTTGTTTGGTTCAAAGTATGAAAAATTTTCTAAATTTATAGAAAATATGTTGTTTTCTTTTTCTTTTGTTTGGTTGGATATCAATTTATAGAAGATAGCTTATTAACAATGCTCATGAGAAATCACATGGGAACGATACTTGTGTACTTAATTAATTTTTTTAATATAGCCTCAGATTTCCTGATGTTTTTCGCCTATTTTTAGTGGAAAACAATTTTTGCAAAATTGTACAGATTCATGTACTTTACAGAAAACTTTTCTGTAAATTCAATGTTGAACCAAACACAATTTATGAAAATCTACATATATCTATTATTTACGATAACGTCATTGTCATGTGTTTTCTCAAAACTTTTTCATAAAATAGATGAACCAAACAGTACCCTCTTACTTTCCAAAGAAAAAAACGCATCCAAACAGGCCAAAATACATTTTAGTACGGAAGAGATCCCTTAAGAGAAGTTGCCTCACAGCTAAAATCCACACAGTCCCCCCTCAAATTTGGCATTATACTACTAAAGTAGGAGGTTTCTGTTGTCTACAAATCATCAGAAAAGACTAGATTCACAAGGCAAAAGAAAAGACAAGAAAAAAAAGGGATTTCTATTTGGATATTGGAAATTTGTGAAAGCCTGATCTCCTTTTAAGTTCAGATTTTACCAACATATTTTATTGAAAAAAAGGCAAATCCCAGCTTCTATAAGCTTCTCAACCTTTGGAAGAGAGAGAGAGAGAGAGAGAGAGAGAGAGAGAAAACCACAGATGTATTATTGATTATCAAACCTTGCATGGACAAAAACTATATGCAAAAATATCACATATTGGATACAAATCAAGTCAACGCGAATTTCCATTCCCCTTATTACACAATCCATTAACGAGACCAATCACAAACTCCCAAGCATCCAGTGATCTCGGCTCAGAATATGGAAAAAAAAACTAATATAATTAATTATTATTTCAGTAGATGCATTATTAATTTATACGTCAATTATATTAGAATTACTGGATACTTTCAAGAAACCATACGTGTCTTCCTATGCCGTCGGCCATCGAACACAGCCGCCTCCACCACGTCGCTTCTTGACCCACAGATCACCCGAATCCCGTTAACCTTCTTCCCTACCCTCTTCGACCCGTTTTCTTTCTTACCCGACCCGATAAGGTCATCGAGCTCCCTTGTGATCCGCTCAACCTCATAGAGGTCAAGAAGGAGAGAGCTAGAGCTAGAGCTGAGGAGGGCTAGCGGCTCGG
>NC_033801.1:112016942-112031211 GCF_001876935.1 Asparagus officinalis
TTGTGAAGCGGGTTCGGGAGACATCGATCTCGCGGGTTTTGGTTTGGGAGTTGTTGATACCCGACCCGTGTTGGTACCAGGCCCATGCAGCGGCTTTGATGACAGAGAGGTGGTCATGTTCTTGTTGATTGGTGGATGTTGGATGTGGGGTTTGCTTCTTCTTCCGATATTCCATGAATCCTCTCTGCATCTCTCTCTCTCTCTCTCTCTCTCTCTCTCTAAAAGATGTTTCTCTCTCTAAAAATCTCTTTCTAGAAGGAGAAAGGCTTAGATGTTAAGGAGTTATGAACGAGATGTATTTATTGGAGAAGGTCCATGTGCAGATATGAGGAGGAGAGAGGGAGTCGAGTGTGAACTTGAACTGGTTTCTACTACTAATTTGTTATTCAAAGATTAATTTTTGATCCTCCCCCATTGCAGGCCACGTAGATGTTTTCAGCTGGAAGGACCATTTACTACGGTTTTTCTATAATGTGTCTTTAGGGCAATATCTCCATTATGTTATATATTTCTACTACTAATTTGTCTTCAAATTTTCAATTTTGATCCTCTCCGTTGCGGAGGTGAGATGATGAGGTAGATGTTTTCTGTAAGGATCATTTATTGCTGGGTTTTTCTATAATGTGTTTTTAGGGCAATATCTTCCTTATTTTGCACAAATCTCAAAACAAATCTAATGGATAAAAAATTAGAGGAGAAATATCTCTATCCACTTAAGCTTATAATATATCTATATATAAACTTTAATAGTGTTGAATTTTTTTTTTCTTGCATGTAGATTATTAGAATTATCATTTTAGGTTAAAAAAATAAAATACATGCAACAAAACTCAAAACCATTAAAGTTTACACATCTATTTATGATAATGGGGATAATTAGAAAACATTTAATGCTTCTCATAGAAAAAAGCTTTTGGCTGCGTTTGGCTAGCTAGAGGTTAACCGAGGGGTTAAGAGGGTCTAACCCCTCATTAACCTGCGTTTGGCTAGAGGTTAACTGAGGTTAAGAGGGTTTAACCCCTCATGAACCTGCCAAACACCTGTTTTGTGAAAAGGGATAGTAAACCAGTGTACACGGGTTAAGATCCGTTAACCTATCATTTTGACGGGTTAAGGAGTAACTCTTACTCGCTGCATTCACAAAGGCCATCTGTTGTCATTTTGGAAAAGTAACAACGTACGCTAATTAAATATTTTAACCACTAACCAATACACTGCGCGAGAAACAATTTCGGCTTGGGGGGGAAATATTATTATCTATATAGGACTTCTTGAGAACGATTAAAAAAAAAGACTTTCTGAGAGAATATTGTTATCTCTATATTTAAACTTTTCAGTGTCACTATTTGTATCTAAACTTCATGTAAATTATTTTAGCACATGTTAAAAGTGTCACTCTCTTTCGTTATATATAACATCTGTTTTTTGTGGAGAAATCAGAAAAACCAGATTTTCTGGCATAAGTCGACTCATGCACAAGGCTAAGTCGACTTATGGTAAGTCGACTTGTCAGTGTGCACAAGTCGACTTACGATCTGCACTGGAGTTGTGTTTTTTTCTCTCTGGGTAAGTCGACTTGTCAGTGTGCACAAGTCGACTTACGATCTGCACTGGAGTTGTGTTTTTTTCTCTCTGTCAAGTCGACTTATCAGGCCTGATAAGTCGACTTATAAAGTGGTCTCCAGTTGCTATTTTTCTCTCTGCCAAGTCGACTTGTGGTGACTGTTAAGTCGACTTACGACGAGTATTTTGCATAATCAGGTTTCCTGTTTGCACTCTGATTGGGTTTTTGTTTTGATATAAATAGGGAAACGATTTGTTAGGGTTTTTTATCAGAGATTGAGGAATCTTTTGAGCATTGTGAGAGGGAGATATTGTGAGCAAGGTGAGATCTTTGGTTAAGGGTTAGTTTGAGAGTTTTGTGTGATTGTAACCCTTTGTACTCTCCTTGAATTAGTGAAATCTCTCTATCCTCTCCCCGTGGACGTAGGCAAGTTGCCGAACCACGTATATCTCTGTGTTTGGTTTGATTTGTCGTAATTGGCTTGATTTGTGCAAGAGTGTGGCTTTCTTCTTCCGTGATCACAAGTTCGTTGTGTGTGCGTGCAACGCTTCCGTCTAGACGCGCGACAAGTGGTATCAGAGCTCAGATTTCAGATCTGGGGTTTTGGATTAGGTGGAGGAAGATTCAGTTGGAAGCTTGGTTCTTGGAGTTCTAGGCTTTGGTGGAGTTAGGGTTTGAAGTTGCCGTTGAAGATCTCGCTTTCCTCGTGTGGTTAGGAGTTCTATTTGGAATCTAATCTAGGATTCAGTTGGGTAATTTCTTATTCTTTTCAAAGTTTGGATCTTTCTCTACTATTTGGAATTTGTGATTATGGGTGAAGAAGTTGGTGAAAGCAGCAAGATGACAGGCACAGTTCAAGTGGGTTTTCAGAACACTAAGATTAGTGTAGTGAAATATGACGGCAAGATCAATTTTGATTTGTGGATGAGCGACGTACATGATGCGCTCAATGCTCAAAATCTGGAGGAGACCATCATGGTCGATGTGAGGCCACCTAAATATGAAGAGGCGATATGGGAAAAGATGAATCGAAATGCTTGCGGGGTGATCAGGTCCTGTTTGGAACAGGAACTGAAATATGATGTGATTGGGGTGACGTCTGCAATGAAGATGTGGGAGATTCTCAACAACAAGTATCTCACGAAGAGTGTTGAGAACAGGTTGCACTTGCTACGAAGATTATTCAGATTTCAGATGTCTAGAGGCACCTCGCTTGCGGCTCATGTGAACAACTACACTAAGTTATTGTCGGACTTGGCGAACATGGATGAGAAGATCACAGATGAGTACAAGGCTATTATTCTTTTGGGCTCCTTACCGGATGAGGAGTATGATACCTTCGTGCTTACGTTGTTGAACGGGAGATCTTCTATCACTTATAGTGAAGTGACTAACGCATTGACGAACTATGATTTGAGGAGGAAGGATAAGGAGACTTCCCGCGCTAGTACTTCAGGAGAGGCCTTGTCGACGAGAGGTAGAAGCTCATATCAGAAAGGTAAAAATAGAGGGAGGTCAAAGTCAAGAGGTCGTCACCAGCTTGGAAAGAACCAATGTGCATTTTATAAAGAGCAGGGACATTGGAAGAGAGACTGCCCGAAAGTCAAAGAAAAGGAGAATAGCAAGAATAAGGGCCCGAAGGCCAATGAGGTGAATGTTGCGAAAGGCGATGATTCCGATGATTCGAGTTTTTCTCTTTTGATTACTCCGGAGGTGAACCATTTGGATGCATCAGAGTGGATACTTGATTCTGGCGCTATTTATCATGTGACTCCTAGGCGAGATTGGTTTTCATCATTTGAGAGACTCGATGGGGGGTGTTATTATCATGGGAAATGATCAATCCTGTGGCGTTTGTAGGATAGGTACTGTGAGGATTCGGATGCACGATGGAGTAGTCCGTGAGTTGAAGGAGGTGAGATTCAATCCTCAACTTAAGAAGAATCTTATCTCAGTTGGGATTTTGGAGGCGAAGGGATTCAGGGTGACCTTTGAGGATGCTGTAGCGAAGATTACTAAGGGATCTTTGGTGGTGATGAAGGTAGTCCACAGTCATAATTTATACTATCTGAAGGGGAGCACCGAGATTGGCCAGGTTGCTTCGGCTATTTCAGAGGCGGACATGAGCAGACTTTGGCATTACAGGTTAGGGCATACAGGAGAGAAGTCACTGCAGGCTTTGTGCAAGCATGGGCTATTGAAGGGAGCCAAGAGTGGAAAGATTGAGTTCTGTGAGCACTGTGTTCTTGGCAAGAAGACGAAGGTGAAGTTTGGGACGGCCATTCATAGGACGAGGGGCATCTTGGACTACGTGCACACATATGTTTAGGGTCCCACCAAGACGGCATCACTTGGTGGTCGACATTGGTTCGTCACATTTATTGATGACTATTCTAGGTGTTTTTGGGTGTACACCATGAAGCATAAGAGTGAAGTCCTAGATTTATTTGTGGAGTGGAAGAAGAGATTAGAACTGCAGACTGGGAGAAAGATCAAGACGTTACGATCCGACAACGGCGGCGGGTATACTTCAGATCCCTTTCAGCAGCTATGTCGAGACGAGGACATAGAGAGGCACTTCACAGTTAGTCATACACCGCAGCAGAATAGGGTGGCAGAGAGGTTAAGTCTTTACTGGAGAAGATTCGATGTTTATTGGCGTATAGTGGTTTGGAGAAGATCTTTTGGGCTGAGACACTTTCTTATACGAGCCACCTCATTAATAGGCTTCCTTCATCTGCGATTGAGGGGAAGACCCCTATGGAGATGTGGTCGGGAGAGACATCACATGACTATGACCAGCTTAAGGTATTTGGTTGCCCTGCATATTATCATGTTAAAACTGATAAGTTAGAACCTCGAGCTAGGAAGGCCATATTTGTAGGATTCAAGCTTGGTATCAAGGGATACAAGCTTTATGATCCAGTTAATAAGAAGATTGTGTTGAGTAGGGACGTCACATTCGATGAGGCTTCTATCTTGAAGCTTCCAAGCTCTCATCAGGAGGAGAGCGACCCGACAGAGGAGATATCGCAGGTGGTGGAGATTGATGCAGCTCCACAGAGTCCAGATAGTACAGTATCCATTAGAGTGCCGACTGAGGTGACGCCAGGCGAGCACGACGGTGATGCGGAGGATACGGGTACTCATGAGCAGGATCAGGGACCGACGGCTCAGGTTCAGGATTCTATTGCGGCACGGAGACAGAGGAGAGACATACGGGTGCTAGCTCGGTATGCCGACACAGTTGCATATGCACTTCCGGTGGAGAGTATCTATGAGATGGTGCCTACTACATTCAGAGAGGCCGAGCAGAGTTCGGAGGCCGATTCGTGGTAGGTGGCTGTGCAGGAGGAGATGGAGTCCCTTCATAAGAACGATACATGGGAGCTTGTTGAGCTTACAAAGGGGCAGAAGGCGATTGGGTGCAAGTGGGTGTACACGAAGAAGGGGGGCATTGAGGGCACTCCAGTGAGATTCAAGGCTAGGTTGGTTGCGAAGGGCTATGCACAGGAGGAATGTATTGATTACAATGAGGTTTTCTCTCCGGTGGTGAAGCACTCTTCGATTCGGATTTTGCTAGCTTTGGTGGCACAGTATGGTTTGGAGTTAGATCAGTTGGCTGTGAAGATGACATTTCTTCATGATGATCTTGATGAAGAAATATATATGACTCAGCCATTGGGATTCCGAGCTGCAAGGAAAGATAAGTTGGTTTGCAGGTTAAAGAAATCGCTATACGGTTTGAAGCAGTCTCCTCGACAGTGGTATAGGCGATTCGATGGTTTTATGCTTGGTCATTCGTACACTCGAAGCCAGTTTGATCCTTGCGTATATTTTCGCAAGTTGAAAGGAGGTGCGTATAGTTCCAGGTCATCTATAGATGAGTTGAAAGTTCAGCTTTCGAAAGAGTTTGAGATGAAGGACTTGGGCGAGGCGAAGCGCATTTTAGGGATGGAGATCGGCAGAGACAAGAAGAAGGGTAGGATTTGTTTGACACATGTGGCTTATTTGAAGAAGGTTCTACAGCGATTCCATGTTAGCATGGATACGAAGCCAGTTGGTGTACTGTTGGGAGCTCATTTGAAGCTTTCAGCTGGCCTTTTACCGAAGTCAGTTGAAGACCGTGAGTTGATGTCGGAGACTCCATATGCGAGCGCAGTTGGGAGCTTGATGTACGCGATGGTATGTACGAGGCCAGATTTGTCACAGGCAGTGAGCATGATGTCGAGATACATGCACGATCCAGGAGTGGGTCATTGGGATGCCGTGAGATGGATTTTAAGGTACATTCTAGGTATGCTCAATGTTGGTTTGGTTTATGAACGGGACACTACAGGTGAACAGCTATGCATTGGCTATGTTGATTCGGATTATGCCGAGGATTTGGATAAGCGCCGGTCTACGACGGGGTATGTGTTCACTTTGACCCGTGCGCCGGTGTGTTGGAGATGCACCTTACAGTCAACAATGGCTTTGTCTACGGCAGAGGCAGAGTATATGGCAGTTACGGAGGCTGTGAATGAGGCTATTTGGCTTCGAGGACTTTTGGAGAAACTTGGTATATCGCAGAGGTCCATCACTATTCATTGTGATAGCATGAGTGTTATCTATTTGACGAAGAATCAGGTTTTTAATACGCGGACGAAGCACATTGATGTTCGTTATCACTTCGTTCGAGATGTTCTTGAAGATGGCGATGTGGAGATTGTGAAGGTCCACACGAAGGATAATCCTGTATCCTAACAAAGAAGAGTTACAGGTACTTCTCAAAGAAAAGAGGAAAATGTGGAGAAATCAGAAAAACCAGTTTTTCTGGCATAAGTCGACTCATGCACAAGGCTAAGTCGACTTATGGTAAGTCGACTTGTCAGTGTGCACAAGTCGACTTATGATCTGCCTTGGAGTTGTGTTTTTTTCTCTCTGCCAAGTCGACTTATCAGGCCTGATAAGTCGACTTATGAAGTGGTCTCCAGTTGCTGTTTTTCTCTCTGCCAAGTCGACTTGTGGTGACTGTTAAGTCGACTTACGACAGGTATTTTGCATAATCAGGTTTCCTGTTTGCACTCTGATTGGGTTTTTGTTTTGATATAAATAGGGAAACGATTTGTTAGGGTTTTTTATCAGAGATTGAGGAATCTTTTGAGCATTGTGAGAGGGAGATATTGTGAGCAAGGTGAGATCTTTGGTTGAGGGTTAGTTTGAGAGTTTTGTGTGATTGTAACCCTTTGTACTCTCCTTGAATTAGTGAAATCTCCCCATCCTCTCCCCGTGGACATAGGCAAGTTGCCGAACCACGTATATCTCTGTGTTTCGTTTGATTTGTCGTAATTGGCTTGATTTGTGCAAGAGTGTGGCTTTCTTCTTCCGTGATCACAAGTTCGTTGTGTGTACGTGCAACGCTTCCGCCTAGGCGCGTGACATTTTTAACATTTGATTTCATGCTAATTAGTCTTCACAAAAAGAATTAGCATCTTTTTATCACTATATAATCATAACTTATTATTTTTTTTCTAACTAAGATTTGTTGGTTATTTCCCTTTCAGCTATCATATATTTCAATAGTGAAGAAATTAAAGCGTTTTTTATGGTTTAGGTCAATGAAAGTCCGAATTGAATTTATTTTAGTACGATAATTATTACTAAATTTTTCTACTTTAAATAAGGTTAAAGTTGGCATTTTAAAAAATTTACAGGTAATAACCTCCTTAACTCTTCTCTATTTGCTAAACACAGGAAATATAACCTTTCATCTTAACTATCAATCCAAAGGGAACTAAATTATTTTTGACCCCTCATGATGAGTTAATAAAGTTAATTGTTCTCCTTAACCCTTCTCTCTTAAAACCCTTACCAAGGAGCACCTTTATTATTTAGTGTAGGATTATAATTATTGTTGAATAACCCTTTATTATTTGTTATTTAGTGTAGGCTTGTAATTATTGTTGAATATAAGAAGGGAAATGAATATAGACTGTATAGTTAAGTAGCTAAGCCGAGTTTCGTCAACTAGATAGTTGGCGTAACAGGAAATAAAAGGTTAATTTTAAAAAACCACGCATAAGTTTAGAGATTTTATAGATTAATAGATAGTCCCTTAGCTATTTTAATCCCAATAAAACTCTCTTCAACTTTGGGGGTTTACCGTTTACACGTAGCCCCTTCTTTTATTCCTCTAAATCTCTTTAAGAATTTTCATTTTAACAATTCAAAGTAACATCATCAAGTCTAACATTTCTTAGAAAATGATTGGTGGAAAATTTATGTACATATGAATGAATAGCCCTAACATAAGCAATTATTTTTTGGTGTACAATGCAACCAAATAAAATATGAAAAAATCAATATTATATGGTATTATTTCTTTGTTTGTTTATGATCAAACACATTTTAGATAACCCCCCTCAACTATTTTAACTCTAGAAAATCCCCTTCAATTATGAGGTTTGTCATAAATAATCCACATCAACTTTCAAAATATGATTTATCTCCCCTCGACTTTTCTCACTTAATCCCTTAAACTAATATAATTATAATTTAAAGGAACAAAGGATCAAAAATAACCAAACTATTCCTAAGACATTAAAATTTTTACCATAGTATTTCCTTTTAACTTTTTTGGTTAAAAATACCTTTTATTTTATTTTGCCCCTTCTTCCTCCATATCTCCATTGGTAGGTTCACCTGTGGATCTAATTTTTTTTTCGAAACATTAAGCTTCTTTTGTTCTCTACAACACCCTCAAAATTGGGAGGGGTTTTCTAAAATTAAAATAGTTAGTGAAGGTTTTCTAAGATGAGCCCATAGTTGATCGAGGGGGGTTTTTCTAAAATTAAACCTTCTTTAAACTTCTGGTGGATAAGGCGAAAACCTATTAATAGATGTTTATATATTTCCAATGATTTTGCGTCGCATTCTACCAAAACTCCAGCAACTAGCCATGAGCTGAAATCCTTTTGTGCTAACAACTTTTGGTCACGTCTCTTTTTTTTTAACCCTACCATTTAGTAAGATTCAACTATATTGATGACCACATAAAATTCTATTCATAACCTAAAAAGATTTTACTCATGACCAGTGCATCTAATTAGCTTTCCGACTAGTACTAGTAGATAATATCTCAACTCACAAAACCCACCTGAGCTTTGGGGGATTTGCCACGAACCCCCCTGTTTTCGTCGAAAATTATTTTCTTCATTGTATAACTCATTACAACTTTGATCATTACAATAAGTTCAAAAAGATCGGTCTTTTTATAAAACCTTTACACAATGAAAATAAAAGATACAATTCTCTTGAAAATAAACGCAAGATTCGTTTATCGTCTCCTGCTTGCGTGAGTGTCTTCGCCTATGCCGTGGTTTATCCGTAGACCGCCTTTGATCAGATCCGATTGTTGAAAATTCGGCAGAGCTCCTACCTCACCAAGGAGGTATTTGCTTAAAGCGCTGAAATCGACCGAGCGAAATCAGTAGCTCTTCTCGAGATTAAGACCAAGCCTAATCTTGAGGAACGGACGGGAACAGACTTCAGATCCTTCGAATTGCTCCTTCTTTATGCCGGGATTCGCGGGGATCTCGCTAGCCCTTGCTGAAATTCGTGCTCCCTTGCTCTCCAACTCGGCAGCACCTCCTCGTCTTGATAATTAATCTGCCCCCTTGAAATGAGCCCCTAGGCCTGTATTTATAGGCTTCGGTTGGGGTTTTTTGGATAAAAATGAATGATTCCTCCATATATTCAGTTAATAACTGATTAACAATGTTTGGGGATGATATCAGATCAGTTTGGATGCTCAGGAACGAACAAATCTTGAGAAAAACCGTCAAAAACCGAACAGGGGTCGAAACAGCGCGCAGGGGCGGATCTGACCGGCGCTTGCGCGGGTCGGTTTGGTCCGTCCCGCGCGGCGCGCTGGGATTTCTGGTTTCGCTGATATCTTGTGTTTTTCGGTTCTTTTGGGACTTGTATTTTCCACCGTTTTGCGTATTTGATCGTCTTGTTAATTCGTACGCTTCGCGCGAGTTGACCGACGCGCGCGAGTTGACCGACGCGCGCGATTTGACCGACGCGCGCGATTTGATTGTTGGGCGCGTGTTTGATTGAAGCGCGCGAGCTGATTGACGCGCACGCGCTGACCGACGCGCACGAACTGCTTGACGCGTGCGAGCGGATTGTCTTGACGCACGTGAGCTGACCAACGCACGTGGACTGATTGTCGAGGGCGTGAGCTGATTGTTAAGCGCGTAAGCCACTTGGTTCGCCGTTTTGCTTCAGGCGCTTGTCGACGACAGATAATCCTCTTAGACTCGGATAACGACGTTCGTTGTCTTCTCTTCGTCTCGAGCTGTGTACGGACACCTATAGGTATTTTTAGACGCTTACACCCCCATAAGCTTTCTGTTAAGACCTCTTAAAGTTTGGGGCGTCTTACATAGGCCCCATAAACATTTTTTTTCTCAACAGATCTTCTACATGTAAATAATAAATAACTAAAATGTCCTGGAGATATAAAAAAACTTTCAATTTACTCATTTGTCATTTATAAGAGCATCTCCAACAGCTTCCCCATTTTATTGGTATTCTCACTTTTGGAGAATTTTGAGCTTTTTTTGGTCCAACAGATTCCTCATCCCATTCCTCAAAATAGGGATGGAGGATAAAAAAAGGAGAGTCTTCCCCAAATCTGGGGCATTCTTCAAATATTTGGGGAGAGCTTTGTCATAAATGCAGCACGTTCTTCAAAACGAGTTGGAGGAGAAAATAAATATAAAACAAAATCCGTAATTACAAAAAAAACCATATGGGAAGTTCCAATGCATAAGAGTATCCCAAAATAGGGATGTAAAAATAGGGATGTATAATATGTTTATTATTGTAATAAATACAGGATTTTTCAAAATGGGGAAGCTGTTGGAGTTGGAGCAAAAATAATTTGAAGAATATGACTTTTGCTTTCCCATTTTGAAATTTTTTTTTGGGAAACTGTTGGAGATGCTCTAAGCAACTTAACCTCTCCTTCTACTCCAGTTTTCCCTTCTCATGGATATCTTAATTATGGGTTTTTTTTTTCAACGTTAGTCCTCCAACTCTTTCATATTTTGAAATTAATCCCCGAAGTCTTCATATTTTTTCTTGGTCACCCAGATCTTAAGTGATTTGAAATTAGCCCCTAATCTCCATATTTTGAAATTTGTCCCCCGGATCCTTTAAGTATTTTAAATTTAACCCCTCTAGTTAGGCCCGGGATGAAAGGTTTGAAGGACTTATTTCAATAGACTTTAAAATTTGGGGGACCAAATCAAAATATTTAAAGATTTTGGGTATGAAAGATGTGGGGGACTAATATCCAAAAAAAACCTTTAAATATTTGAGCGTGGAGTCTGTGGACGATGGAGACATTTTAATAAACATACAATTAGTTGGCAAATTAATGACGTGCTGGAAAAGGGATTAACGTCTGCACTCTCGTTTGGCACAGAGAAATTCACGAAACTTGGGGCCCAAAAGAGAGAAAACTACAGCATATTAATTACAAAATGATCAGATGATGTCGTGGGCTCAAGGAATCTCATAAAATACAACCGTTGATCAGGTGGACCATTTTCAGTTTCGTGGCTTGTCTTCATAGCACAAGCGAACACTTGGGAGTTTGTTAAAGAATGTCTTGAATCTTGATCATGATTGCATTAATGACTCTAATGAGACTAATTCCTTCGATAATGAGTTTATTTGGTGGGAGAAAGTATTCAATTGTTCTGGTCCATAACATTAATGATGGACCAAAATCATGTCAATTAGATTAGTAAACTTAGATATTAGTATATTGACTGAACAATTATCTTTTTTGATGCACAATCAGTGCAACGGATCAAGATCACCAGATACTTTTCTCGATACCTTACACCATATTTTGCAAATTTCTAACAAAGAAAGATTAAGGAAAAGGGCCATTTCGAATAAAAAGTATGAACATAATTGGTTAACTCCACATAAGATTTATTTTCATGTGTTGTTCTTTTTTAGTGCTTGGGAAATAGAAAAAGATTACTAATATTTTCTTTATTAATAAAAAGATTAAGGATGGATTACTAAACCCCTCACTTCAAGGATTGAAGCCATGCAGAAGTGCTATAATAATCCTTCCTTTAAAAAATTTAGGGAATTTTTTTTTTTGACAGGTTAATAATGGATGACTCTCCTTGTCTCCTCACTTAACTTTGTCAGCAAACAACAAGTACGTCGAAAAGAAATAGAAATTAGAAATTCATAATTCAGGAAAAAAAAGGGAGAAGATAAATTCAATGATGTATATCTGACATATTTACCGGTTCACGCAGAACTTCAACATCATAGGTGATGTATATGACATAACAAATACATGATTACATTAGGACATCAAGAATCACCAGCTGGCCGCCCTTTGTCATTAAATTTTATATGAAAGATTTGTGTCTTGAAAGTCATGAAACATTTACCACAAAGGAATGTTATAAACTATATTCCAAAATTCTTTTCTTTGTGAAACTTTCGAAACTTGGGGGAGAAGGCAACTTTGCAGCTGCGCCCCAAATCACTGGGCTACCCGCGGTGGGTATATGGCCACAACTTACAATGCTTACAAGTTGCGTGTTCAGCTTTAGATGCAGTATTTTCGCCGCTTTGCAGGGTTCAGTTTCAGCTACAGTATGATATATGCACTCAGGCGCTATGTCGTTCATAGGAGAAATTATGTTGAAAGTAATGGATGTCAATCTCGATCTTAAAGATCATCGATCGTCTTTCTCATGAACCTCTGCGCTCCGACAGTGGAAAAAAGAAAAATGGAAGAGGAATCTTATGAGAATATCATAGAAAGAATAGGGCTTGATCCAATTCATGGGGATTCCATATACATTCCATTCAAAAAATAGCCGGCACAAAACTTCATTTGCTTCTCTTCTATGTAGGTCCTATTTTTACTAACTTTTAGCCTATTTATCCTTCTGATACCTCTAATAAAAAGGACACCTTGGTTCTATCTCATATCCGCAACAAGTTTCATAGTGAAACATAACATTCCTGCCCACAAAAATTGCTCACCAGTCAGGATAGTGAGCACTGTTGCCAAGTAAATAACAATCCAGGATACTCGGTAGTCCGTATTTGTAACTTGGGTACATCAACTTTACACCAAGTTGTTCTTTTAATTTAGCATTTGACACGCGTTTCTCACCATCAACTAGGTCTGCCTTCAGCTGCTGGCTTTGTAATTCGACTGTGTCGTCTTCCTCAAACTGGTCAATCATATGTGGACATCGATTTCGGAGCAAGGCTTGCGCAAAGGCAAATACTTCAGTTCTTGGTGCAGGGTCATCATCTACAACATTATATATTTCCCTGTTGAAAAGAAAATTTTTACGCAAGTTATGTTAGTACCTTTCAATATGTTCATTTCATATAACTAGATCACTGAGAATAAGTGTTTCAGAGACATTTCTTCACTCTTTGTGTAGACGTGCGTTTATGTACATACACGATGGAGATAGAACGACATATTGCAGAAACATGTGTCTATTCTGATAAAGGGTAAATTTCACAAAGTTACTGTGAAGTTGGCGAGTTTTGCACAGTAACTAACATAAATATGTTTTATTAGAGAAAACTATGATGAACTTTCAAAAACTGTGATAATTGTGTTAATGTCTTGGATAGAAGGTCTAAAATATCCTTATTTACATCTATCAATCCACAAAGTTCATAACAGTAATATAAAAGATATATAAAGCGCATAAGGGAAAATTTGTTCAAAAACATGTCACATGAGAAACACACAACTTACTCTAATGTCATGCATAGAGTTTAGCGAAACTAGTTTTCTCTAATAAAATGTGCGGTAGTTTTATCAAAAACACCCCAATTCATGGTAGTTTTCTGATACTTAGTTTTTTTTCCATATATTAGCCAATTATCTGTGTGATCAAATGCAATATGAAAAAGAAAACTTGGTAAGTGTCTACAGCAGATTTGTTCGACAAATTCCGGTCTACTAATTGTGAAGAACGTCCCAGAGGCCAAAAATATCCACAAATTGCAAGTGGAGCTCACTCTATACTATGTTCCAGGTCCTACCGTATTTAGTAAATATTGCTTCCTCACATCCGTTATCGAGCCCAAAGAAACTTAAAAACTGATGGGTCCAACAGAAAAGTATTGTTCTATCAAATATAAGTTCGGTAAACCAACAATTTAGTAACATGCTTAATTGTTTCTGTTCATATATTGTAGTGCCCATATACGTGTTACAAAGTTGAGATCATGCATGAACAACTATTTACTGACTCAATTCAACACTTTCAAATTTAGTAGATCAATTGTAAATAATATATTTGATTATATTTAGTAGATAAGTAAAATATAGTTGGAAGATATAGAGTGATACAAACCCAGAAGACGGAAGACTAAAGCTGGCCTTGATTGCTTGATAGATATCGGCAACATGAATCCGTGCTGTGTAACGCTTCAACTTCCTCATTGTCTGTTTTTCTGACAGGGATTTCTGTTTAATTATGGTATCCAAAGCACTGAAACAATTTCAACCGGTCATTACAATGGTAAAACAGTGGAAAACACACATAAATTAAAAAATGGGTACATTTCATAAATCTACCATGAACTTTGTGGGTTTTTTTGCATAAAACTACCACATTTATTTTAGTAGAGAAAACA